>NC_050104.1:111606757-111909787 GCF_902167145.1 Zea mays | reverse complement strand
ACGTCGTGATACGCGGACTCACGATTTTGCCTAGTGAAAATGATTTGTTCGTATAGCAGTCTTAGGTTTCTTCTTGGACTTTCCAAGTTGTGAGGGTTGTTGGGCTACTAGCTTATATAGCTCGCGAGTTGCCTCGAGCTAGCTCGTTAACGAGCTGAACTAAAACGCTGGGTCGACTCATTACAAAATACAAACAAGCCAAGCTGAGTCGAGTGAGTTATCGAGCTTCGAGTTTTTTGTTCAGACCTAGAGCCAACCACTGGTTGTAAGAATCTTTGCAGGATACCATTTAGTCCATTCGTATAGTGGTTAGTTCTTTAGTATTAATGTAGGATCCCACTTGTCTCTCTTACAAAGCTTTTCGGTTCTTGTTTCGAAGTCGATTGCAGCCTGCTTTAGAGCAAGTTTAACAATAGAGCCAACAGCTGGCTAGACTGCTATTTAGTTCATTTGTATAATAGTTAGCTCTTCAGTATTAATGTAGAACTTCACTTGTCTCTCACAAGCTTTCTTGGTTCTTGTGTTGAAGCTGACTATAAATTTACAACCCGCTTCTCTTCTCTCTCCTCTACCTCATCATTTAGGGCCTGTTTGAAAAATAATATTTTTTAGTCTCAAGACAATACCATAGCTTTTTAGCATACTATAGCATTTTATACCAAAAGATGTTTTAGAATACATCTAAAAACTCTATATTTGAAAACCATTATTTTACCAATACCAAAAGGCATACCACGATATTTTAAATTATGGTAAAACCACAACTTAAAATACAGAGTTTTTATATGCGCTACCAAACGTCTTTTAGTCTAAGTATCATGATATATTTAAATACCACGGTATTACGTTGGAGCTAAAAAAACTACTATGTTGTGCTTAGCCAGATTATACGAGATGACAGCCAAATCTACACCGCCCCAAGCCCCCAACGAACCAAACGGGCGACCCCCAATCTCGGCAGTCGGCACCGTTTAATTTTGGTTTGCTTCTATTTCTTCCCTCCACCTCGTCCCCTCTGCGGCCGCACGCGCCTCCTCTCATGGAGTCATCCGCCGTGAGGGGCGACACCCCTCGCCGGCCGTCGGCGTTTGCCGGGGCCTCGCCGCCTCCTCCCCCGCCCCCGCCGCCGAGGGGTTGGCTCGCGGGTCTCGTCTCCGGCGCCGGCCGGATCCTCGCCGCCGTGCTCGGGCCCGAGCCCTCCTCTTCCGGCTCCGGCTCCATTGCCTCATCTGCAGCGTCGGACGGGGACTCGCCGTCGGCCTCGTACTCGCCGGCATGGTTCCCGCCTCCTGGCCCGCACGGCGAGGGTTGCAATGACGCCACCGGTACGCGACTCCCCCAATTATGCTTGGAAAGTTTGCGCCTTTCAGATTCTGCCGCTCCGCCTCTAGCGAGTCTGGGTGTCGCACTGACGCATTTGCAGCTGTATCTAAATTGTCGTGCCGTGTTGCTTTCTTTGCATGCTGCCTATAGGCTATAGGGGTAGCGACGGCAGTTTGAATGACCTAAATTCAGTGAAATGTTCTCGAATTTTGGCGTTTCGGCTTCGGAATACTTTTTTGAACGAAATAGTACATTGGATGCTTCAATGTTCGGCAGTTTCATGTTTCGTCCATCTGCATCTGCATGGGGGACGATGGTTGTTTCTTTATTGCAGTTAGTTACTTATTAGGCCATGCTGACATGCAACTGACCTATAAACATCAATCCATGCTCATGAAGCCATGAATACAAAATGTTTTGTTGGATCGTGGACATGACTACATTGGCACTAAGCCACTATCAGGGTGAAAATACTTCTTAAGCATCTGCTTATTGCCTTACCAACATAATTCATGTACTAAGCATCTGTCTGAGCTGCAAGTGGAATGTACAACCATTGTTTCCCAACTACTAGGTGGTCCTGGATGGTCATATGAGCATTCATAGTACGGGTCTTAGATATTTCACTGTACTGACCATTGAAGCCTTGTGGGCCCCTCATTGTAATTCAAATTTTAAATTTCTGAACTGAGCGGGAGATAAGACATGCATGAGCTCAGATACATGACTAGCAGGCTTAGATAAAGACCATTTGGGTTCTGAACAACCCAAAACGTAAGCAGTACCCTTAAATGTGTTTCAGACTTTTAGTTTGTGAATTATCTCAAATCATTTGGCCTAGTTCTCCTAATGTCTTAGGAGTTAGGAATCGTCAGTGTTCTGTGCTCATTTACTTATTCTTTCCTGTAAATGGACTGCACATTCTTACTTGTTGTGTTATTTTAAAATTCAGTCCGTTGAGTTTTTTTTTGAATTACAGATAACAATGATTCCCCAGTCTTTCCCCTGAGTAATAATCAGTCAAATCAGGTATTCCCAGACATTCTATTTATTACCTAACATATTATCTCCCTGTTAGTTTGTAAACATGCACCTCACATTCCATTACAAGACTAGGAGTAAGAAATCAGTTACCTGACCACTTCACAGTTCATGCGTTGAAGTCATATAGAACTGTTTGTGATTTTAGGGTAAAAAGGAGACTGCTCTAAAAGACTACACGGGGTCCCTAGCAATTATCTCTGAGATTGAACCAAAGGATGCCATAATGCAATTGCTTATGCAGGAAACCTATTCAAGGTATTGCATTCTATATTTTGTTTCAGACTTCAATTTTCCCTTCTAAACAGTGCTGTTTGATTTGTGTTTTGCCTTTTCATTTAATCATATTTTTGTCATGTATTTGAATGCAACATTCTGTAAATATGTTTCAGAATTCAAACTCAACCAAACGATCACTCTACATGCTTCTCTTTCGCATATATGCACTATCCGTTATTATATGACAGCCATGAATTGTCTCCTACTGTGATAAAGCAACAAAAGCAGTGAACTGCCACCCTTGACTCTTTGTATTCTATTAACATCTTTTATAATCCTGGATAAATCAATACTTGATGGTGGCAGATTGGCAGTGGTTGAAAATCTACAAAATATGTAATCAATATTCAACATGACATAATTTTTTTTTCTATCAGGTCCGAGTGCAGCAAGTTTATAAAGATAATTCAAGAGCGGGTTTTAGATTCAGATTCAGGTGATATAGATGCTGGTGGGTTTGCTCTCACTAGTGCTCGGAAGGCTAGCAGACTAGCCGTAGATGGGTACTCTTCATTTAGTCCACATGAATCCTCACCTGCAACTTCTAGTCTTCAAATGCATGGCTGTGATAATAGTGCTGCTGTGGGCACAATTCCAAAATTAACTCATACCAACCAAAGCCCTTTCATCAACAATGCTAAGAACATAAACCCAGTGAGTGCTTTTGCTTGTGAAAATTTAGTTTATTCAGTGTATATTAGTCATGACTTCATGATATATTTCTGCGCAATGCATACTACTGCAATATGTTTTGTTGATTGGTTCATGCGCTGAAAATGCCCTGGAAGTAGTAAATCTTCAGGAGATTTTTCTCATAGGTCTTATCCAGCAAATGGTGTTTGAGTCGGTATTTTGATATTCTATTAATCATACATGCACCTTAAAGTGATGTTACTCCCTCCGTCTCTAAAATAAAATCATTATAGTTTTGTTTTAAAGTCAAACATTTTTAAATTTTACCAATATGGACAATAGTCAACATTTATGACATTAAATAGGTGTACATTAAATGTTGTACTGTACTCGGGTTGGGGTCATTTTGACCTCCACGATGTATTTATTCCTTCTTAATTGAAATGACACGCAGTTCTTCTGCGTCGTTCGAGAAAAAAAATAGGTGTACATATATTTCATACTAAATAATACTTATTTGGTACAATACATATTAGTACTTTTATACATAAAATTGGTCAACCTCGATATTTTTTACTAAGACAAAATTATAATGACTTTCTTTTAGGGTCAGAGGGAGTAGTTGCCAATTTTTAGTTCAGTTGGTGTTCTCAAATTTGGCAGTAATCTCCTGTAAGTTCACACTGACCTAGCTTATTAGGTTTTCTCCATGGACATACATTATTAGCTGCATGTTAAAGGTTTTTGGGTGAACATACATAAATTCCTAACTGTGTGAACTTTATCTAATCTAAAGCACCGATGTATTTAGAATTGTTGCTGTTGTCAGTATGCAAAATATTTTGTATCTTTATGCATCCAAAGTACAATTAATGTGTTGCTATATATGTCTATTGGAAGTCGACTCTCAAGCGACTTTCTTGTTGTTACTAACCTTGGGATTAACCACATATAATCAGTCCCTATGGATTATAGAATATATAAGCAGTAGACCTGGGCCTAATGAGCCTTAATACCTCCCTTCAAACTCAAGGTGGAAGTGGAGGATCTGAAGCATTGATTTTGATCAAGTGAAATTGATGTTGTGCTCTGGTTTGCGCTTTGGTGAAGAAATATGCCAATTGAGATCATGAGGGCACATATTGAAGATCAATAGTCTTCTGATAACAATGAGACCGAGTGAACGATGCATCAACACTAATGTGTTTAGTAAGTTCATGCTTCACTGGATCATGGAAAATCTGTATAGCGCCCATGTTATCACATAACAGAGGTGTAGGGGTGTCACAGGAGACACCAAGATCAGCCAAGAGCCATCGCAGCCAAATAATTTCAGTAGTAGTAGTAGTAGCAAGAGCTCGAAGTTCTGCTTCAGTACTAGAACGAGGTATTGCTGCTTGCTTCTTGGATTTCCAGGCAATAGGAGAGGATCCAAGGATAATACAATAACCTGTAATAGAGTCGTGTTCAATTGGATCACTACCCAAGTTGCATCAGAGTAAGCATGAAGCTGAAGTGGGCTACCAGAAGCATAGAGTAAACATCGAGATCTTGTCTCGCGTAAATATCTCAGCACACAAAGCAAATGACTATAATGAACTAAGGTAGGTGTGGATACAAATTGGCTTAGTATATGAAGAGCATGAGCAATATCAGGCCTGGTGATTGTGAGATAAACAAGGCTGCCCACAATATGTCGATATCGAGATGGATCTGCTAGTGGTATCCCATCAGTCGGACGAAGTTGTAAATGAATATCCATTGGTGTCACAGCTGTGCGTGTATCAGTAAGTCCAGAGCGATCAAGAAGATCTTGTATGTACTTGGATTGTGACAGATAAAAACCTTTTGGAATCTGTTGTACTTCAATGCCCAAGAAATAGCTCAGAGGTCCCAAATCAGACATCTGAAATTCCTTACTAAAATGCTTCTTGACACGAGAAATATGCTCTGAATCATCACCTGTAATCAACATATCATCCACATATAATACAAGTAAGGTACGTACTTTTGGAGGATGTGAATAAATAATGCAGGATCATGATCACTAGGAGAAAAGCTAGCAGCCGTGATGACAGAAATAAATCTCTCAAACCAAGCACGAGAAACTTGTTTCAGACCATATAAGGCGCGGCAGAGCCGACAAACATGCCCTGGGGGAGCATCAAACCTAGGAGGAGGATGCATATAAACTTCTTCATGTAAATCACCATTAAGAAAAGCATTTTTGACATCCATCTGAGACATAGTCCAAGAATATGAGGCTGCAACTGCAATCAAGGTACGGACAATAGTCATATGTGCAACTGGCGCAAAGGTCTCATCATAATCAAGTCCTTGAGTCTGTTGAAAAACCACGAGCCACAAGACGAGCTTTATATCTCTCAATGGAACCATCAGATTTTGTCTTAACTTTGGAGACCCATTTACATATGATGGGAACAACATGCGAGGGTAAAGGAACTATATCCTAAGTACCTGTGTGTTCAAGAGCAGACAAATCGTTGATCATAGCAAGCTGCCACTCAGGAATCCCAGAAGCCTCCTGATAAGTGGATGGTTCAACAATTGCCACACCAGCTCGCGGAAAACCATAGCGATCTGGAGGTTCAATGGTCCTACGATAACGAAGACGATATCCCTGATTAAAAACAACATGAGACTCAATATTGTTAGTATAAGAATCTGGAACATGATCAGTATCAGGACTAGCCGTGGGAATAGAGCGGGAACGACAAATGTAGATTTGGATGACAGGTGGTTTGGAAGAGTAAGGTGAAGGTAACATGGAGGTGGTGTTATGGGAATGAGGATATCAGGTGTGGATATAGAAGATGATGGTGCAGATGAAAAATTAGGAATGGAGGGAAGACACATGATTGAGGTGGACTCTGTCGGACATATGAGGCGTGAGTGGACTGGTTTTAAAAGAAGGGGCAATTTTCATTAAAACTCGCATCCCTAGAAATACGAATACGATGAGTAGATGGATCATAACAACGATAACCTTTGTGTTCAGGACTGTATCCAAGAAAAACACACTCAACATGTTGAGTAGTCAATTTAGTCCGCTCACGTGGTGGTAACAAGACATAACACGTACATCCAAACACTCGAAGGTGATCATATCGTGGAGGTGTCCCAAAAAGAATTTCACTAGGTGTTTTACCAGAAAGTTTGGATGATGGTTGTCTATTAATGAGATAGATCGCAGTAGAAGCAACTTCACCCCAAAAGTGTGAAGGAACAAAGGAGGATATCAAAAGAGTGCGTGCCTCTCAAGAATATGATGATGTTTGCGTTCAACAACGCCATTTTGGGCATGAGCACCAGGGCAAGAAAGTTGAGCTAGTGTACCTTCTAAGGTCAATAACTCACGAAAATTATCGGATAAAAATTCACCACCAGAATCTGAACAAAAATTTTTAATAGGAGTAGAAAACTGGGTGTGAACCATGCGAGCGAAGGACTTGTAAATAGAAGTCAATTCAGACCGGCGTTTCATGAAGTAAATCCAAGTATAACAAGAATGATCATCAATAAAAATGACATAATATCTGTCAAGGGCATCGAGCCCCTGGGTGGCCGGACCGCGGCTACGCAGCTCGTAGCCGTCGGCCGTCTTCTCCGGTGAGGTTATTCCCCTCAACCGTAGGCTTAACAGAGAGGGAGAGATTTGGGATATAATTCCTGCTTACCCCTTTCAGGTCCGGTTACAGGTTTATAAAGCCTTTCGGCCACACATGCATGGAGCTAATCGCTCCTTAATTCTAGGCACACGCATGGAGCTGACCGCTCCTTATTCCTAGGCATGTAAACTAACCTTTCAACTAACATGGGCTGATTGCTCCTTAATTCTAGGCATGCAGCAAACCTTCCACTAACTTATCAATTTCCCGATCTTATCCATTGGAACCTGCGGCTGTTGCCTCTTGGGCGTGTTCAGCGCGCTCACGCGCACGCCGTTGCCTGACGTAGGGGCGGCCGTACATGACATCTCTCCCCTCCTCGAAGACCAGCTCGTCCTCGAGCTGGAACGCTGGATGTAGGGTGCGGAAGTCGTCGACGTCCTCCCAAGTCGCGGACTCGGCCGGCTCGCCGTGCCACTGAACAAGCACCTGGCGGACACCTCGTGCCAGGCGAGCCCGCACCACCCGGGCTGGTTCCGGCACCACCGCACCATCGATGGTCGGAGGCAGGGCGGGTGGCGACGATGGTGGCGCTCCCACAAACTTTTTTAGCACGCCAATGTGGAACACATCATGAAGACGAGCGCCGGCGGGAAGCTCCAAGCGTACAGCCACGTCGTTGATCAACTCCGAGACGCGGTACGGCCCGACGTAACGGGGCTTGAGCTTCCCTGCTACCGTGCGCGGCAGTGAGGCAGCTGCGCGCTGGCGTAGCCGTAGAAGAGCCCAGTCGCCAACCTGGTAGGTTACCAGCCGGTGCGACTTGTCGTAGTGGTGCTTCTGTGCGGACTGCGCCTGCTGGAGGCGGTAGCGTACGTCCGCGAGGAAGGCCTCCCTTGCCTCCATCTCTTGAGCCACCGCCTCGACCCTCGTCTCGCCCGGTTCGTAAGAACGGATTGAGGGTGGGTCACGACCGTAGACCACCCGGAATGGTGTGTCACGGAGGGAAGTCTGGTACGCGGTGTTGTAGATGTACTTAGCCCATGGCAGCCAGCGCAGCCATTGCCGGGGGCGATCTCCCGTGAAGCAGCGCAGGTACATCACAATGACGCGATTTGCCGCCTCCGTCTGGCCGTCGGACTGTGGGTGGAACGCCGAGGACATGAGTAGCTTTGTTCCCATGAGCCTCATGAGCTCACTCCAGAAAGAGGACGTGAACACCGGGTCTCGGTCGGAGACAATGGACTGCGGTACCCCATGCAGCATGACGATGTCGGTGAAGAATGCCTGTGCCACGGACTCAGCGGTGTACGGGTGCGCCAGCGGGATGAAGTGGCAATACTTGCTGAAGCGATCGACGACGGACAGGATCACCGTCTTGCCGTGCACGCGGGGCAGCGCCTCCACGAAGTCGAGGCCAATGTCCGCCCAAACGACGGAGGGGATCGGAAGGGGGTGCAGCAGGCCGGCGGGATGAAGGTGCTCCGACTTGTACTGCTGGCAAGTTGCGCATGCCCGCACAAAGTCCTGCACCATGCGCCTCATGTTGGGGAAGTGAAAGTCGCGGCGCAGCCGGTGGAGTGTGCGGTGAACGCCCTCGTGACCGTCTGCGTGGACAGCGGTAACGATCTCCGGCAGTAGAGGGGAGGCGGCGGGGATGTAGAGGCGCCCGTCGAATGTGACCATGCCGTTCGTCACGGCCCACGGGGCAGCGCGTGTGCCGGCGCGTACCTCATCGTGGACAGCCACCAAGGCGGGATCCATGGCCTGGGCGTGGCGCAAGCGGCTGATGAAGTCGAAACGGGGCGCCGAGATAGCCAACAGCTCACCCTCCTCGGTGTTTCGGCGAGAGAGCACGTCCGCCACGACGTTAGTCGCACCCGACCTGTACTCAACAGAGAAGTCAAAGCCCAACAGCTTCCCGACCCAATGATGTTGTGAGATCGTGGCCAGGCGTTGGTCGAGCAAGTATTTCAAGCTATAGTGATCGGTCTTGACAACGAACTGCCGACCCCAGAGATACGGCCGCCAGTGCCGCACCGCCCGGACGAGGCCGATGAGCTCACGCTCGTAGGCCGCGAGAGCGCGATGTCGGGGGGCGATGGGTCTGCTAAAGAATGCCACTGGATGGCCTTCCTGTACCAGCACGGCGCCGAACCCATGTGACGATGCGTCACACTCGACGATGAATATCTTCGCGAAGTCCGGCATGGCCAGGACCGGAGCAAAGGTGACCGCAGCCTTGAGGGCCGCGAATGCCGCAGCCGCCCCGTCATCCCAGGCGAAGCCATCCTTCTTGAGGAGCGCGGTCAGCGGGGCCGCCACCGGCCCGTAGTTGTGCACGAATTTGCGGTAGTAGCCCGCCAACCCGAGGAAGCCACGCACCGCTCGTACCGAACGTGGAGCTGGCCAGTCGACGATGGCCTGCACCTTGGCCGGGTCCATGGCCACACCCGTCGCCGAGATTACGTGGCCCAGGTAGGCGACGGACGGGGCAGCGAACGCACACTTTGTACGCTTGACGAAGAGGTGGTGGCGGTGCAGCTCGTCGAGCACGGCGCGGAGGTGTCGAAGATGGTCTGCCCATGTCTTGCTGTATATGAGAATATCGTCAAAAAAGACAAGGACGAACCGGCGGAGAAACGGGCGGAGCACGTCATTCATGAGCGCCTGGAACGTTGCTGGCGCGTTGCAGAGGCCGAACGCCATCACCAGGAACTCGTACAGCCCATCGTGAGTGCGGAACGCCGTCTTGTGAATATCTTCCGGACGCATGCGCACTTGGTGGTACCCAGAATGCAGGTCCAGCTTGGAGAAGTACCGTGCCCCATGGAGCTCGTCCAGCAGCTCGTCGACCACGGGAATGGGGAAGGCGTCCTTCACCGTGAGCGCGTTGAGGGCGCGGTAATCAACGCAAAAGCGCCAGGACCCGTCGGGCTTCTTGACGAGGAGGACCGGCGACGAGAAGGGCGAGTCGCTGCGGCGTACGATCCCTTGCTCCATCATGGCGACGCACTGGCGTTCCAGCTCGTCTTTATGGGCAGCCGGGTACCGGTATGGCCGGACTGCCACAGGCTGCGCGCCCGGCGTCAGGGTGATGCGGTGGTCGTGGGCGCGCTGCGGTGGCAGACCGGTCGGCTCGGCGAAGATGGAGCTGAAGGAGTCCAGGAGTGCGTCGAGGAACTGCTCGCTCGCCACCGTGGCGCTGATTGCTGTGGGACTGGCAGCCGAGACGCCGGTCCAGCATATCGGGCGCCCTTGGAAGTGGAACTTCATGCGCCGGCTGCCCAGGTCCCACACAATAGGACCCAGCGCGCCCAGCCACCGTGTGCCGAGGACGACATCGTACCCAGCGAGCGGCATGACGTAGAGATCGGCCGGGAACGGGGTACCGTCGATGGTGAGGGGGGCGTCACGGAGGACCCCGGCGCAGGTGACGCGCTCGCCGTTGGCGACCATGGCGATGAGACGTGGCCGCTGGTGAAGGGGCAGACCCGTGCGCCGCGCCGCCGCCTCGGATATGAAGTTGTGGGTGCTGCCGGAATCGAGGAGGGCGACCAGCGAGGCGGCACCAAGCGCGACGGCGATCTGCATGGTGTCAGCCACAGGCACCCCGGCCAGGGCCTGCAGGGAGAAACAGGGGGCCTCACCGTCAGCGTCCGGAGGCGCGTCGTTAGTGTCTTCAATCTCCACGCCCTCCACGAAAAAATACGCCTGCAAAACCGGTTGTGGCCACGCGTGTACTTTTCATTGCAGTTAAAACAGAGGCCCATGCGGCGCCGCTCTGCCATCTCGTCGGGGGTGAGGCGCCGTTGGTTGTCCTCGCCACGGCCCTGCTGGGTGGCCCTCGGTGGTGCAGGGAGCGCCAGCGGTTGCTGGGGCGCTGGAAGCGCTGGACGTGGCGCCGGTGCGGCCAGCAGACCGCGCGGGGGCGCCCGAGGTGCAGGCTGCACCAGCCGGTCGGCCTCCATCAGTTCCACTTGGCGCGCCAGGCTCATGGCTGACGCGAGCGACTCCGGGTTGTGGATGCGAACGGCATGACTGAGTGGTGGCAGCAGGCCGCCGGTGAAGAGCTGGACGCGCCGGTGCTCGTCGAGACGACCGGCGCGAGGGAGAAGGGCCTGGAATCGATTTGCATACTCTTCCACGGTCCCTGTGCGCCTGCATTCTGCGAGCTCGAACAGCGGAGCCGATCGGAGGGGAGGCCCAAACCGCAAGTTGAGGAGGTCCTTGAACCGTCCCCAGGTCGGCGTGCCCTCGTCCTCCTGGAGTTGGATGTACCACAGCTGCGCGACGTCCTCCAGGTTGTATGAGGCCATCCACACGCGCTCCTCCGCCATGGTGCGCTGCTGGCGGAAATACGACTCACACTTGTTGAGGAAGAGCATAGGATCGGACTTGCCGTCGTAGCGTGGGAAGTCCAGCTTCTGGAATTTAGGTGGGCGATCCAGATCGCGCGGCACCTCTGCGCGTCCCCCGGCGCCGTAATCCGACGTCGACGCCGACTTCTCCTTCATGGCGGCCATGTCAGCCTCCATGGTGGACATCTTGGTGGTGATGGCCCTAAGCATCTCCATCACGTCCTGCATGGACGGCTCGACCATGGTGGCTGGTTGCAGGGCCGAGTCGGTGGAAGATTGGGGTGAAGGTGGAGGGCTGGTGTGGGTTGCAGCAACTGTGGATGAAGGATTGGAGCGAGTGGGAGAGGATCGCCGGGATCGCGATACCAGGTTGTCAAGGGCGTCGAGCCCCTGGGTGGCCGGACCGCGGCTACGCAGCTCGTAGCCGTCGGCCGTCTTCTCCGGTGAGGTTATTCCCCTCAACCGTAGGCTTAACAGAGAGGGAGAGATTTGGGATATAATTCCTGCTTACCCCTTTCAGGTCCGGTTACAGGTTTATAAAGCCTTTCGGCCACACATGCATGGAGCTAATCGCTCCTTAATTCTAGGCACACGCATGGAGCTGACCGCTCCTTATTCCTAGGCATGTAAACTAACCTTTCAACTAACATGGGCTGATTGCTCCTTAATTCTAGGCATGCAGCAAACCTTCCACTAACTTATCAATTTCCCGATCTTATCCATTGGAACCTGCGGCTGTTGCCTCTTGGGCGTGTTCAGCGCGCTCACGCGCACGCCGTATGTCACGGGTACGCCGTTGCCTGACGTAGGGGCGGTCGTACATGACAATATCTATGACCACCTTTTGAAACAAAATGAGTAGGACCCCAAACATTAGAGTGAATAAGGTCAAAAGGTCTAACAGAATGAGAATCACTAGTAAAATATGGAAGTTGTATTTGTTTTCCAAGATGACAACCTTTACAATGAAAACTAGACTCAACATGTGTAGGGCTCAAACATTCTGACTTTATTAGAGTAGACAGACGAGATCCACATAAATGACCTAGACGATGATGCCACTGGGTAAAAGACGCAGTGGGACCCGAAGCAACAATCACATGAGCTGGAGAGGTATGGTATGAAGGAAGACACAAGGTGTTCAAGATGTAGAGGCGAGGAGAAGATTTACGGCGACGGCCAGTCCCAATCACATCCCCTGTTCGTCGATCCTCTACAAAACAAGATGAGTCATCAAATCCAACAAAGCAATTGTGGTCTGTAATTTGGCTCACTGATAGTAGATCTAGATCCATGGATAACTCAGGTACAAAGAAAATATCTGGGACAATAAAATTAGGATTTGAAAGCGAACCCTTGTGGGTAACATGACATAATGTACCATCAACAGTCTGAACGGAAGCACCCTCAGTGATAGGTATAGTAGACGCCAGTCGCGACTGATCAGATGTGACATGAAATGAAGCTCTAGAGTCAAGAACCCAAGATGGAAAAGCACTAGCAGATGAAGTAGCAACAACAACTGAGCCTCTAGGAGACGGTCCTGTATCACGACCACGAGTAGCTCGGCGTGCACGGAAATCAACCAATTTCTCCGGAAACTTAGCAAAGCAGTTCTCAGATCGATTTGTGGTCTTTTTGCAATGCGCACAAAGTTGAGAAGAGGTACTCTCGGGCTTTTGAGCAGCGGCCAACATATTGTGAGAACCCACACCAGTAATAGAAGGCATAGACTTAAGACGAGTCTCTTCAGCAAGTAATTCAAACAACACCTGAGCCATGTTGAGAGTATCAGAACTATGAAGCAACCTTGCACGAAGAGAATCAAATTCAGCTCGAACTCCCATAACAAATCTGTAGGTAAAGAACTTCTCAATAAACTTGTGAGTTGGACAAGGCATAGTTGTACAAGCAGGCACCATATAGGTCAATGTAGTCATAAGGCGATCAAACATCAAAAGCTGACTAATATTCATCAATGGACATATCATGCTGCTCAAAGACATGGGTCTGCTGCATAAGAGTATGTAAAAGAGGATCAGTGTCCTGAACAAAATGGTCCTTCAGATGAGACCAGATAGCCTTAGCAGTTGTGAATTTGGACAAACTCATAATCGTAGATGGTTTAGTACTATTGACCATTGTAGCCATCACCTTGCCATCATTGATTTGCCAGGTCTTGATTGTAGCAGGATTGCTCCTATCAGCGGCTAAAACTGGTGAATCTTCAGTAAAATGAAACAGTTTACCATGACCTCTCGATGCAGTTTGAACACAAAATGCCCACTCGGGGTAGTTCTGACCATCAAGTACAATATTGACAACAATAGCAGTGACCGGCATATTTAAGTTGAGAGAACACTGAAGAACAACAGATCTGAGTAAATCTTGGAGTACTGGTACCAAAATTCTGGTGAATGGCGGGTGCAACAAACAAGCCGACAGATCTGAAGATGGACTTGCGCGTCTGCTGGACTGATGTCGGAGGGCGTCGATGGCGATTGATGGTGACGGCTCATGTTGCAGTCCCTAGTAGAGCAGGGAACGCAACAGATCTGAGCAACCATGGTGGAGCGGCCGACGGCTCTCCCTGGTGGAGTAGGGGATCTGGGCGGCGGACTCCCTGGTGGAGTAGGGGATCAGCGGTCGGCAGCTCTCCCTGGTGGAGCAGCGGATCTGGGCGGCTGAAGGTGGCCACGTCGGCGAGCTGACTGGCGGGACGAGGCACAGCGGAGAGGGCCGCGGCGCATTTAGCGAGGGCGGTGAGGCCGGGCGGATCTGGCCGGTGGCGTTGGAAGCAGAAGAGGTTGGCGGCGCTGGAAGCATACGAGTTCGCGACGACGACTAGGAACGGCCACGACGGCGGCCGAAAAAGAGGATTAGAAACCCTAATCGTAACCTGCTCTGTTACCATGTTACTGACCTTTTGGGATTAACCACAGATAATCAGTCCCTATGGACTATAGAATATATAGGCAGTAGGCTGGCAGTAGGCCTGGGTCTAATGGGCCTTAACACTTGTCACTATATAAACAAATTTAGCTTGATGAGTGTCCTTTGAATCTTACAATCACAAAATATGTATTTATTTTGTTCTTTTATTTCTTCAACTCTGGAATTTATTGTTGTACACTCAACTGCAGGTTCTCAAACGAAATTACTCTGTTAGAGAGGATCCATATGGGGAGATTCGAAGAGTGAGACCAAAGATCAATGGAAATTCATGGGACATTTCAAAATTCAAGCAAGTTGATATTATTCGAAATCATCCAGGTCGAGATTAATCATTTCAGCAATTATTTGAGTAAGCCTCACAAAAATTATCAATTTGTGCACATCTAGAACTTATACCTAATTTTCTCATCAGCTGCAAATTCACGTGAAGAGCTCACTGCCAGGAATCCAAATGCTTCCAGAGATGGAAAGAAACTATTAAAGGATATTATGGGAGCCAGCAATTTAACATACCCTAACTTTATTTCAAAAGCTGAAACCGCTGATGAAACATCAGATGTCCCCGATAAACCTTCAGCTGTAACCCCACAACAACATGATTCCAGCTTCCCGCAAGCTGGTAAGAAACAAAAAGGTTTTGCTGCTACAACACTTAATCAGTGTTCTAATGAGGTACTGATATCCCAAACTACCCAATATTTTCTGGATGTCTTTCTTTCACGTGAGAACATGCTATTTGCTGTGACATTAAGATAACTTTTAACGTAGGACCTGAAGAAAGGCTTTGCTTTGAAGGTGGAGCCTTTGAATGCATTTATTCCTTTCGAGCAGCAGATGATGGACCTATCTCACAGGAAGCAAGAGAGTATGCTATATCATCATTGATTATGTTTTTCTTGCTTGTCATATGAGATGGATAGCTTAACATCCTCTGAATTTTTATTATTTTTTTTGTTTCCAATTACGGAGCAGATGCTGCCTGTGACGATTCATGCTCTCTCTCAAAACTAATGTTGAAGGAGGATATTGAGGCTGCACCCAGGTAGTATGTCATACCATTCTTCGAAGACTTATTCTGTGCAAGAGTTTAAATACTTGTGGTGGCTGTGCTTTGCCAAGAAAACTTGATCTTTGATTTTTTGTGTTAGAGCAGTTTGACTTGAATTTAGGATCAAAATTTCGACAGTCGTTGGCTTATGATTGTAGTTGCTATCTGTTAGCTCTAACCCTGTAGTTACGATTAAAAATAACATGTGCTTCTTTTTATGATGAGCTGTTAATATCAACCACCTGAATTGCATCTAAAGGTCGTCAGGCGCAGTAAAACATTGTGTACCATATTATGCCCAAACTTTTTTGTTGTCAGGTTAAAATTCCTTCGAAAGTTAAAAATAAAGGATTCTGTAAACGTGTCTTTCAGCCTGCCGACGGGCATTCAAGTACAGAATGGCTCCAAGAACCGCAGGAGGAGGCAGCCCAACGTACAGAAGACCACGGCGACTCCAACAAGGTCGCCTGCAAGGGGTCAGCGTCGAAAGAACAACGATGCCATGGTCAAATCGGAGATGGGCTTGATTGAGCAGAGTAAACTTGTGCTGACGGAACAAGAGCCAGAGCTGGGAGACGTTCCGGTGAAGAGACCCGTTGGGAGGCCCAGGAAGGCGAGGTAGGTAACCTCCGACATTTTCCAATTTTTTTTTTTATATATATATAGGAACAGAACAGGGCATGGTGACCTTTCATGGTCTACTTGTAAACTAGGAACGGACCTAGCTCAGATGACCCGGGCACCCCTGCTTCGTAGGCTTGAGCTCCGTTTGGCTTGGATTCCGGCGCCTTTTCCAGTTTCCTGTGACTTCTGTACAGTGCAAGCCATCTTAACGCCGCCAAGGTTAACTTATCGAAACATTTGGAGAACCTGGAAGCAAACGGCGAAGTTTTTCCGTGTGCGTTAATGTTTCAGAGAAGGGAGTCCGAGGGAAAAAAAGGTTGCCACTACGCAGCTCATGTACTGTTTTTTTTTGTAGGATGTATTGACATCATTGTACCAAATCAGCTCCATATAATCCTGTTTGATAGATATAATACCATTGTATCAAATCTCGAGTTTTGATAGGCAAAGATTACTAGTAATCTTGAAGAGCCCGCGGTCGTCAGAGACGGCGGTAATTTTGCGCCTTGCAGATGGTGCTGTATGATGTGGAAATAGTCTCGTTCTTCAACAGGTGTATGATGTGGAAATAGTCTCTCATCACTCATCAGTCCATTCCGGCTAGGCTGGCAGCTGGCTGCTGCTGTCGTTCCTCGGCGGCCGGAGATGAAAATATCCTGGGATGATGTGCGACGGCACCGGCACGTGGGATGCCTAGCTGGAGCCAATGGCCTCGTCGCTTTCGGCCTGCTGCCGTGCACGCATACATCTCGCCCGCCCGCTTCAGTAGTCAGTATCTCTGGCAGCGTGGCACGGCGTTGAAGGCTTGAGGAGGCTACAGGAGTTTAGCAGCAGGAAACGGCACGGGGCTTGGTGAATGAACACCCGTAAAAGTACCATCAAAACAAAGCAAAATACAGTACCAGTGTACGGCGCTAGGATAGGAGGAGATAGACGAGTACGAGTAGACAAAGCGCCTGCAACGATCGAAGTCGTCGTGAACTCGGCAGATAACTCCAAAGCATCGCATCCGGCCAAATGTAGCTGTTTATGTTATCCTGGTGCAGTTTAGCCACTTTCTCTTTGTCCAGGTGCCCTGGTTTACTGTATGCTACACTGTACTTACTGCTGAATGCGTAGCGTAGGTAGGTGGTCGATCGTTCTCGGTGAACAGAACGCTACACGGAGCTGAAGATGATGGCTGTGTGGTGCCCTTGTATGGTAGGGAAACCCTTCTCGACCACGACCTTTTCCGATGCCATGCCGACTTGTCCTAGTCGTCGTCCTGCCATTGCCAAGGTGAAGGTCCTGAGCCAGGCAGAAATCTGCAGAATTTCAGTAAGCGGGAGTGTCTAAAAGAACCATGCAACATCTTCGCTCGGTTTTAATTCGTACGGATTTTTATTGTTTTTATATTATATTTGTTTTTATTAATTATAGCTGCAGCAATCTAAATAACTAATTTTAATCTGAAGCCACGTCAGATGAAGTCGTAACTGGCGTTCAGTCCCATGTGAACAAAACCAGGCTCGCTCAGTGCAGGACGCACATGTGCGTGTTGTGCCAGTGGTCCTGAATCCTCTGTCCCTGCCAACACTTCCAGATTCCGATTAGCATGACACAACTACAACGCCTCCTCTGTCCCTGCCAACACTTCGTACTTCCTACTTCCTACTTCTTACAGATTCGCGGGAAAGATCGCCCACACAATACTTCGTACTTCCTCGGATTTTAGAAACTTTTAACCTTTATACGTATCTAACAAAAACAATATATCTAGAAAAGTTTTAACATATTACCTTTAGACTCCGTCCTCTAGAGTCAACGGTTAGATACTAAAATTAGTGGTATAGGTTTCAAACACCTTCAATTGTTAGGTACATCATAGCTAACAATTAATTAATTAGGTAGCTCAATCTATCTAATAACTTATTAATTGACTAACTATTAGTTCTAATGGTTTTAAACAGGACATACCTTGATTTACAACAAATGGAATACGGTATATCATGGTTATGCGATCACTCAGGCTATCTCCAACAGACGTTTCATATGGACGTGCTCACAAATAAGACTTTGATCAACGGTTTACACATATGGTTACATAAAGACACTACTTTGCACTGTTTACAAAATGAAGTTTAAATATATGAGTGTGAATGAGTAAACGGCTAAAGATAGTTTAAAGTTGTTTTATCTGTATGGTTAATTAAAATATTGTTTTGCATTTTATACTATAATGTTGACAAAGTATAGTCTGAATACGAGGATGAACTGCCCTGTGTTTTGAACTTGTGATCCGGTGAACGGTGTCATTTCCATGTGAACGGAACTGCCCAATCACTCGCAGGCACAGTCACATCGCGCGATCGCGATCCACGGTCCACGGACAGCGACGCCTTGCGGATGCACTCGCTGCGACCGGGGCCGGAAGACCCGTGCAACGACACGACACGAGTACACGACCCGTGCAACCACTTCACTCATCACTTCCACTTATGTGCACACATTGCCGTGCCGTGCGGTGCGTGAAAGGCACGGGGCCGCCGGCCGGACTCTTCTGACTTGGCAACCGCCGCGCAGCGCGACGAGCGCCACCTGCTTGCTGCCGCGTGCCTGCGTGCGTGTGCGTCCACCACTGACCCCGCGCCCGCCCGCCGCCCCTGCCCCTCCACTCCACTTGCTCACTCGTCGGCTCGTCGCGGCCCGCTTCCCCCCCGGCCAAGGGATGGACGCGCTTCGCCTACGGCCGTCCCTCCTCCCCGTGCGGCCCGGCGCGGCCCGCCCGCGAGGTCAGTGAACTCCTTCCCCTCGCCGCTCACCGCGACAGAACCTGGCCTGCAGGCTTTAGTTCTATTGAGCTGGATATTTTAGTTCGACGGATTAATCGTGTACTCTAGTAGCCACAAAGACCGCGATGCTTGTGATGCGCGAGTATTCCTTTGCTCTTTTCTAATCGAACACTAACCGGGCTCGTTCCGTCCTGTACTCCGGTTGGCTGTAGCGCCTGGAATCAGTGGGAAAACGATGCAGGAGCAGTTGTATTAATGTCGTCTTTTTTTGAGAGAGAGGAGTGGCTGATATTAATGTCAAAGCTGTCATGGACAGGAAAACTGTTTACCTGGAGTTTGTTAGATAGCTCAGTCTTTAAAATGATGGGTTCCTGCGGGGACATCAAACCCGGGCCATGGTGGTGTAGTCCAATTTCACGTTTTAGAGGTTGGGGATGAGAATTAAGATGTCAAAACCTTGCAGGGATTTTGGTTTCTGCTGATTCTAACTTTATCAGGATGGTTACATGTACAAGCGAGGGTTAAAATTAGTCATGAAATTCCCTTTTGCTATTTTTTTTCTTCAAATTAGCTTCAAGGAAATGTTTTACTTGTGACCTTGTTGACTAGTTCTGCTCAAAACTTTACTGACTGTAAAATAACAAAAAAAAATTGTTGAAATAATCAAAAGCAGTGTTGCCCCAACTGTACCTGCTTATGTGTAGGGAAGCACTTCAAGTTTCCTTTTATTCTTTAACTAATTCCAGACTCACATGAAGACTGTAGTAGGGGTAGCACTTCAAGTTTTCTTTTCTTCTTTGACCAATCCCAGACTCCCATGTAGACTGTAGTAGGGGAAACACTTCAAGTTTTCATTTCTTCTTTGACTAATTCCAGGCTCCCACATATATTGTAGTAGTAGAAGGCACAGCGGGCATGGTTTGTGGGACTGTAATTAGTAATGCAGATGTCGAGCTTATTGGTCACACATTATTTCATTCTGTTACTTTCTCTAGTGTTTGGCCTAGTATTGAAATGTTTGAATTTCCAGATCATTTTCTACCACCATGTTGTTCCATACAACGAAATGGTGAAGGACGAATTTGCTTTTCTAGCCAAAGGACCCAAGGTCCTACCTTGCATCACCATCAGAAATTCTTCGAATGGAAATCCTCCTATTGTAGGATATCACATCGGTCATTAAATACTTCTGTTAATGCTTCGGGGCAACAGCTGCAGTCTGAACCTGAAACACATGATTCTACAACCATCTGGAGGGCAATATCATCTTCTCTAGATGCATTTTACAGATTTTCCCGGCCACATACTGTCATAGGAACAGTTAAGTCACGTTGATGTACTGTTTCATTTACATGATCGTCCAGTAAGTATGTCCTTGTGTTGTTTCCTTTGTTTTCTCTTTATTGATCTAGAGATTTTGCTGGTGTAATCAGGCATTAAGCATAGTCTCAGTTTCCCTTCTAGCTGTCCAGAGCTTGTCTGATATATCACCTTTGTTCCTCACTGGTTTGCTGGAGGTAGTGATACTTTGAGCATCTCTATCCTTTCATTGTTATAAAGATGTATTGTTTCATTCTACTACTTTGTACTCTTATGTAGGCAGTGGTAGCTGCCCTTTTCATGAATATCTATATTGTTGGACTGAACCAGTTATTCGACATTGAGATAGACAAGGTATTTTGAATTCACTTTAATCTTCATTAAGTACCTTTTACTACCATACTAATAACTGCTAGGAGCTAATATTTGTACTGCTCTAGGTTAACAAGCCAACTCTTCCATTGGCATCTGGGGAATACACCCTTGCAACTGGGGTTGCAATAGTTTCGGTCTTTGCCGCTATGGTAATTATGCTCTCAATATAGAAGAAATTGGCATTATGCTTCATGTTTTATTTTGAATTTATTTCTAGATATGTTGATACTGAGATGCCTAAAAGTGTTGGAAGTGAAACCCTAACCCTAACCAGGGTTGAGACTGTATTAATATAGCCGAGTAGTTGGGCCAAGCCCATTACACTGGGGGTATACAGGTAATTACATGAGGATGGCCAAAAACCTTAGCGAGGTTCTAACATCCCCCGCAGTCTCAACTCTATCATGTACAAATGTTGAGACTGTATCGAAACTCGGCAAAAATACTCGACTGCAACCCCTTGGTGAAGATGTCAGTGAACTGCGACGTGGTCGGAACGCTGATAACGTGAACGTCACCGGCGGCGACACACTCGCGGATGAAGTGAAGGTCAATCTTCACGTGCTTCGTGCGCTGATGCTACACGGGATTGGTCAAGAGGTAGACCGCGTGGACGTTATCGTAGTGGACGAGAGCGGCGCGCTGGAGGGGGCTGTGGAGCTCCTGGAGAAGCCGGCGGAGCTAGGAGGCCTCGGCCACGCCGTTAGTCACAACACGGTACTCGGCCTCAGCGTTAGAGTGAGAAACGATGGGCTGCCGCTTGGCGACCCAGGAGACAAGGTTGGCACCCAGAAACACAGCGTAACAGGAAGTGGACCAGCATGTGTCGGGGCAGCTAGTCCAGTTAGCGTCTGTGTAGTCCACGAGCTTCGACACCGGGGAGGGTCGAAGGAGAAGGCCATAGTCGATGGAGCCACGGAGGTAGCGAAGGATCCGTTTGAGCGGTGAAATGGGGCTCCCGCGGGGTGTGCATGTGAAGGTACACCTGCTGGACGACATAGGCAATGTCGGGCCTGGAGAAGGTCATATACTGGAGAGAAGAGGCTCTGGTAGGCCGTCGCGTCAGTGACCTAGGGCCCGTCGTCCTCAGAGAGCTTTGCCTGAGTGGACAGGCGTGGAGCAGGGCTTGCAATTGGACATGTTAGCCTGCTGTAGGATGTCTAGAGCGTACTGGCGCTGGTGAGGAGGAGACCCCTGAGGCCTTCGCTCGGCGATGATGTCGAGGAAGCAGTGGAGAGGCCCCAGGTCCTTCATCGCGAACTCGTGCTGAAGAGCGATGACCGTGCTGGAGTAGATCGATACTGGACGCCGTGAGCACGATGTCGTCGATGTAGAGCAGGAGGTAGATGATGTCGTCGCCGCGCCGATAGATGAACATGGACGTGTCTGACTTGGCCTCGACGAAGCCGAGGGAGGTCAAGTAGGAGGCGAAGCGACTGTACCAGGCCCATGGCGCCTGCTTGAGGTCGTACAGGGAGCGGTTCAACCGACAAACTAGATCCGGACGAGCGGAATCGACGAAGCCAGTGGGCTGGCTGCAGTAGATCGTCTATGTTAGAGTGTCATGGAGGAAGGCATTGTTGACATCGGGCTGATGGACTGCCCAATTCCGGGAGAGGGCGAGCGAGAAGACGACCCTAACAGTTTGAAGGTCTCGTCGTAGTCCACTCCGGGGCGCTGGGTGAAGCCCTGAAGGACCCAACGAGCCTTATAGCGGTCGAGCGAGCCATTCGAGGTGAGCTTGTGGCAGAAAAGCCACTTGTCGGTAACCACGTTGGTGCCTGGTGGACGCGACACCAGGTCCCAAGTGTGGTTGGCTAGCAAGGCTGCGTACTCCTCCATAGCACGACGCCAGTGGGGATCGGTGAGGGCAGCGCGAACAGAGGAGGGAACCAGGGAGGCATCCAGAGGAGCGACGGCTGTCAGGACCAGCCGGTCGACGGGACGGAGAACTCCGGCCGCACGACGAGTCACTATCGGGTGAATGTGGTCGGGGTCACGGTGGATGGCGACCGGGTGGTACACCGGTGGCTTGGTACAGGGACAAGCTGACAGGGTGGGAGGGACCGGTAGATCGGTCCGTCCGCGACGGTGGTCGATGCGGCCGCGCGAGGCACAGGCGTGAAAGAGGGCAGTGGAAGAGAGACGTCGACACAATCTGCATCGAGGTTGGGGGGTGGGGAGGAGTCAACAAGGGGAAAACGTCCTCGTCAAAGACAATATGACGAGAGATGATGACACAGTGAGTGAGAAGGTCAAGGCATTGGTGCCCCTTGCGGTCAGGGGAGTAATCGAGGAAAAGGTAGCGAGTGGAGCGGGGGAAGAGCTTGTGATGAGCAGCGGCAGAGGTGTTGGGATAGCAAGCACAACCAAAGACTCAAAGGTGGGCATATGAGGGGGTTGTGCCATACAAGACGAAGTGGGGGTGGGGGTGATGCACCGCTTGGAGGGAAGGATGTTGAGGAGATGAGTAGTAGTGCTTAGGGCCTCTGCCCAATAGCTGGTAGGAAGAGACACCTGAAAGAGGAGGCAACGAATCATGTTGGTGGTGGTGAGGATAATTCGTTCGGCCCGACCATTCTAAGGGGAAGTGTAGGGGCACGAGAGTCGCAACTGAACGCCGTGGGAGAGAAAGAAGGAGCGAGAGGCGGAGTTGTAGAACTCGTGGCCGTTATCGCATTGGAGTGCATGAATCGGGCGACGGAACTAGGTGGAGACCCAAGCGAAGAAGTGGCTAAGGGTGGAAAAGGTATCAAACTTTAGACACAAAGGAAAGGTCCAAAGAAAGTGAGAGAAGTCATCCGGAATGACCAGGTAGTATTTGTAACCAGAGAGGCTGAAGACAGGAGAAGTCCAGACATTACAATGAACAAGATCAAAGGCCTGAGCAGCCCAGGACGTGGAAGTGGAAAACGAAAGACGAGAATGACGGTCGAGCTGGCAAGCATGACGAGGTGCTTAGAGGAGACCCATCTACAAGAGATATTGGAGCGACTGGAGAGCTGGGACATCATGTCAGGTCCAGGGTGATCGAGACGACGATGCCAAATGGTGGAGGTGGTGGTAGTAGCAAGAGCGTGGGGGAGGATACGCTAGTGGGGGAAGTGGATGACAAGTTAATATAGTAGGGGGGGCCAGAGCTGTCATAGCGAGTGAGCACGACACGAGTGGGAAGGTGTCGTATGGTAAGCCCTTAGGGATCGAACTCCATAGAATAGTGGTTGTCACTGGTGAAGCGACGAACCAAGAGAAGGGGATGAGTCAGATGGGTTGCAACAAGGACATCGTTAAGGTAGAATGGTTTCGGAAGAACTAATGCACCTACTGAGGTGACCGGGAGGATGGAACTGTTCCCCACGATGATAGAGGAAGAATGGGAGGGATGGGGAGGATGGGGACGTGTGGAAGGAGGCTCCGAAGTCGACAACCCAATCAGTGGGAGAGAGGGGGCGAAGTCACGGGGTGTGAGGAGAGAGCTAGAGGAGGGGCCCTAGGGGATGGGAGTTGGGGTCGGGGGCCTCGATCATCAGGGAAGCAATTGCAACAGTAAGGAAATCAAGCGGCCCAGTAACGTGGCAGCCTGGCTGAGGGTGGAGCTCGACGCAGTCATAAAGAACAGGTTCATGACCTGGTCAAAAGCTACGAAGGTGCCCCGGATAATCTGACAGTCGTGGAGGGTGACACGCACAGTGGTCGTGGCGAAACTGGGCGGAGTCGGGAAAGAGGTGGCATCGGCGGTCAGGGCAAAGGCGGAGCCCCGATGGTGGGAAAATGAACGCGCTATGGAGAGCCGAGGATGCGGGTGCTGCGGGTGAGGCAAGGCAGACGGGTGGGGTGGCAGGTCCACCGGTGGCCGCCGCAGGGCCACCAAGGGTCAACACAGACGAGGCTTCGGCAAGGGGGAAGAGCCCCATCACGGCCGAGTGTGAGGGGGAGGGTCCCATCCCGAAGGGGGGCATCCAACAGGAAGGAGGCGGGTTGGCCGCGTTCGGCCCACGCAGGGGCGCTGCCTGGTGGTAGACGTCGTGTCCGACGTGTAGTAATCGAGCCCGGTCATTTGGGCGAGGCCGTCGGGAGGGGAAGGGGCTCCAACCATGACCGACCAGGATAGGCAGGCGCATGTCGAGAGGGAGCAAGGCACGCTGCGCCCACAGGTGAGGGTCTGCGCAGGGGTAGCCACCGCGACGAGGCTCTGCACGCGGGGGCTGGGTGCGAGCAAAGCCTCCACGCAGGGGGCGGCGACAACCGTGATTGGGGCTGGGAAGGAGGCGGGGACGGGCAGAGGCTCCGTGAGGAAGTGAGAATAGGGGGCCTGAATCACCATCGTCGGCCTCACAACAGGGGAGTGCGCGGCGACCAGGGAAACCGCGGGCGTGGCAGCAGCAGTCGTCGGGGAAGAGAAGGCCGTGGAAGGAGAGGGAAGATCCGAGTCGGGGTGGTCGGACTCCGGCGCAGATGTAGCCCACTGGCGGGGACAAGGATCGTCGGACATGAGGGAGGGCTGATGGTGCCTAGGGACAGTGACCGCCGGAGGGGAGCGCGTGGTGGCATCGCAGAGAAGGACGTGTGCCGCGGTGGCGTCTATGGAGAGTCGTACGGCAGCTCGTAAGCACGACGCGTGATCGCGTCCCTTGCACGTGCACATGTCTAGCGGCAAGCTGAAGCGGAGAGGGTCTGCGCAGGGGTGGCAACTGCTAGGAGCACACACAAGAGAGCCGCTGGGGGGAGTGGAGTGGAGGGGCGTCGGTGGCCTAGGAGGGTTCGGCGTGTCGGCGACCTGCGTAGGGGTGGCAGCGACTGGGAGAGGGAGGGAGGTGGGAGAAAAGAAATCTAGCTCTGGTACCATGTTGGAAGTGAAACCCTAACCCTAACCAGGGTTGGGAGTGTATTAATATTAGACCTAGTAGTTGGGCCAAGCCCATTACACTGGGGTATACATGTAAATTACATGAGGACTGACCCAAAACTCTAACGAGGTTCTAACAAAAAGTAGTATCTCAAACTCAACCTTATGATTACCTAGGAGAGTTCTTTGATTAAAAAAATCCCTAATACAATCTACCAGCCTTTATAGTTTATAGATTAGACCGTTCCTCAAACTCATTCTTATCATTCCCTAATTTATTCTTATTTCCCTAAATACCTAACTTGCCAATGAAATCTTGTTGCGTCTATGCATGTGACTCGAACAAGTCCATGACAATACTCCCCCAGTCCAATTTATAAGAGGCCTTCTAACATGGCATGGTCTCCTAAACTACACCTGCGAAAGGGCCTCTAGCTGAGTTGGTTAGGTGGTCTGAGTAGCACTCCTTAGGTCGAGTTCGAATCCCAGTGAGAGCGAATTTAAGGCTGAGGTTAAAAAAGGTCAGTCGCCGGTTTCTCTGATTGTGTGCACACGAGATGGATTGACCTATAGGGGGCGGATCCTCATGTAGGGGTTGGGAGGGCTCAAAGCACAAGTAAAGATATGGTCTATAGGGGGTGGACCCTCATGTTGGCCAGTTTTCGTGACCTTTTTCGGTTGGGGCTCTGATTGAGTTTCTTCTTAATATAATACCGTGGAGTGGTCTGTTCCTACCGACCGAGCTTTTTCTTCTGAACTACACTTTGAAAATTCATTTATTTTATATTATATTGTTTATGATTAAACTCGAACTACAAGGGGTAAAACAAAACACCTCATGTAGGTTGAGAAAACCTCCCGAACCCCTGCTCCACCCATACACAACGACACCATTACACCATAGCCCATGTGAGAATGACCATGTCCAGGCCAGACCTTAGACCTGGTTTGGCATGGGACAAATGAGAAAAAAATTCTAGTCGTAGCCTAAAATTCGCTCCCATGAGGAGTATAAATTTATGGTTATGGATAGTACATTGATTGTGAATCTAATAGTATCAAGTTTGTATTGCAATAGTTAAAAGTTGTTAGCCAAATTGTTGGTCAAAGATTTAGTTTATAAGCTATTTCACATACATCAACGGTTGTGTGGATTTGTGCTAATCCTGATCAGGACCTTCAAAAGTTATCCTTAAATCATTCACTGATAGTCTATCAGACTGATTCAATAGAATGTGTTATTTGTGTTGCAGAGCTTTGGCCTTGGATGGGCTGTTGGATCACAACCTCTGTTTTGGGCTCTTTTCATAAGCTTTGTTCTTGGGACTGCATATTCAATCAATGTAAGAGCTCATTCTCTTTGGTATAAGTAATGATTCCTAGGCTCGTTTATGGGATTTCTTAATATTATTGATGCTTTATTAGTTATGTAAACTGCAGTATGATTTTCTCTCTCTCAAACAACTGCAATATGAATTCTTAATGTTTATTTCATTTGCCTTTTGTAAGAATACTGTCCATTTCTTAATTAGTGGCCCTGGCTTCTAAGCAAGTGTAAAGTCGGGTTTTATCAACTACACTGTTGAATGGCTCACACGCAAGCAGGCAAGTTTACATACTGCAGCAATAACACAGTTGAACAGCTTGACTACAGGAGAAACATTAGAGACTCCGAGCTAATGCCTTCATGTCCAGGGAAAACTCATTTTTTTAATTATAGAAGCACCAAGTAATGAAATGCTTACACGATCCATCCTGCTTTAACTTTACATATCATGAAAGGTGATGTGAACTTTGAGGCATCCGAAAGTGGACCGAAAAACTTAAATGGGCTTTGAAAATTTAATTGCTGAAGCATGCGACCCACATATCTCAACATAGATGGGCCAGAATGGACCATGGAGAGAAATTGGGGTTTGAAAATGAACCATAGCCCAAATCTAAGGCAACAGTAAACATGTGGTAGGTTTATATATTCCCAAATTTTCTTAAATGTTACTCTTTGGACATAAGTGTTGAGGGCAGATCTAGTGATAGAGGCCCCCACATAAGTAGAGAGTGAGGACGGGATAAAAGGCAAGTTTTTTTTTCCACAAATATGGATAGACTGCTTTGCACACAGACCTGATGACTCAGTGAGACAGCTCTCACCACTGTTCTAGGCCTGCCCTTCTGAGTGTTAAGATAGTACCACATTTTTTTGTTTGTAGCAGCTGTCACTACCTCAATTACCTAAAGAAACTGTAATTTGTGTCTTTGGTCTTTACAGCTGCCGTACCTTCGATGGAAGAGATTTGCTGTTGTTGCAGCACTGTGCATATTAGCAGTTCGTGCAGTGATTGTTCAGCTGGCCTTTTTTCTCCACATTCAGGTAAGTCTTCCTGTGGCGTCTTTGAAATCTCTATGGAGAACAATTTTTTTTTTTTTAGGAATTTGTAGTTTCATTCTCATGTGGAGTTTTCTCTGAAACTCAAATGATAACTGCAGCGTGTGATTCGTGTTGTCTATTTCCTGAGACGTATCCTACGTTCCTAACAGTCTGTCCATATCCTACCAGACTTTTGTTTTCAGGAGACCGGCAGTGTTTTCTAGGCCATTATTATTTGCAACTGGATTTATGACGTTCTTCTCTGTTGTAATAGCACTATTCAAGGTAACAGCGACTCGTACGGAATACGACTCCTTATGATATCTAGCAATTTTTTTTTGTCTGCTCCGATATCCACTCTAAATCTTGATCAATATATATATGGGCAATATGTTAATGCTGTATATTCATCTGCTAAGAAAAAAAAACGCTCCTACACCACTGAATGCAGTTTGCCATTTCTCGTAGGATATACCTGACATCGAAGGGGACCGCATATTCGGGATCCGATCCTTCAGCGTCCGGTTAGGGCAAAAGAAGGTTAGTCGGGTAAAACAAATTAAATGTTAAAGAGATCTAACGCCTGGAGTGTCATGGACATAACTGTCACGAACCCGCAAACAGGTCTTTTGGATCTGCGTTGGCTTGCTTGAGATGGCCTACAGCGTTGCGATACTGATGGGAGCTACCTCTTCCTGTTTGTGGAGCAAAACAGCAACCGTATGCCCCACTGGTCTCTCTCCTAGTATTCCACAGTTTATGATTGGTTAATGATGGGGTGTGAGCAAGGCTGCGCCACTGCAAGCGCATGTGGTTTCTGCGGTGCCTGACCTTTCTGCATCAACATAATGAGATTATTACTCCAGCTTCGGCTTTCCGAATTAAAATCGTATCCTAGGGGTTTTTTTTTCGGCCCTATTTTGCACCGAGAATCGGGTGCCAATAACTGATAAGAATTGGCCTGCTTTAGCTCGCTATGAATCTACGTTTGTTTTCCATTTTGTCACGAACTTCCATGGCACGACGTTTTGCAGATCGCTGGCCATTCCATACTTGCCGCGATCCTATGGAGCTGCGCGCGATCGGTGGACTTGACGAGCAAAGCCGCAATAACGTCCTTCTACATGTTCATCTGGAAGGTAATACCTCTCTCTCTCTATATATCCTCTTTGCCGTGTGGTGTGGTTGGTGCCATGTACTGTCCTGTCCAGCTTAATTACCTCTCACGATCTGCACCCCCCTTGAATCCTGGAACCGTTCACCGCGTCGATCAGTTACTGACCATTTACTCCCCCACGTGGCTCCGCAGCTGTTCTACGCGGAGTACCTGCTCATCCCTCTGGTGCGGTGAGCGCGAGGCGAGGTGGTGGCAGACGGATCGGCGTCGGCGGGGCGGCAAACAACTCCACGGGAGAACTTGAGTGCCGGAAGTAAACTCCCGTTTGAAAGTTGAAGCGTGCACCACCGGCACCGGGCAGAGAGAGACACGGTGGCTGGATGGATACGGATGGCCCCCCCAATAAATTCCCCCGTGCATGGTACCCCACGCTGCTTGATGATATCCCATGTGTCCGGGTGACCGGACCTGATCGTCTCTAGAGAGATTGGTTGCACAACGTCCAACATAGCCCGTAGGTATTGCTACCACTGCTAGTATGATACTCCTTCCTAGTCCTTGCCAGCACCAGTGACCCAAACTTGGTCGGCTGAGCTCAGCGCTCAGCAGCTTTACGTGCATCTGCGCCTTGACTTGTGCAGTGGGCGTCGCTAGCATGAATGATGTATGGTGCGTCACGGCCTGACGGTTCGTCAGTCTGGGCCGTGTTTTGTGTCCGAGGAAGATCGTCTGTCAGAGATCTGGATTGCCTCGCTGCTAGATGCGTTGCGGTGGCCGGTGGGTGAATTTGTGCGGCTCTGCATCGTAGTGTACCGTGCTGAGCAGCGTGCCATGCCAGGTTCCTAGGCTCCAAAACTGGGCACCACTGGCTTGGGATCAGCGCGCACGGGCTCCCATAGTCCCATGCCATCACTCGCCTCTGCGAGCGGAACTACCGTGCACCTGCACAAGAACAGGCTGGTGCCCGGCTCCGGTACGGCCTGGCCGGCTCGAGTTCGGGAGGGTTGGTTTGCGCTGGGGCAACGGTGCGGTGGAGTGAGCCGGGAATGTAGCATCATCTGGACGATCAGACGAGAATGCGACGGCGCTGGCGTTGGCTGAACGTTTTGTTTGGTTCTGGGGGCGACGACGGGATGCACACCACGAGTCATCATCCGGCACGGACTCTGAGCGTGAACGGGGTGAGTCCAATTCTTACCCGTACGATCGACGCCTGTAACGCAGGCAGGCTGTGTTGGACAGAGATCTCTAACACTGTAGCCTGCCCTGCCTTGTACTGTGGACGACGTCTCTCTCCCTCCCCCCGATGAAGGTCGTTGATGAAGGTGCCGTGGACGCTGTAGAGCTAGCGTAGGGCACGCGGGAGGTGAGCTGGACTGTTGTCTACACTCTACAGTCGCATGTCCGCCCGCGCGTTCGTTGCGGACCAGGGAGAGGATTCAGGGAGTGTTTGGTTTATAGTAATTAATTTTTAGTTCTTTTATTTTAGTCTCTAAAATGCTAAATATAGAAATTAATATAACGTTTTGTTTTTCGTATTTACCAACTTATGGAATAAAATGTAATAAAATAAATGGAATAAAAATTAGTCCCTATAAACCAAACACCCCTTTAGCGGTCATTCTCGTTGCCTCGTTGTGGGCATGGAGCAAGGCTTCCCCGCTGAAGTGGCCCTCGCGCAGTCGAACCTGCTGAGGTCGTCGGAGTCTAGGTCCGTCCACCTTGGCCAATCTAGACAACTTGGCCCACGGCGAGGTATTCTTGCGGCGTGCTCGTGTGTGTCTGTCATCACGCTCTCGAGGGCGCGCGGACCATTTAACCTCTCTTGAGTTATTGTTGGCCTCAAATAATTTATTGACAATTTTAATTTAAAAAAGCTTCTCTCCGCCAATGCAACCATCACATATACTGTAAATAATATGCAACAAGTAATCGAGACATTAGGTAACAATCTAAATGAGACAGGATGATGGTGTGACACTCTGCATATTTGTGTGTAAGACAAACAAACTTCATGAGAAAAAAATGTTCTAGCGGCTAGTTGGCCTATTGTTTTCGGGATCCGGTATGGCCACGTGCCTTGCGCCCCCTCAAGGACGGCCCTATGGTCATGAAGGACCCAACCACCACCACCTCACTGGTGCTAGTCTCCTCCCGCACGTTCTGTTATCGGAAGTAGGGATGATAATGGGGAATTTCATGACGGTTTTTAGCTCCCTATCCTCGTTCTAGTGACATAAAAATAATTCCCAGCAGGAATTCCCATGAATGCTTGCGGGGGACATTTCTTCTCATCCCTGTTCCCCGCGGGAAAAAACCCCGTCGGGGATCCCCGTCCTCGCTTAAATTATAATTAGAACTCACTTCCTTTGTTATTAGTGCAAAACTGTAAGTGCAATCAACTTCTTGAGGGTTTTATTGATTAATGGACAAAACAAATAAAAATGTACTAATGAGTTTGCTCCTAGTATGTCAGTTTTCAAAATTATAAAAGGATGCATAGGAATGAAATAAATGAACTAACAGGAAACCAAGTGATGAAAAGTAAAGATCTGCATGTGGTTTATGGCGAAGATACCCAAGTACTTTGATTATATTCTCTTATTATCTTCTCTTAGTAATAGGGATCACCATATCCTTATTTCTTTCGCGAGATAAGGATGGTATGCACCAACTAATTCTATCCGCTTCAAAATTCTTGTTTTGAAGAGTTGCGAAGTCACCATTTAATTTCTCCCTCCTTCCCTTCAAAATTTGATTTTTTTTCGTGTGTATACCGGTTCAACCGGAATTCTTCAGATTCTTCTCTGGAAAATTTAGGTTCAACCGGAATTTTAAATTCAGGTTCAACCGGGAATTTACAAAGAGATCTCTGTTGAATATTGGTTCAACCGAGATTAGGGCCGGTTCAACTGGTAATTGCTCAGTTGCCCATAATCAGCCGGATCTGATTTGTGGCGGTTATAAAAACTATTACATGAAAACATCGTCACATGTAAATTTAACGAGTCCCCACGGGAACGGTATGGGAATGCTTGCGTATCCTCGTCCATGTTTACCCATTAGAAGAGAATCTTTCATTTACATCCTTGTGGGAGAAGACACTTTTCTATCATCATCCTCTAATGGAAGAATCCACGGGAAATCGAAGATTAGGGCCCATTGCCATCTCTAGGCGGAAGCCAAAAGCATGCAGTTCGTCACGTCCACCCACCAACACCCTCTCCGAGACTGACGCGTCACACGCTTACTTTCGGAGCAGGTCCTGCCCTTATCCAGCACCATAGGGGAGCTACCACGGAACCACCCCGAGTGTTGGAGCACCACCACGAAGTGCTAGGTGATGGGTTGATGGTGAAGTCATGGATCATGGCGGGCTGCTCCGGCGCGATCTTCACGTCGGACTTGGTGCCGCCAGGATGGAAATATTCTACAACGAGGGCGCCGGGGATATGTTGCCTCGTGCAAGCGATATGCAGTGGAGTATATGGCTGCCAAAACTAGGCCTAGGTGTTTGGGTTACCCGATTTTTTTGGACCGGGTAATTCGGGTATTTGAAAATTTGGGTAATGAGAAGTGAAATTCGAAATATACCCATTCACAACCTCTACCTAAAATTTTAGGTACCCGAAAATTCGGGTTTGGGTTTTTCCGGATTACCCAATTGTAGTACCAAGTAGTAAAACAATCAAATTAAAGTAAATATTAAATGTAACAAAATAATGTAATTTTTTCAATAAACACACCACACTACTCATAAATCTGTTGATTGAAGTTCATTATCCACATATTGGTACATCATAAATTTTAAAAACATTACAATGATACAAGGGTTTGTGTACTTTAGGTAAATGGAGTACTCAAACTTATAACCTGAATTACCTAAACTTAAATCAGGTTTTTAGACTTGTTATTTGAATTAGTGATCGGATAATTCGGATTCGGTAGATCGGGTTAGATAACGGGTAGCGGGGCTTTTGTCCAGCCATAGCCGCAACGGCAACCACGCAGGTGTCACTCGTTCAGTCGGCAGTAGTATCTTTGAACTTTAGTGAAGTAGATTAAATGAGCAGCGATGCTCTCGTGTACTGAAATCTTTGCACAAGTAAGAATAGGCTGCATTAGGCCTTGTTTGGTTTGAGTAAAGTCTCGTTTAGTCTCTAAATTATCAAATAATGAGACTAAAACATGGACTAAACTGTTTTAGTCTCTAGTCTTTTAAGCGGTGACTAAAAGAGACTAAATTATATTAATTTTACTTTTTATCTCTCCTTTATTTCAGTTGTATTAATGACGGAATAGTGTTAAGTGGTATTTTAGTTCTCTTATGATTCATTTAATACGTTATGAATACTTTTAGTCTCTAAAACCAAATAGAGTAGAGACTAAATTTTAATCCACTAACTAAACTTAAGTCTCTGCACTAAAGTAGCAAAACGGACCCTGTTGCTTCGCGCATTGTAATTTGTAACACTGAAATCTTTGCACAACTAAGATAGAAGCAACACACCACCACAGAGACACGACAGGACTCGTCCTGGTTGGAGCCGTCTGATCGAGATCAGGCCGTTCTGAGCTCTGGCCCGCGCGAGGCGGTTCCCTAGGTCAGCCGGCCAGGCCCTGCGGACGGAGCGCGCGGTGACGGGACGGGAGTAACAAAAAGTAAAAATCCGACCGTCCCCCCGAATCTCAGCCACGTGGGATCATCAAAGTGCATCCAGCTCCAGCCGCTGCCGGGCCGGGCGGGGCCACTGGGCCGCAGGACATGCTGGGCCATCCGCTGCGGCGGCGAGGCTGCAGTAAATGGAAGGCTCCATCAATGCGTACGGCGCCGGATCCCACCAGCGTACGGCGCCGGATCTCCCCCGCACCGTTCCTTCAGCGACCTCCTCCGACCTGAGGTGAACGTCCCAATCACCCACGGCCACGGGCTGAGAGCCTGCGCACGCGCACGACACCTTTGTGCGTTCGTTTCCGTGGGCTGAAATCTGAGTGCGTGTGGTGGCCTGGCGCCGGCAGCAGCAGCAGGTGGTCGCCGTGGTTGTGCGCGAGGAGCTAGCGACGACGGCGAGAGCGCGGGACCTTGTTTCGACACCCGGTACGTGGCCTGAGCATGGTCCTTCACCTCGTACTCGATCGGAGCCGCAGAGTTGGGAGCGGTCCTGTGTAGGCTCTGTTGTGTAACCGTGGACCGTGGTAATTAGGTCACGTCAAGTCTATCGGACCACCGGCAGCAGCCTCCTCAGCTCGGCTCTACACGGTGAAGACATGTTTTCTGTCTATAGCTAGCTAGGTTGTTCTTATATACTGACGAGTACACATAAAATGTGAACTGAACACCAGCACTACCGGAATCAGCTCCTTTGCCGTGTGTCTCAGACACACGGCAAAGGCAATTTTACACTCGGCAAATGTTTTGCCGAGTGTAACACTCGGCAAAGAACGCTCGGTGAACTGTACATCGGCAACAGCCTCTTTGCTGAGTACTATTTGTCGGGCACTCGGCAAAGAAAAGTCACCGTCACGGCGCCAAGTAACGGTGACGGATCCTTTGCCGAGTGCCGTCTGTGGCACTCGGCAAAGAGGTCAATGTTGCCGAGTGTTTGCTCGAGAGGCCCTCAGCAAAGACTGACCCAGTGGGCCCCACTGCCAGTCCCTGTGCCGAGAGCTCTAGTAGGCACTCGGCAAAGGAGGCTTCTTTGCTGAGTGTCTGTTGGACAGGTACTCGGCAAAGAACCCTCCAGTGGGCCCCTTTGCCAGTCCCTTTGCCGAGTGCCTTGGTAATGGCACTCGGCAAAGATGTCTTTGCCGTTTCCCAGGTTTCCTTCTTTGCCGAGTGCCATTGTCAGCACTCGGCACTCGGCAAAGATGGCTTTACCGGTTCCCAGGTTGCCTTCTTTGCCGAGTGTCATGGTCATAGCACTCGGCAAAGCGCCCCTTTGCCGAGTGTTACACTCGGCAAAGTGACCAGAATGTCCGTTTTTTATTTGCTTTTGTTGTTCCATCCAAACAAACAAAAGATATATATGATTCACATCACATTATATATCAATCACATCACAGAATGAACACATTTATCATGAACACCATATATATCACAAAGTCTCACTAAAGTCTCACAAATATAAGTAAGGATCATCACAAAACAGATATAAGTCTGCGTCATCACTAACATCACCAAGTATCTCACAAGATAAAGTTTAACTAACATCACCAACACTCATAAAGGTAAGTCTGGATCATCACAAAACAGATCATCAACGAGGTGGGCATCTGGACTGGTTCGGCGAAGGGCTGGACGAAGCATGAGGGTTGTTCGACGCCGCCGATTGACCCTGCACAGAGAAGAGATTGTATGTGTGAGAACATATGAATAAATATCATGCAGTACTAAAATTTTGATACTCACAGGAGTAGTGAACTCTGTAGGGTCAGCTGCAGGGAACAACGGAGGTGGTGGAGCATGACCCTGTGCGGCGCCAAGGCTCTGCATGTACGCGAACATCTCCGCCATCCTCTTCTCCAGCTCCTCACGTTGCCTCCTCTCATCATCTAGCTGAGTCTGTAATATTTCGCCCTAATGTTACGATAATGCAAAGAACAGATATATAAAAATCAATGAACGATGAATAGATAAGGAATAACCTGGAGTTGCTGGATACGATGTTGTGAGGTGTCCTACCGAGGTCGTATGGCTGGGCTCGCGCTCGTGCTCCTTGCTCGCACCTGAGAGAGAGTGGGAGTGGAGGACGAGTCGATTGCCCCGTCGGCAATCCAGTACCGCCCATGCCTCTTGCCTCCTCCGACCCTCATGAGGACATCTCCGTCGATGTCCTCGGTCCTCGGATCGTAATCTGGCCCATGGACCTCCTTGGCCATGGCGGTGTACTCACTGAGTCAGCTGTGGATGGCGGGGTTGGTGTACGCCTCGGGCCCGTCATCCGGGTTGTAGGTGACGTCGGACGTCGCCTTCCCCTTGTGGGCCATGGCATATGCCGATAACGTGGAGCAAGGCGCGCCACCATGTGCCGCCGACTGCGAGAAAACCAACGATATGGTTAGAAATCATGTCTAATCGAAAGTTATATACCTAAATAAAAAAGAGCGCGTACCCATGCTTCCGCGTATTTGCCCAGGCTGCGGCTGCCTTGATGGTGGGAGGGACCTTGCATCAGCAAACGCCGTTCCCGGCTAGCGTTGTGCGCCTCGTCCCACTCAGCCGAGCACCACCTCTGCACCATCTTCTCCCAGCACTCAGGATGCGCGGCGCACCAATGAGGAATCATCTAAAAAAATATAAGTACACCGCATATCAGAAGATAAGAATAAGCATATTTAGTACCAATAATAAAGTTTTGTATTTACCTGCAAGTACTGGTCCGCAGTCAATGACATGGTTCGGGCGTCCTTCTTGTTCACCTTCTCCCCAAGGACGGAGCCGTGGTAAGTGACGATGGCCTGGATGCGCGCCTCGTAGTGCATGTCCACGACGAGCTTCTTACAGCACGTCGTAGACACCACATCCGCCCTGGCCTCGTATCCAGCATCGCACCTGAAGAAATCCTACATACAAAGACGATGTATCCATACATTATTTCAAGAATATGCAACAAATGCGACTTATTAAACAATATAGTGCGAGGAAGACTTACCCACAGCTCTTGCTTCACCCGCTCCGCCTTGTTGTTGAATTGTCTGCCGTCCCGATCTACTGCATCGGGGGCGACGGCGTAGTGGTCGAAGGTGTATGCTGGGCTCGTCACTCCAGCGTACTCGACAAGTCCAGGAAAGTGTTCCCGGCATAGAAGGCCGAGGATGCCATTGGGGTTGCGGCCGTGACCCCCTGCAGTCTCCAAAACCATCCAAGACCTGTCGAAGTGAATAAGATGAAGTATTAGTTTCTATTATTAATTTGAACATATAATATGAAAAAGCAGCAACAACATCTAAAGTTACCTACCTCTCTCCATCGGGTCGTATCAGCGGACGTCTGTCACGAAGTATGGGTCGCTTAGGTAGGCTCGCGGGACCTCGCAGGTAGATACTCCTCGAACCTGAGGAGCCAGAACCTGAGATGTCCTGCTGAGCGGCGTCGTCGTTGTTGTCCTGCTGCGCCGCATCGTCGTCGTCCTGCTGTGCCGCATCGACAGCGGCTTGCTGCTCCACCTGTTGTTGTACGGCGTCGTCCTGCTGCGCCTCCTCCTCCATCCTACGGGTGCTCCTCCTCCCCCTCCCCCTCCTCGTCCTCGTCCCACCGCCCACCATCTTTGTTCAACAACCTGCAATTAAGAGTAAACAATTAAGCACAGATAAAAAAATATGTATTTAGAAACATATGCAAAATAAATGAAATATAGCATTACATCGATTAAAAATAATCTTCATATGTGTCCGGGTTAGCCGGATCATAAGTGTCATCATCACTATGAACCATTTCATAGTCAACATCATCTGAAGGCGCAATTTCGTCATTGGCATTGCCTTCAAGTATTTCTAAGTCATTCTCATTTTGCACCTCATCATCCTCGTCATCAACAACCATTTCAATATCTACTTCCATTCCGATCGCTTCGGTTAAGTCTATCTCAAATTGCCCTTCGAGCCCATCTTCTTGGAAGAACTCTCCGTCATATGTGTCCGGGTCTAAGTTATAATCTTCATCGTTTGGAACAGGTAATTTAGCGTGCGGTGATACCTTATACACAACATCCCAACCCTTAAGATGTTGTTTCGTTTGGCACGCATATGGAAGATAATACACTTGTGTGGCCTGTTGGGCCACAATATAGACATCGTCTCCTGGTAAGGTGGAATCCTGTCGAATTTCGACTAGCCCAAGATTAGAATGTGTCCGTCTCGTAACTTCAGGGTCAAACCAATGACATTTGAATATCACTGGAGTAAGAGGTTTGGAACCATAAAAATTGAGTTCATATATTTCTTCAATTCTTCCATAATACTCGACCTCGTCAAGCCCGGGCGTAAAGACTCCAGAACACGTGGTTTTTCGATTGGGCCGACTTTAGTCGTAGCTTGTTGTGCGAAAACGGTATCCTTTGATGTCATACCCAGAAAATTTCCTGACCCTATAGGCAAAGTCATTGGCTACTTGTCTCAACTCGGCACTCATAGACGGCTCTCTTTGGCCCTACAAGTTCAAACACGCTAGATTGTTATATTATTCGCACGTAAGAGCAACTTGGAATAACAAACTAAGCACGTACCTTATGTTTAAACCAGGAAATGAAATCGGGCAATCCATTTCCCGCACCCTTTCTAAGAAGGGTATCATATTCCTGTGGAGTTGGGTCCCTTGATCGACGCCAGAATTCATGAAGAAATTGCTCCATGTATGGCGTCACCTCTTCAAGGTTGGTCAATACATATAGCATGATATGGCGCCACTCTTCATGTCTCAGGGTCTTGGTGGTCGAACCACTCGCGCTTCCGAGTTGCCCTCGAAAAATGCTAAGGTTCGATTCATTGCCGCCATCATTGTAACGAGGGGGTGGATTATGCACGCTCGGCAGTTTGTCACCATAGTAAGTTGTTGTGAAGTTTGACACCTCCTCCAGTATGTATGCCTCTGCAATGGAAGCCTCGATTTTGCATTTATTTCTACATTTCTTTCGGATACTCTTTAGACATCTCTCGATTGGATAGCACCAACGTCCCTGCACGGGCCCCCCCATTCGTGCCTCATACGGGAGATGAATAATCAAATGTTGCATCGGATTGAAGAAGCCGGGTGGAAAGATCTTCTCCAGCTTACACAGTAACACGGGTGCCATCCTTTCCAAGTCTGCAATCATGGTCCGAGCTAACTCTTTTGCACAAAGCTGGCGGAAGAAATAGCTCAACTCTGCAAGCGCTAGCCAGACATGCTCAGGGACATAGCCTCGAACCATCGCCGGAAGAATTCGTTCAATCCATATGTGGAAGTCATGACTCTTCATCCCTAAGACTCGCAGGGTAGATAAGTTCACCCCCCTACTAAGGTTAGCTGCATACCCATTAGGGAACATTAACATCTTGATCCATTGTAGTACTTCCTTCCTCTGGGCCCTGCTCAGGACGAAATCGGCCTTAGGCCTTCTCCATGTCTTACCACCACTAGGCGGCTTCATCTCTTGGTTTGGTCTATCACATAACTCTGCCAGATCCACTCTTGCCTTTACGTTATCCTTTGACTTATCAGGAATCTCCATAATTGTCGCCCAAAGTGCCTCGACGACATTCTTTTCAGTGTGCATCACGTCAATGTTGTGTGGAAGGAGCAGGTCATCATAATAGGGGAGCCGAGTCAAGCCCGACTTATGTGTCCACATATGTTGCTCACCATATCCCACAAAACCACCTTCTGGGTTGGCCACGAGACCATCTATCTGTTCACGAACTTCGGCACCAGTCATCATTGCAGGTGGGCGGTCTGTCACCACGACACCTTTCGTAAAGTTCTTGATGTCTAGTCGGAATGCATGGTCAGGAGGGAGAAATTGTCGATGTTTATCGAATGACGAATATTTGCCACCCTTCTTCAACCAAATGAACCTAAGAGCTTCCTTGCAAACTGGGCATGGGAACTTACCGTGAACACACCAGGCGCAAAATAGCCCATACGCCGGAAAGTCATGCATGGAGTACTGGTACCAAACATGCATTTTGAAGTTTGTCTTCGTAGCTCGGTCATACGTCCATACCCCTTCCTCCCAAGCACGGACCAATTCATCAATCAAAGGCTCCATGTACACGCCCATTTTATTCCCCGGGTGTCCAGGAATTATCAACGTCACGAATATGTTCTGTCTTTGAAAGCATACGCCGGGGGGGAGATTGATGGGGATAACGAACACGGGCCAACATGTGTATGGGGCAGCGGTCATTCCATAGGGATTGAACCCATCTGTGGCCAGTGCAACACGAACATTACGAGCCTCTTTGGCTTTCTCATGGTGAATGGCATCAAAGTGGGTCCATGCTTCACCATCGGATGCGTGAACCATCTTGTCAGGATTGTATCGTTTGCCTTTTTTGTGCCATGTCATCTGTTTCGCGGATTCCTCTGTCATGTATAGACGCTGGATCCTCGGTATGAACAGAAGGTGGCATAGGATTGTCACGGGGATGTCGAGCTGCCTCTTCTGTCCATCACCAGAGTCTACCTCCATGAACCTAGATGATTTACACTTCGGACAGTACTTTGCCTCAGTGTGTTCTTTCCTAAATAGGACGCAGCCCTTCGGACAAGCTTGTATCTGCTCATACGTCATCTTGAGTGCACGAAGGAGTTTATGTGCCTCGTACATGCTCTTTGGCAGAACGTGATCCTCCGGAAGCAGGCTGCCAATAACTGTCAACAAACCATCGAATGCGTCTCGACTCATGCTATACTGCGACTTGAACGCCATTATACGCCCAATGGCATCCAGTTGAGAAACCTTTGTCTTGCCGTGAAGGGGTTTCTGTGCCGCGTCAAACATGTCGTAGAATGTCTTTGCGGTCGCCTCTGGCTCGTCCTCCGTACGTCCTTCGGCGAACTGTGCCTCGTGATAGTCGTTCAACATGTCTCCTACCCCGGCATCAGCATCGTAATCCTCGACGCGTTGTCTCACCACCTCCTCTCTCGTGCGATGCGCTTCACCATGGAAGATCCACCGAGTATAGTCCGGCGTAAATCCATTCTTCCAAATATGTTCTACCATGGCCTTCTTTGGTTTTCTTTTCCGGTTGTCACATTTGCTGCACGGAAAAGGGACTAGGCTAGCTCCTTTAGCAGCTTCGCCATATGCCCGTTCCACGAAAGCATCGGTCTTCCTAATCCATTCTGGGGTGACATCATTACGTCGAACGCGGCCCGTGTACATCCACTCACGGTCCTCCATCCTCTAACATATATAACCGAGTATAGTTTAATATAGACATGTAATGCATGTACACTACGTTCCTACCTTCTAATAGGTGAGGATAGGTCCTAATCCCACCCGCGGTTGCGTAGATGGAGTTAGTTTCCATGCTCTACTCCGATCCGAGATAGAATTTCGGCAGCACCTCCCCGCTGTTCTCCGGATACACGTCCTGGCAGGGAGAGTGTACTGTCCGGAGAACAACAGGGAGGTGACGCCGAAACTCTTTCTCGGACCGGAGTAGAGCATGGAAACTAACACCATCTACGCAACCGCGGGCTGTCCAAAAAACGTGGACAATTCGAAACTGATACATTTGTAGATATGCAAAGATCTGCATATCTACACCGTATCTCTTTCGAACGGGAGACGCCTAACTGGGTTACGTGATCTACGACCATGATGCGGAAATAGAGGTTATACCTAGGGTGGCGGTGGAGTCAGGCTAGTGGGGCTGTGGCGGGTCGGTGCAGTGGCGACGCGACGCGGTGCAGGCAGACCCGCAGCGGCTAGGAAGACCTCTGCAAAAAATACATGCCTGTCAACAAAAAATTCACATCACCGGCACTCGATTCCAAGTCTGACTTTTATTTGATAATTGATATGTGTGTGCGTGCCTATATATAAAACATAGTAGAAGAGTTCAGCATAGAGCATCTATCTCCTTTCCTGGTAGATTGAGAAAAGTGAATAGGGACACGTGCCTTGATCAGTAGATTGAAAAAAAAACACTTTATTATGCGCAAGTGAGTCTTCATGGTAGTCTTCTTTCGGATCTCTTTCCATTATCTTTATTATCATGTATTTGACCAATACGTTGTTGGTCACACATTTCATTTTGTACACGCTCAATGACCTCACCACATTTCATAGGATCTTATAGGACTACAAGCCCTAGTGTACAAGCAATGGTACATGGAAGCACTAGGTGGCAAGGGTATGGAAATCTCACTAAGCAGCAGGCCTAAACTTAGGGCAAGTGCTAAATAGTTGTGAGGATCTAGATGGCTAGAGAGGTGTGAATAGCCAAAAAAATTCTTCTACAAATTTGACAACACTAAATCAAGCGGTTAATACAATAGAAAATCCTAATAAAACACTACAAGCACTCGCTCTAGTTCATTCGAGCAAGGTCACTATACAATTCTAGTAGCTAGTTGATTCCATCCTAATCGCTCCACCAAACAAATCTACTAGCTATACAACTACAATAAAAATGATTCATACACTCACTAGGGCGCGGGCGGACGGGCGGGCGCCGGCGAGGGCGCGGGCGCCGGCGAGGGCGCGGGCGCCGGCGAGGGAGGCCGCGGCGGGCGCGGGCGCGGGCGCTGGCGTGGGCGGACGCGGCCGGCGACGGCACGGCGGGCGCGCAGGGAGGCGGCGGTGGGCGCGATAGAGAGGAGACAACGAGAGCAGAGAAAGGAGGAGGAAGGAAGCCGCGGGCGAGTATATTCGCCTTCTTTGCCGAGTGCCCGTGATCTGGCACTCGGCAAAGTTTTTTTTTAATTTTTAAAATAAACTTTGCCGAGTGCCAGATCGGTGGCACTCGGTAAAGGATCCTTTGCCGAGTGTCTATCATCTGACACTCGACAAAGATTAACTTACACATCTTTGCCGAGTGCCACCCTGGGGGCACTCGGCAAAGAAGTCTTTGCCGAGTGTCTTCTTTGGACACTCGGCAAAGTACATTTTTATTTTTTTATTTTGCCAACCAAAATTTTTGTGGTATGTTCCTACACTATATAGACCTACATGTACTATTTTGGGACAATTATAACAGTGTTTTCTATAGCTAGTACATTTAGTTTGTTTATTTGAATTTCTTCGGAAATTTCAGATTTGAACTACAGGTCACTTGAAACTTGGAAAACCGTGCATGCAAAAATAATATCCATGCTACATAGCACAAGTTACGACCGATTTCAGGAGCGGACCGGAAACTTCGAGCACCATGCTCACTCAACATGGCCGTGAACTTGCCATACAACTGTTTAAAAAATTTATAAAACACAAACAAACTTAGAAAATCATGAAACTTGTCCACATGTCATGATATCATATGTAGAGTCTGTGATAAAAAATTTAGAATGTTTGGAGAAAGTTGTGAGACACTATGTGTAGAAACCTAAGAGAACCACACATGAAATCATAGAGTTTCAATGTGGATCTCTTAGGTTTGTACACATAGTGCGTTACAGCTTTCTCGAAACTTTTTCAAATTTTTATCACAGCCTCTACATATGATATCATGACACGTGGACAGGGTTCATGATTTTCTGACTTTGTTTCTGTTTTATACAATTTTTAAACACCTGGATGGCAAGTTTACGGTCATGTTGAGTGAGCATGGTGCTCGAAGTTTCCGGTTCGCTCCTGAAATCGGTCGTAACTTGTGCTATGTAGCATGAATATCATTTTTGCATTCACGGTTTTCCAAGTTTCGAGTGACCTGCAGTTCAAATCTGAATTTTCCGAAGAAATTCAAATAAATAAACTAAATGTACTAGCTATAGAAAAAACTGTTATAATTGTCCCAAAATGGTACATGTAGGTCTACATAGTGTAGAAACATACCACAAAAATTTTGGTGACCAAAATAAAAAAAATAAAAATATGCTTTGCCGAGTGTCTACAGAGGACACTCGGCAAAAACTATGTTTGCCGAGTGCCAGATATTTGACACTCGGCAAAGACTGACGGCCGTCAGTTATAGACGGCCGCTAACGGCCCTTTGCCGAGAGCCATGTTTGCCGAGTGCTCGGCTGTGCCGAGTGTCCTACACTCGGTAAACTAGCTCTTTATCGAGCGCAGGACGTTGCCGAGTGCGGCACTCGGCAAAGCCTGCTTTGCCGAGTGCCCGATAAAAAGCACTCGGCAAAGCCACCGGCACTCGGCAAAGGCGCGAATTCCGGTAGTGCAGTCTATTACTAGGTTTTATTACTCTTCTGTACTTACTGTTTTTATTTTCTAAAAAACACATAAAAAGAAACATAAATCATATATTATTTGTACTAGTGGTTCTTTAAAAAACACTAGTCTAATACCCATGTGTTGCGACTGTTCAGATATAATCTTAGGCCGCTGGTTGATTTTGAAAAAAATACAATGAGTTCTATGTAAAAGACGACACGTGATGACCACTGAAACTGATGCTTTAATATAGTAGAGACTAGTAAAAATCAGATTTTTATTGATGTTTTTCTGAACAAAACCTTAAGTATAAATACATTATATTTAGTGGCGGTTTTCACAAAGAAACCATAAGTACAGATGCATTTATGGCGACAGTTTTTTAACCTAGCTAGTCCTAGCGTCTCTATAAATAATTTGATTTTTTTAAAAAAATAAATGGTCTCTAATGGAGAAATGATCTGAACGAAGGTTGTAGTATTTCAAAAGATCTACGACTTTGTATTTGACCACATTTTTATTTGAAATCATTTAGACTCTAACATTTACTACTCATTTGAAAATCAAATGAGATAAAATGATTGTGACCAATATTGTAAATGGACATGGGTGGAGTGGTTAGTGAAGGAAACATGTGAGACCTAGGGTCATGGTTTTTCTGCACAAGAAACCATGTGTCCTACCAATCACGGTTTTTTGATATGTTTAGCTTGATTTATAATTTCTAAAAAATTTATTTACAGTAGTTGTTTTATTAACAAAATCATCTGTAGAGATTAATTTATCGTAGTGATTCTCTTAAGAAACTCCTCAAATGTTTATAGTGACAAAAATCTGGACGTTTATGGTTGTCTTTTCTCTCTCAAAATTTAATGTTAAATTCAATTTTAAAATATTTTAAAAATAAAAATAAAAATATTGATTTTAAAATTTTATAGCCATATTTATGTTATAAGTATATTCCAAACTTTCATATAAAAATGAAAGAAAATTTATAAATAGTTAATAAAAGGAGGGTCAATGGTGCATGGGTATAAACACATTTTTATAGGTTAAGTTAACACCGTTAAGTGGTGATAACGAAATAGGGGGCAAATCGACTGTTCGTTTGTAAAAAGAAGAGGCATACATGTAAAGTTTAAAAAATATAGGGAAAACAGAGTTGGTAGGAGCAACCATGCAATTGCCCCATATATGATCCACATATGATGCATGGGGCCCACTTGTGTCGGATAAAGCTAAGATAAACTTTTTCCCAGCTTCATGGTATCTTAACCTTTATCCCTTTGTGAGAGCACAAAAGGGGGTTTATAAATGAAGCTATTTTTTTTGAAAAAAAAGAACAGCTCACAACAGCTTTGTGAAGTTGTGGGTGAAACAGTTCATGAAGCTGTTGTGAAACAGGAACTTATTCCGAATTTTTTGTTTTTGAGTCATTTTTGTGTCAAAAATTTCCAATTAGACCCCCAGAAAACTTAAATGCAATTTTGGACTCATTTCTCGGCGCCATGAGCTATGGCGCCGAGTTTACACATCTCGGCGCCATAGATCTTGGCGCCGAGCTACCTGCCGCGCTGTCGTCCACGAGCTGACGCGGCATCGACGTGGCACCGAGCTCGGCGCCAAGATCTATGGCGCCGAGCTCAAATATATAATCACAAAGCTTGTCTAGCTCAGTTGGTAGAGCGTAAAGCTCTTAACCTTAAGGTTGTGGGTTCGAGCCCTATCGTGAATATATTTTTTGTGTTTGTCACTGATTTGTTTTTTTATTGTCCAGATTTTTTTTGTTTATGCCGCTGATTTGTCCGTGCGTTCAATATTTTTTTATCTTTGTCACATATTTTTTTTTTCTGCAGTTCCTAGATTATGTGTCGTGTCTCTGTCGTTATGCATGCTTACTCATCTGCACTGGCTGGCTGCAGAAACCTTAATTATTAGCTTTTTTTTTCTCTGGATGCATGGATCGACGACACTGCAGGGCTAACACACAAATCATGCATGTGTACAGTACACTGATGGATATGCATGGATCGGATGGAGAGTGATGCTACTAACTAGTTGATGGAATGGAAGAGCTATCAACCGATCAGTGATGGTCTAGTTTTGCAGCAGTAGTTCATCAGAATTCATTCAATTCAAAAGGGAGGGAAAAGGATGAACAACTAGCTTACAAATAATACACTAGTACGTAGCTAGCTAGTGCACCAATTAGTGGAGTCTGAGGCTGGAAGCATCGAATTAAAAAGCACCGACAAATCAGCGGCATAAACAAAAAAAAATCTGGACAATAAAAAATAAATCAGTGACAAAGACAAAAAAATATGTTCACGATGGGGCTTGAACCCACGACCTTAAGGTTAAGAGCCTTGCACTCTGCCAACTAAGCTAGACAAGTTTTGTAGTTATATATTCGAGCTCGGCGCCATAGATCTTGGCGCCGAGCTCGGTGCCACGTTGATGCCGCGTCAGCTCGTGGACGACAGCGCGGCAGGTAGCTCGGCGCCAAGATCTATGGCGCCGAGATGTGTAAACTCGGCGCCATAGCTCATGGCGCCGAGAAATGGGTCCAAAATTGCATTTAAGTTTTCTGGGGTCTAATTGGAAATTTTTGACACAAAAAGGACTCAAAAACAAAAAATTCGGGAACTTATTGTTGCTCTTAAAATCACTGGCATGCATGTACAAGCAGTGGTGGTAGGAATTACATGAATTCAAATGGACAAACATAACATACATAGACACAGGATCAATATACTTTGATCATGCTGGCCACGAATCTAGAGATCGTACCTGGACTGGACATATCCGCATTGCCTGATCTCCGCAGTGAAGTCACTGACTCTGCCAGCGCCGACAACCGCGGCTGTTGCCGAGAAACGTGTGTAACGCCGGCAGCGCTGCACACTGCACATGCCACACAGCGAAGGCCGGCGCACAGCCAGGAACACGCAACTGTGGCACCGAGTACGGTCAGCAGGTGCCGTCGCACACAGCCACGAATTGCACGCGCCACTGTTTCTCCACTGATGCGCCAGCCAGAGTGCGCCATTGTACAATGCAGCCTGCAGGGCAGGAGGCTTCCGGTGCTCGCGCGCACACAGATCGCTGCATACATGCGCTGCCGCTGATGCGCGCCCACGCCACGGTTTACAAAACCGTTTTCTATACTAAAACCGCTACCCACCGGTAACAGTTTACCGACGGTAAACCGGTAAAAACCGGTAAAAATCAACCGATTTGACCAATTCAAATCAATTTGAATTCGAACCGGTTTACCGGTGAAAGACCGACGAAAAACCGCTCTAAACCGCCGGTTAACCGCGAAACGAACCGGTTTTTGCTGTTTTTTACAGAAAAAATGGAAAATGTTGACAAGATTTATTTGTAGTTTGCTCAATTCATATTACATAGTAAATATAATTGATCCACACGACATGTGTTCACCAAAATAACATATAACATGCATATGCAACCACAAACTCCAGTTTTCATGCAACAAACAACCATCGAACTTCGCAATACTCAAATACAAGTTCTTTTACAACTCTCAAACGAGGCAACGACACATAGGTCGACTTATTTCACAATACTCACATATTTATCTCGAGTCATAGTGATAGTATTCAGGCATGTTGGAAGGATCGTGATATTGTTCCAATCTGTTATAGTGATAGGTCTATACAAAATATAGTGATAGTGACGGGTATTTACTCCATTAGGGTATGTATATGAGCTAAATATTTTACCCGTGGGTCTGTTATTGGGCAAAAATCTTCACCCAATAGGTAAACGGGTATTAGAACGTTCTACCTTCACATGGGTATGAGTATGAGAGTAAATCCATACCCACTAGTGTATATGGGTGATCCAATGGGGTTATTTTTTTATCGTGGGTATGGATATGGGGTACTAATACCTGATGGGTACTTACCCATTGCCATCTCTATGTATGTTTGGTGTTTTTGTATTGCATGTGCACCTCACCAAGTGTTAGACTTTTCTCCTGATGAGCAAATCTTAAATACACATATAGAAGAACTAGAGCTAAGGGTTCTAGATTGAGTCTTGTCTAGACGGATAGTTATTGGAAGAAATGAAGCTACTTGATCTATAGATTCCATCTTGAACAGGAAATGAAAACGAAATTAACCACTAAATGCCTAAACTGGACTTGAGCTACGGATTTATCTTCACATATAACATCTTCACATATAACATATAATAGTAAACAAGACTAATATGACTAAATTGACCACTAAATACTTAGTTTTGGTATTAAATCCGGTTTTTCGGTAAAAATTGGCGTTTTACCGGTCTCAAATAATGGTTTACCGGTCCCAGAAAATGGTTTATCAGCGGTTTTTGGGTTTTATGATTTTATTCAATTTTTTTAAATTTAGAACGAATTTTGAAAAAAACCGGTGGTTTACTGAAACCGCACCCCGGCGGTTTCGGTAAACCGACCGGTTTACCGCCAGGTTTTTACCGGTTTTGTAAACCATGGCCCACGCACAGCAATGGCGTGCGTCAGTCAACTACTCAGCCTGTCCGGTCGAGTCCCCGACGCGACGCCCACGCCCGCGGCGGGATACGAGATCGAACCGAACGGCGTCGCTTCTTGGTATCAGCGCGACCCATCCAGTTTCGGTTACATTTCTAACTTATCACAGTTGACTAACTTTTATGTTTAATGTCAGTTTTTAATTCAGACGATTAATCTTACACCCCGTTTGGATCATTGGAATTGAATTTCATTCTAATAATAGTAATTTAGGCATATATCAATTAAGCTAATTCGGTTTTATACAAAATATATTTGTATACTATTATTAGCAAGATGTCGGAGATATTTATGTGCTATATTTTTACTATAGAGGAGTGAGACGAAGAGTGTCATGTAAGTTATAGAGTAGAAACAAATTCTACTAATGCATAAAATCATTTCTCATTCTCCACCCCATGAATTTAGGATAGGCTTATATCTAAACTTTGAAAAGTGGTGGAATGTCAAATTCCAAACTAAATAAGTTACTTTATTGAGTGAATTCCAATTCCTCTAAAATGAAGGGATTCAAACGACCCGTTAGGTAAAAGTATGGCAGAGTTAGTCATGAACTAAACAGGTCTTACGATCTTCAATAATGTTTTCTAAAGTTTTTTAAAAAATATCAAAGGTATTTCTCCATCCTACATGTATATTTTTTCTTCTGGTCTCTGTCCATTTTTATATTTTAGACAACATATTAAACAAAACAAAAAGATATACTATTGGAGGGTTTGGAATGGCTACAGGTTCCAGCTCCAGTGTGGAACTGTAATTTATAATATCAACTTAAATAATTTTAAAAATATTTTTAATTTAAATAATTAGCCATGCATGCCCTAAGAGCATCAATATGGCCTTATTTTCAAACATAGAGCTAGGGACTATAAAACACCCTCCAACAACGACTTTATTTTATAAAAAAATGTTAAATTATTATAGAGTTCAGTCTATCAGATCCTAAATATAGTAACCATAAATTAGATCTATATCCTTGTTTTTTATTAATCTCGAACTATTTATTTTCTAATAGCATAATTTATTTTCTAAATAACATTATTTAAAGCCTAACTGTTAGAGTAAAATTTTATTTTGAGGACCTAAGCATTTGAAATGATGTCCTATTTTAATTTTTACTTACTACTCTATTTTAGAGTTCTTTGTTGGAGATACTAAGCTATTTTAAAGAGTAGTGTTAAAAAACAATTAAGTACAACGAAGTCAATAATATTGATGACGAAGTGATCTGGAATTACAAATGATTTTTAATACACTCTTTCCGTTCTAATTTATAACGCGTTTGATTTTTTACACCGGGTTGACTGGCTCGTTTTAATAAAAAGATTTATAATTGTTATTAATTTTAATGTGACATCGTTATCATATACTTTAGCTATGACTTTATTTTTTTTTAAAAAAAATCTGATGAGTAACTTTAGCCTTAATATATAAAGTCCCACATATGAGTATTGAGTTATGCTCATCTTGTTTCTCAGGCATCAACTGATGCACTTAAATTCTCCACTGATCGACGAGTCACAAACACTCTAGAACTCACGTCCATTGCGGCTATGAGAACTGCACTTAAATTCTGGATAAGAATCCACGGTTCTCCGTCACGGTAAAATGAATAATAATAATAATAATAATAATAATAATAATAATAATAATAATAATAATAATAATAATAATAAAACAGTCTCTTCTACTAAACAGTTTAGTAGGATTCCTTTGAAGAAGCTAAAGCCGGAACCCAACAGAGCGGCCTTGAACGAACTCCGGCCACCCCACGTATAGGGCCGCCGTACGCCAAGCGCGGCGAGCTTGTCCGAGCAGCGTACGCACAGCCATCAGCCATGGCGATTGGCGCGCGCGCCTCGGCCCTGACCACGCGCGGAGTGAATGCCTTGAAACTGTTCGCCAAAATCGGGGAGAGACTGCCTCCCTTGGATTTCCACGCCCGCCCGACCCCTTGCTGCGGCGAGCCGGCGACTTCTGGGCTTGCTGGCACACCGCGCGTCCAGTGTCCAGCGCAGGCAGGCATGCCGTGCCATCGTCCGGCGACTGCGTGCGCGCAGCGATCCAGCGTCTGCCGCAGTGCCGCCTCGCCTTCGCATGGATTTTGCGGATCCACCGATGACCTATCAATGGCGGCCGGCCACAGTTCTCGCAATTGGTTCGTGATCTGACTGGAGTATGTGTGTGTGTCGCCGAGGGCCATGCATGCCAGGCATTTTGTTGGTAAGGTTAGATTATGGTGTCATATAAAATGAAATGAAATGACTACTCTCATTAGAAAGTTAATTCTATGATTTTATAAATATTTAATTTTATCACTTATATGTAGAGACTTGTTAAACGTCTCAATCCCATAAAACTCACTTCTTCTCACTCTTCTTACAAATATTATCAAATCATCAAAAGTGCTTGCCCCATAAAACTCACTTCATCTTGCTCTTCTTATAAATACTAGCAAAGTACCCGTATGTTGCTACGATTTTTATTCATGCTTGGGTACAGAGTATAAAACTCAAAGATATGCGTGTTTTGTTGGTTACACTACCGAAATCCCGTCCTTTGCCGAGTGGTCGGTGATTTGCCGAGTGTTTTTTGTCGGACACTCAGCGAAGTCACACTCTCGGTAACGACTACGTTTACCGAGAGCAGGACACTCGGCATCGATAGACACCCGACAAAGACGAGTGCCACATACTCGGTGAACGGCGACACTCGACAAAGGACCGTCAGCAGCTGTTTATAGCTGACGGCCGTTACCTTTGCCGAGCGCCAGGCGTTGGCACTCAGCAAAGAAGTTACTTTGTTGAGTGTCGCCAGGCATCGACAAACCATGCTTTGTCAAGTGTCTATATTGGACACTTAGCAAAGTATATCTTTTTTTTGTTTTAATAACAAAACTTTTTATGGTTTGTTCCTATACTACGTATACTTACATATTCTATTTTGACACAATTATAAGAGTGTTTGCTATAGCTATTAGATTTTGTTATTTTAATTGAATTTCCTCGGATAATTGAGATTTGAACTGCAAGTCACTCGAAAAATGGAAAACCGTGAATGCAAAAATGATATCCATGTTATTTAGCATAAGTTACAGCCGATTTTCGAGCACCATGCTCACGTAACATGACCGTGAACTTTCGATCAAGTTGTTTAAAAATTATATAAAACACAAACAAAGTCATAAAATCATGAAACTTGTCTACATGTCATGATATCATATGTAGAGGCTGTGATAAAAAAATTGAAAATATTTCGTGAAAGTTATCACACACTGTGTAGAAACATATCCGATCTACTTTGAAGCTCTATGATTTTATGTGCAGGACACATAGGTTTCTACACGTAGTGTGTCACAACTTTCTCGAAACATTCTCAAATTTTTATCACATCCTCTACATATGATATCATGACATGTAGAGAGGTTTCATGATTTTTTGACTTTGTTTGTGTTTTATACAATTTTTATATAACTAGATGACAAGTTCACGGTCATGTTTTGATAAGGACATCATTATCATTGATACAACCACTTCACTATTCATAGCTAATCAAGGACCAATGACACGAGCTCGTGCACGTAGGCTTATTAATTATCAGGTGAACTCGTTCCTTGTTGTTTGTAACACCCTGAATTTGGGGTATAAAATTTCTTTCTAATTATCACCCAAATTCATGTGTTACTCTTCTCTCTCTCACCCTAGGTTCTATCTCTCTCTTTTACCCACCCGCCCCCCGTTTAAGTAGAATTAGCTTGAGTTAGTGGAGGTTAATTATTTATTTTTGCCAAAACACTATGGGTCATGACATGTTCACTACCGGAATTTGGCTCTTTGCCGAGTGCCAAGTTCTTTGCCGAGTGTTTTTTGTCGGGCACTCGGCAAAGAGCTCTTTGCCGAGTGCCACGCAAAAAACCCTCGGTAAAAGAAAACACTAGGCGAAAAAGCTCTTTGCCGAGTGTTTTTTTGACACTCGGCAAAGAGCTCTTTGCCGAGTGTCACAAATACAACACTCGACAAAGATCTCTTTGCTGAGTGTTTTTTAACTACAAATTTGTATAACTCATCATGATGTACAATTTATATATTTGTCGGGGACCATAATTAGGGGTACCCTCAAGACGCCTAATTCTCAGCTGGTAACCCCCATCAGCATAAAGCTGCAAAGGCCTGATGGGCATGATTAAGTCAGGGATCAGTCCACACGAGTGACTCGATCACGCTTCACCCGAGCCTAGCCTCGGCCGAAGGCAGCCGACCTCGAGAGACTTCCGTCTCGCCCGAGGCCCCCTTTTTATGGCGGACACATCACCGGCTCGCCCAAGGCCTTGGCTTCGCTCAGAAGCAACCTTGACTAAATCACCACACCGACTGACCAAATTGCAGGGGCATTTAACGCACAGGAGGCCTGACACCTCTATCCTGACACGCGCCTCCGGCAGAGCCGAGGTGACCGCCGTCACTCCACCGCTCCACTGGCCAGTCTGACAGAAGGACAGCGCCGCCTGCGCCACTCCGACTGCAGCGCCACTCGACAGAGTAAGTCTGACAGGCAGTCAGGCCTCGACAAAGGCGCCACGGCGAACTCCGCTCCGCCCGACCCCAGGGCTCGGACTCGGGCTAAGACCCGGAAGACGGCGAACTCCGCTCCGCCCGACCCCAGGGCTCGGACTCGGGCTAAGACCCGGAAGACGGCGAACTCCGCTCCGCCCGACCCCAGGGCTCGGACTCGGGCTAAGACCCGGAAGACGACGAACTCCGCTCCGCCCGACCCCAGGGCTCGGACTCGGGCTAAGACCCGGAAGACGGCGAACTCCGCTCCACCCGACCCCAGGGCTCGGACTCGGGCTAAGACCCGGAAGACGGCGAACTCCGCTCCGCCCGACCCCAGGGCTCGGACTCGGGCTAAGACCCGGAAGACGGCGAACTCCGCTCCGCCCGACCCCAGGGCTCGGACTCGGGCTAAGACCCGGAAGACGACGAAACTCCGCCTCGCCCGACCCCAGGGCTCGGACTCCGCCCTGGCCTCGGCCGAACGACTTCCGCCTCGACCGACCCCTTGGCTCGGGCTCGGCCACGGCAACAGAAGGCAGACTCAACCTCGGCTTCGGAGGAAACCCCACGTCGCCCTGCCTAGGGCACAGACCGCCACGTCAACAGGAGGCGCCATCATCATCCCACCCCGAATCGACTCGGGTCACGGAGAACAAGACCGGCGTCTCATCCGGCCAGCTCCGCCAGAGAGGCAATGATGGCGCTCCACAAGCTCTATGACGACGGTGGCCCCTAGCTCTCTTACGGAAGCAGGACAACGTCAGCAGGGACTCGACCGCTCCAACAGCTGTCCCTCCATCAGGCTCCGCCGCACCTCCAACAGCCACGACATCACGCCAGCAGGGTACCCAGATCTCTCCGGCTGCCACATTGGCATGTACCTAGGGCGCTAGCTCTCCCTCCACTAGACACGTAGCACTCTGCTACATCCCATTGTACACCTGGATCCTCTCCTTACGACTATAAAAGGAAGGACCAGGGCCTTCTCAGAGAAGGTTGGCCGCGCGGGACCGAGGACGGGACAGGTGCTCTCTTGGGGCCGCTCGCTTCCCTCACCCGCGTGGACGCTTGTAACCCCCCTACTGCAAGCGCACCTGACCTGGGCGCGGGACGAACACGAAGGCCGCGGGACTTCCACCTCTCTCACGCTCGGCTCCGGCCGCCTCGCCTCTCCCCCCTTCGCGCTCGCCCACGCGCTCGACCCATCTGGGCTGGGGCACGCAGCACACTCACTCGTCGGCTTAGGGACCCCCCTGTCTCGAAACGCCGACAGTTGGCGCGCCAGGTAGGGGGAGTTGTTCGTTCATTGTGGCTGTCGAGGCCTGAACGTGTATGTAACTTCGGCACTGAGCCGTGTTTTTTCCTCATTTTCGAGCACTAGGTCTCGCCTGTTTGATTATCTGAACCGCTTTACCAAGCATGAGTTGCCTCGTGTCAAGGTGACGGGTGAGGTATCCGTATCCCGGAGGCGTAGGAATCCCTCGGCCCGTTCGGCCTTGTTATGTGAGGCTCCTCTAGCTTAGTTGAAGAGACCCCTCGGTCGCCCTTCGGTGGAGCGAGGCCGGGGGTAGCGATATCAGTATGAACAGAGGCGGAGTTGGCTCGAGAATGGGAACCTGGTTGGCCGGAGCCTAGCCGTGTTGTCCGTCAGCGGGGCCGACGCCAAAGTCGATCAGTCGAGGCCTCAGATCGGGCTGGCGCCCTTGGGAGCCGGTTGACCGAGGCCCCAGGGGTAACCGGTTGAGCCGCCTGCTCGGGCCGGATTCCCGGAGGAGCCCCTGGACCGCGGCGCCGCCCGAGGCTGGGTCGGGCTTTGCTGAAGACGTCGTCGATGCCGAGGGTGCTACAGCTCCCTTCGGCGTGAAGACCCGAGCCTGCAGGATCCGATCATCTTGTAGCGTGTGCTTCCTGCGGCCGCCGAGGCCAGAAGAAAACACCCTCGCTGCACTTGCGAAGCTGCGCCTTTTTTCCTCCTGTTTCGAGCATCTGGACTTCGTCGGTAACAGGGATGTTTGTGTGAGCAAGAGCTGCTTTTCGCGGAAGGGACGAGTGAGGTATCCGTATCCCAGAGGCGTGGGAATCCCTCGGCTCGGTCGGCCTTGCCGCTTACGCGTACTTTCACCCGTCCATGAGGCCCTGTCCCCGACTTAGTCGAGAAAGCTTGAAGGACTGCTTCGGCAGGAGAGCTTCCGAACGTGATGACTCGTTCGGTCCACGGAGTCGCTTTATCCGAGCGCAAGTTACTTATCGCAGAAGGGGACGAGTGAGGTATCCGTATCCCGGAGGTGTAGGAGTCCCTCGGCTCGGTCAGCCTTGGCTGCTTACGTGTACCTCGTCGTTTCCAGGATCCGCTTTCCGAAGTAGTCAAGAAGCACGAAAGAAATCCTGCTAAAAAGAGATCCTTTTTCGAGGAAAAATTCGACGCAGAGGGGGTCTCCCCCCTTTTAGCCCCCGAGGGAGGGTCGGGTTTTGCCGAGGCTAGGCCGACCCTTCCTTGACAACTAAACTTTGCGTAGGTGCGAGGTATATGAACAACTTGAAAACATCTTAAGGATAGAAGCGACGTAGCTGTTTGATGTTCCAAGCGTTGCCGTAGATCTCGCCTTGATTGCTGGCCAGCTTGTATGTTCCGGGCTTCAGAACTTTGGCGATGACGAATGGCCCTTCCCAGGGGGGCGTGAGCTTGTGCCTCCCTCGGGCGTCTTGTCGCAGCCGAAGCACCAGGTCGCCCACCTGGAGTTCTCGGGACCGGACCCCTCGGGCGTGGTAGCGTCGCAGGGACTGTTGGTACCGCGCCGAGTGTAGTAAGGCCCTGTCCCGAGCTTCCTCCAACTGGTCCAGCGATTCCTCTCGGCTGGCTTGGTTGCTTTGTTCGGCGTAGGCCCTCGCCCTTGGGGAGCCGTATTCCAGGTCAGTGGGCAAGATAGCTTCAGCCCCGTAGACCAGGAAAAACGGCGTGAAGCCCGTGGCACGACTCGGCGTCGTCCTTAGGCTCCAGACCACCGAGGGGAGTTCCTTCATCCATCGCCTGCCGAACTTGTTGAGGTCGTTGTAGATCCGAGGCTTGAGCCCTTGTAGAATCATGCCGTTGGCACGCTCTACCTGCCCATTCGACATGGGATGAGCCACGGCGGCCCAGTCCACCCGGATATGGTGATCTTCGCAAAAATCCAAGAATTTTTTGGCGGTGAACTGGGTGCCGTTGTCGGTGATGATGGAGTTCGGGACCCCGAAGCGATGGATGATGTTGGTGAAGAATGCCACCGCCTGCTCGGACCTGATGCTGTTCAGGGGTCGGACCTCGATCCACTTGGAGAATTTGTCGATGGCGACCAGCAGGTGCGTGTAGCCCCCGGGCGCCTTCTGCAAGGAACCGACGAGGTCCAGACCCCATACAGCGAAGGGCCAGGTGATGGGTATTGTCTGCAGAGCCTGAGCGGGCAGGTGTGTCCGCTTCGCATAGAATTGGCACCCTTCGCAGGTGCGGACAATTCTAGTGGCGTCAGCCACCGCCGTTGGCCAGTAGAAGCCTTGCCGGAAGGCATTTCCAACAAGGGCTCGGGGTGCTGCGTGGTGGCCGCAAGCCCCCGAGTGTACTTCTTGCAGCAGTTCCCGACCTTCGGCGATGGGGATGCATCGCTGGAGGATGCCCGAGGGGCTGCGATGGTAGAGTTCCTCTTCGTCGCCCAGCAAGACGAATGACTTGGCGCGTCGCGCTACCCGCCGAGCCTCGACTTGGTCGAGGGGTAGCTCTCCTCGACGGAGATATTGCAGGTATGGGGCCTGCCAATCTTGGTCTGGCGTGGCCCCGCTCTGCCCTTCCTCGACGTTCAACGCCCCGCCCTCGGGGGCCGAGGGTACCTCGGGCTGAGCCGAGGGTACCTCGGGCTGAGCCGAGGGTACCTCAGGCTCGGGCGCGTCGTCGAGCTTGACGGAGGGTTGATGCAGATCCCGGGAGAAGACGTCCGGGGGGACTGTCGTTCGCCCCGAGACTATCTTGGCCAGCTCGTCTGCGGTTTCGTTGTAGCGCCGAGCGATGTGGTTGAGCTCGAGCCCGAAGAACTTGTCTTCCAGGCGCCGAACCTCGTCGCAGTAGGCCTCCATCTTCGGGTCGCGGCAGTGGGAGTTCTTCATGACTTGGTCGATGATGAGCCGCGAGTCACCGCGGGCGTCGAGGCGTCTGACCCCTAGCTCGATGGCGATCCGCAATCCGTTGACCAGAGCTTCGTACTCGGCCACATTGTTGGACGTCGGGAAGTGGAGGCGCAGCACGTAGCGCAAGTGCTTTCCGAGGGGCGAGATGAAGAGAAGGCCCGCACCGGCCCCCGTCTTCATCAGCGACCCGTCGAAAAACACGATCCAGAGCTCCGGTTGGATCGGAGTCGTTGGTAGTTGGGTGTCGACCCATTTAGCCACGAAATCCGCCAACACTTGGGACTTGATGGCCTTCCGAGGGGCGAACGAGATCGTTTCGCCCATGATCTCCACTGCCCACTTTGCGATCCTGCCCGAGGCCTCTCGGCACTGGATGATCTCCCCCAGGGGGAAGGATGACACCACAGTTACCGGATGGGACTCGAAGTAGTGTCGTAGCTTCCGCCTCGTCAGGATCACATCATATAGCAGCTTTTGAACTTGTGGGTAGCGGATCTTAGTCTCGGACAGCACTTTGCTGATGAAGTAGACCGGCCTCTGAACGGGCAATGTATGCCCTTCCTCCTACCTTTCGACCACAATCGCGGCGCTAACCACCTGAGTGGTCGCGGCGACGTAGACCAAGAGGGTTTCTCCGTCCGCCGGCGGCACCAAGACTGGCGCCTTTGTAAGGAGCGCCTTCAGGTTGCCGAGGGCTTCCTCGGCCTCAGGGGTCCAAACGAAACACTCGGCCTTCCTTAAGAGGCGGTACAGAGGCAGACCTCTTTCGCCGAGGCGTGAGATGAAGCGGCTCAGGGCCGCGAGGCATCCCATGACCCTCTGTACCCCTTTTAAGTCCTTGATGGGCCCCATGCTGGTGATGGCCGCAATCTTCTCCGGGTTGGCCTCGATGCCTCGCTCAGAGACGATGAACCCTAGGAGCATGCCTCGGGGCACCCCGAAGACACACTTCTCAGGATTAAGCTTGACTCCTTTCGCCTTGAGACACTGGAATGTCACTTCAAGGTCGGAGAGGAGGTTGGGAGCCTTCCGTGTCTTGACCACGATGTCATCGACGTAGGCCTCGACTGTGCGACCGATGTGTTCGCCGAACACATGGTTCATGCACCGCTGGTACGTCGCGCCTGCATTCCTCAGGCCGAACGGCATGGTGACGTAGCAGTACATGCCGAACGGCGTGATGAAAGAAGTCGCGAGCTGGTCGGACTCTTTCATCCGGATCTGGTGATACCCCGAGTAGGCATCGAGGAAGGACAGGGTTTCGCACCCAGCAGTGGAATCCACGATTTGGTCGATGCGAGGCAGAGGGTAGGGAACCTTCGGACATGCTTTGTTGAGACCAGTGTAGTCTACACACATCCGCCATTTCCCCCCTTTCTTCCTCACAAGCACAGGGTTGGCAAGCCATTCGGGATGGAATACCTCTTTGATGAACCCTGCCGCCATTAGCTTGTGGATCTCTTCGCCAATCGCTCTGCGCTTCTCCTCGTCGAATCGGCGCAGAGGCTGCCTGACGGGTCGGGCTCCGGCCCGAATATCCAGCGAGTGCTCGGCGACATCCCTCGGTATGCCGGGCATGTCCGAGGGACTCCACGCAAAGACGTCGGCGTTTGCGCGGAGAAAGTCGACGAGCACTGCTTCCTATTTGGGGTCGAGCCCGGAACCGATCCGGATCTGCTTGGTGGTGTCGCCGCTGGGGTCGAGGGGGACGGCCTTGACCGTCTCCGCTGGCTCGAAGTTGCCGGCATGGCGCTTCACGTCTGGGACCTCCTTGGAGAGGTTCTCCAGGTCGGCGATGAGGGCCTCGGACTCGGCGAGGGCCTCGGCGTACTCCACGCACTCCACGTCGCATTCGAACGCGTGTTTGTTCGTGGGGCCGACGGTGATGACCCCGTTGGGGCCCGGCATCTTGAGCTTCAGGTAGGTGTAGTTGGGGACGGCCATGAACTTCGCGTAGCATGGCCTCCCTAACACGGCGTGGTAGGTTCCTCGGAACCCGACCACTTCGAACGTCAGGGTCTCCCTTCGGAAGTTGGAGGGTGTCCCAAAGCAGACTGGGAGATCGAGTCGCCCGAGGGGCTGGACGCGCTTCCCAGGGATGATCCCGTGGAAGGGCGCAGCGCCTGCTCGGACGGAGGACGGATCGACGCGCAGAAGCTTGAGGGTCTCGGCGTAGATGATGTTGAGGCAGCTGCCCCCGTCCATCAGGACCTTGGTGAGCCTGACATCGCCGACAACGGGGTCGACGACGAGCGGGTATTTCCCCGGGCTCGGCACATGGTCGGGGTGGTCGGCCCGGTCGAAAGTGATGGGCTTGTCGGACCAGTCTAGGTAGACTGGCGCCGCCACCTTCACCGAGCAGACCTCCCGGCGCTCTTGCTTGCGGTGCCGAGCCGAGGTATTCGCCGCATGCCCTCCATAGATCATGAAGCAGTCGCGGACCTCGGGGAACCCCCCTGCTGGGTGTTCTTCGTTCTTGTCGTCGTCGTGGGCCCTGCCACCCTCGGTGGGTGGCCCGGCCCTGTGGAAATGACGCCGAAGCATAACGCACTCCTCGAGGGTGTGCTTGACGGGCCCCTGATGGTAGGGGCACGGCTCCTTGAGCATCTTGTCGAAGAGGTTTGCACCTCCGGGGGGCTTCCGAGGGCTCTTATACTCAGCGGCGGCGACAAGGTCCGCGTCTGCGGCGTCGCGTTTCGATTGCGACTTCTTCTTGCCTTTCTTCTTGGCGCCGCGCGGAGCAGACGCCTCGGGAGCTTCTTCCGACGGGCGGCCCTGGGGCTGCTTGTCCTTTCGGAAGATAGCCTCGACCGCCTCCTGGCCGGAGGCGAACTTGGTGGCGATGTCCATCAGCTCGCTCGCCCTGGTGGGGGTTTTGCGACCCAGCTTGCTCACCAGGTCACGGCAAGTGGTGCCGGCGAGGAACGCGCCGATGACATCCGAGTCGGTGATGTTGGGCAGCTCGGTGCGCTGCTTCGAGAATCGCCGGATGTAGTCCCGGAGTGACTCCCCCGGCTGTTGCCGGCAGCTTCGAAGGTCCCAGGAGTTCCCGGGGCGCACGTATGTGCCCTGGAAATTGCCAGTGAAGGCTTGGACCAAGTCGTCCCAGTTGGAAATCTGCCCCGGAGGCAGGTGCTCCAACCAGGCGCGAGCAGTGTCGGAGAGGAACAGGGGGAGGTTGCGGATGACGAGGTTGTCGTCGTCCGTTCCGCCCAGTTGGCAGGCAAGGCGGTAGTCCGCGAGCCACAGTTCCGGTCTCGTTTCCCCCGAGTACTTTGTGATAGTAGTCGGGGGTCGGAACCGGGTCGGGAATGGCGCCCGTCGGATGGCCCGACTGAAGGCCTGCGGACCGGGTGGTTCGGGCGAAGGACTCCGATCCTCCCCGCTGTCGTAGCGCCCCCCACGCCTGGGGTGGTAGCCTCGGCGCACCCTTTCGTCGAGGTGAGCCCGACGGTCGCGTCGATGGTGCTCGTTGCCGAGGTGGCCCGGGGCCGCAGGCGCGGTGTTGCGCGTGCGCCCGGTGTAGACCGAGGCCTCCCGCATGAATCGGGAAGTCGCGGCATGAGGTTCCGAGGGATATCCTTGCCTCCGGGACGCAGTGCTCTCGGCCCGCCGGGCCGCAGCGCCTTCTAGGAGATTCTTGAGTTCTCCCTGTATTCGCCGCCCCTCGGTGGTTGACGGCTCCGGCATCGCGCGGATGAGCATCGCTGCGGTTGCCAGGTTCTGACCGACCCCGCTGGATGCGGGCGGCGGCCTGATCCTGACGTCGTTGGCGACGCGGTGCTGGAGACCTTGGGGCAGATGACGTATTTCTCCGGCCAGGGGTTGGCCCACCCATGCCTGTCCGGCGTCTCGACGGATCGGCTCAAGCGCCCCTGTTCCCTCGTTGAGCCTGGCCTGCGCCTCGCGGACTTGCTCGAGTTGTGGGTCGTAACCCCCCGCCGGAGCGGGGACCACAGCTAGCTCCCGTGGGATGTCGGCGCGAGGCACCGGCCTAGGGAGATCACCATCCTCCGGCATGCCAAGATGGTTGCCTTCGGTGGGATCCCCTAGCTCGATGTGGAAACATTCGCGGCTTGGGCCGCAGCTCTCGTCACCGAGGCTGCGGCTTCCGTCGGAACGGTCGGATAGACAGTAGTCACATGCGGTCATGAAGTCCCGCATGGCACTGGGGTTGCCATGTCCGGAGAAATCCCAACCGATGCTGGGATCGTCATCTTCCTCGGACCCGGAGGGCCCGTAGGTCGAGACGTCCGTCAGTCGGTCCCAAGGCGACCGCATACAGAACCTCAGTGGGGTTGCACTCGCCTCAATGAGAGCGCCCGCCAAAACGAGGTCGTTTGGCGGGTTGAGGCCGAGTCGAAATGACGCAAGATGGGAGTTAGTCGTTACCTTTTGGTCGACGAGGAGCGACGTAGTCACATCGGGGACTGGTTGCGCCGTCATCTCTGGTTCGAGGGCGACGTCCTGCAGGCTTTCCGCGAGCGCGCCGGCGTCGTCTTCTTGCTCGGGGTCAGCGTGCCGCGGGGGGACGGCGCTTGCCTCCGTCTCGAACGCGAGGTCGACGTCCGGCGTGCCTTCCGTCGGGGCGTCGGGGGCGTCGATTCGCTCGACGGCCGGCGAAGCGTGGCCTCCCGTCTGGCCTTGACGGCCCCGCCTCCTCCTTCGTTGGCGGGGGAGAGAACGGAGCGAGCCCGAATGTTGCTCTTCCACCACGCGGGGTAGACGTCGTCGATTCCGCCGCCGGCGGGCGGGTTGTCGGCCGCCATTGTCGTAGTCGCGCGGCGGTGGAAGAAGTGTCATGTCGTAGCTGCCGTCGAAGGACATGAACTCAAGAGTCCCGAAACGAAGCACCGTCCCGGGCCGGAGAGGTTGCTGGAGACTGCCCATCTGGAGCTTGACGGGGAGCTGTTCGTCAGCACGCAGCAGGCCCCTACCTGGCGCGCCAACTGTCGGCGTTTCGAGACAGGGGGGTCCCTAAGCCGACGAGTGAGTGTGCTGCGTGCCCCAGCCCAGATGGGTCGAGCGCGTGGGCGAGCGCGAAGGGGGGAGACCCCCTCTGCGTCGAATTTTTCCTCGAAAAAGGATCTCTTTTTAGCAGGATTTCTTTCGTGCTTCTTGACTACTTCAGAAAGCGGATCCTGGAAACGACGAGGTACACGTAAGCAGCCAAGGCTGACCGAGCCGAGGGACTCCTACGCCTCCGGGATACGGATACCTCACTCGTCCCCTTCTGCGATAAGTAACTTGCGCTCGGATAAAGCGACTCCGTGGACCGAACGAGTCATCACGTTCGGAAGCTCTCCTGCCGAAGCAGTCCTTCAAGCTTTCTCGACTAAGTCGGGGACAGGGCCTCATGGACGGGTGAAAGTACGCGTAAGCGGCAAGGCCGACCGAGCCGAGGGATTCCCACGCCTCTGGGATACGGATACCTCACTCGTCCCTTCCGCGAAAAGCAGCTCTTGCTCACACAAACATCCCTGTTACCGACGAAGTCCAGATGCTCGAAACAGGAGGAAAAAAGGCGCAGCTTCGCAAGTGCAGCGAGGGTGTTTTCTTCTGGCCTCGGCGGCCGCAGGAAGCACACGCTACAAGATGATCGGATCCTGCAGGCTCGGGTCTTCACGCCGAAGGGAGCTGTAGCACCCTCGGCATCGACGACGTCTTCAGCAAAGCCCGACCCAGCCTCGGGCGGCGCCGCGGTCCAGGGGCTCCTCCGGGAATCCGGCCCGAGCAGGCGGCTCAACCGGTTACCCCTGGGGCCTCGGTCAACCGGCTCCCAAGGGCGCCAGCCCGATCCGAGGCCTCGACTGATCGACTTTGGCGTCGGCCCCGCTGACGGACAACACGGCTAGGCTCCGGCCAACCAGGTTCCCATTCTCGAGCCAACTCCGCCTCTGTTCATACTGATATCGCTACCCCCGGCCTCGATCCACCGAAGGGCGACCGAGGGGTCTCTTCAACTAAGCTAGAGGAGCCTCACATAACAAGGCCGAACGGGCCGAGGGATTCCTACGCCTCCGGGATACGGATACCTCACCCGTCACCTTGACATGGGGCAACTCATGCTTGGTAAAGCGGTTCAGATAATCAAACAGGCGAGACCTAGTGCTCGAAAATGAGGAAAAAACACGACTCCGTGCCAAAATTACATACACGTTCAGGCCTCGACAGCCACTATGAACGAACTCACTGGCATTCAAAGTGCCATTACAAACGGAACTCCGGTTCCCCCTCCGCAGGTACGAACAACCCCACTCCGAGGGGGAAGGCCTGCGGAGCAACGGAAGGCCAACGAACGGCACGCCGTCACCTACTCCAGCAGTGGCGACGACGGCGACTTCTGCTCCGGGGGGCCGAACAGCGGCAACGCTGACCTCAGGGTGGATGCCGCTGCCAGGAGGCCCCCGCCCGTGCCAAAACTCGTGAGGCAAGGACGGGCAGAAGGCCATAGAAGTTGGAGGTCAGCCCGTGGCCGGTCCCGGCCGCCGCGCCGGCGGAAGAACCTCTTCCGGCTGCCGTGGCAGACGCCGACGCCGCAAGTGGCCCCGAAGCCACTCGCGGCTGAAGACCAGGCACGCTGCAGCTGCCGGACGCCACGGGCAATGCCCGCTTCTCCCCCCATCACTGAGTGAAGGAGCGGGCCACCGCCCACGCAGGGGCCGACCCCAACTCGGCACTCTCCCCTCCCCGGCCTTGGTGATGAAAATCCTTGAGGCTGAGGAAGGGGCAGAGGCCGCAGCCCGGCTCGCTTTCCCCCACCATCAAGCTGGAGGTCGCCATCTCGGGTGACCGCCGGTGAAGGGGTGCGACCGGGCTGCGTGATGAAAATCCTTGAAGCCGAACGATGGCTGAGAGGTACCAGCTCCCATGGAGTTGCGTTTCTCCAACGAGGAGGCGGAAAGGCGGCGGATACCCCCCATCCGGGGGCTTGGAAGACGGGAAGACCCGACGCTTAAGGGAGGAAGAAGACATGGTTGCCTTACGAAGGGAGCCTCCCTCCTTTTAAAGGCAACTCCCCCTACGTGCGCCCCCAAGCGCCGCGGGCCGAGTCTTCTCCAACACGCTCCAAGGCCCTCCCCTGCGACTCGGGGGCTGGGTCCCGCACGTCATGCAAGCCGGCTCAGGGCAGAAGAAGCCAAACCGCCGCGCATGGTGCGCACGACCGTCCAGCGGTTACAGGCGACCCCCCATTTTCGCCCAGACCAACGGGCGGAAGGGGCGGGCAGCCATGCAGGCGGCATGCAACCGCGCCAGATGGACGCGCTTCTCCGACTTCTGACACGCCAGCCTGGAACCCAGGCCCACGCGTCGAGCAACCGGCACGCCAGTTGCTGCATGCAAGCAACCGCACCGCCACTTGTGCCACCATCGCGCCTCTTCGGTTGCGAAGCCTGTGCCACGACTCGAGGCGACCCAACAGCGCCAGACTGGCGCGTCGGTCAAAGCGACCGAAAGTGGGCCAGCAGTAATAGCGGTGGCAGGCGGGCGGGCACAGCAGTCACGTCGTCAGCCAGGCTCACGTCCCATCCTGAGACAGCAAGGGAGCCTCCTCTCACGGCGTGAAGACGGTGCACCCGTGACCCATTCCTCGAACGGATCGCACGCGCGCAACGGCCGCCCCGCCAACCACTCACCCCGTCGCATTAACTCCGCGGCGAGACACGCGGCGCTTCTGGCAGGAGGAGCGCGCGACGCTTCACCTTCGCCGTAATAACCGCGTCAGAAAAGGTACGCCACGTCGTCCGATTTCGTATCCTTTTCCGTTTTCCTCTTTCTCTATCTCTTGCAACAGGGACCGGGAAAGGGGGATACCCCGAAAGGGATCCTTCTCCGCGAAGGAACCGGGCTCCGAGCCCCCCATTACTGATCAGGGGTTCGAAGGCTGGCCCCCCGAGGGTTCAACAGTCGCCTCAGATCGCGTGGGCCCGACACCCACTACTGGTCAGGGGTTCGAAGGCCAGCCCCCCGAAGGGCTTCATGGCCGCCTCAGGCTACTCGGGCTCCGCGCCCATTACTGATCAGGGGTTCGAAGGCTGGCCCCCGAAGGGTTCACAGTCGCCTCAGACACCGAGCGAGGGATGACCAGGGGTACGTTCGATACATAACCGAGGCTCGGGCTGCGCTCCCGAGGTACCCTAGGACATTTCCGAGACCAGTGGGAACGATCTTGTAACGGAATCCCATCGGAGGGAGGCATCGAGCCCTCGGACCCCGTCGCCAGGGGACCGGGTCCGGCAAATCACCCGCAGGTACTTTTGGGCGTGCCTCTGGGCCCCTAGCCGACCCCCAACGAACGGGGCACGGACGTCCACTCGGATTACCCGCTTGCAGCTCACCGGAGACACCATGTTCGGTGCCCATCGAGGGTAACATGGCGCACTCCCCCCCTCCTCCTTGCGGAAAGGCGACGAAGGGGCGTATGTAAAAAGCCGAGTCTGTCCCTGATCGTCCTCTCGCCCTGTGCAGAGGCTCGGGGGCTGCTCTCGCAAAAACCGGCTCCGGCCAAATCGTTGACAGCGTCAACATACCAGCCCGAGAGCTTGGGCCCCGACCGTGCACCCGGGCTACGACCAGTTCGCATGAGGGAACGACCAGACCAGCCAAAGTATTAAGACCTCGAAGGAGTGTAACCACTCCTCCGAGGCCTCGGGGGCTACACCCGGCGGGTGCGCTCGTGCGCACCCACCGGAACGAAATGCAACCGAGAAAGGCTGGTCCCCTTGCAAAAAAGTGCGACAAAAGCCTCCAAGCGAGTGCTAACACTCCCTTCGAGGCTCGGGGGCTACTGTCGGGGACCATAATTAGGGGTACCCTCAAGACGCCTAATTCTCAGCTGGTAACCCCCATCAGCATAAAGCTGCAAAGGCCTGATGGGCATGATTAAGTCAGGGATCAGTCCACACGAGTGACTCGATCACGCTTCACCCGAGCCTAGCCTCGGCCGAAGGCAGCCGACCTCGAGAGACTTCCGTCTCGCCCGAGGCCCCCTTTTTATGGCGGACACATCACCGGCTCGCCCAAGGCCTTGGCTTCGCTCAGAAGCAACCTTGACTAAATCACCACACCGACTGACCAAATTGCAGGGGCATTTAACGCACAGGAGGCCTGACACCTCTATCCTGACACGCGCCTCCGGCAGAGCCGAGGTGACCGCCGTCACTCCACCGCTCCACTGGCCAGTCTGACAGAAGGACAGCGCCGCCTGCGCCACTCCGACTGCAGCGCCACTCGACAGAGTAAGTCTGACAGGCAGTCAGGCCTCGACAAAGGCGCCACGGCGAACTCCGCTCCGCCCGACCCCAGGGCTCGGACTCGGGCTAAGACCCGGAAGACGGCGAACTCCGCTCCGCCCGACCCCAGGGCTCGGACTCGGGCTAAGACCCGGAAGACGGCGAACTCCGCTCCGCCCGACCCCAGGGCTCGGACTCGGGCTAAGACCCGGAAGACGGCGAACTCCGCTCCGCCCGACCCCAGGGCTCGGACTCGGGCTAAGACCCGGAAGACGGCGAACTCCGCTCCGCCCGACCCCAGGGCTCGGACTCGGGCTAAGACCCGGAAGACGGCGAACTCCGCTCCGCCCGACCCCAGGGCTCGGACTCGGGCTAAGACCCGGAAGACGGCGAACTCCGCTCCGCCCGACCCCAGGGCTCGGACTCGGGCTAAGACCCGGAAGACGACGAAACTCCGCCTCGCCCGACCCCAGGGCTCGGACTCCGCCCTGGCCTCGGCCGAACGACTTCCGCCTCGACCGACCCCTTGGCTCGGGCTCGGCCACGGCAACAGAAGGCAGACTCAACCTCGGCTTCGGAGGAAACCCCACGTCGCCCTGCCTAGGGCACAGACCGCCACGTCAACAGGAGGCGCCATCATCATCCCACCCCGAATCGACTCGGGTCACGGAGAACAAGACCAACGTCTCATCCGGCCAGCTCCGCCAGAGAGGCAATGATGGCGCTCCACAAGCTCTATGACGACGGCGGCCCCTAGCTCTCTTACGGAAGCAGGACAACGTCAGCAGGGACTCGACCGCTCCAACAGCTGTCCCTCCATCAGGCTCCGCCGCACCTCCAACAGCCACGACATCACGCCAGCAGGGTGCCCAGATCTCTCCGGCTGCCACATTGGCATGTACCTAGGGCGCTAGCTCTCCCTCCGCTAGACACGTAGCACTCTGCTACATCCCATTGTACACCTGGATCCTCTCCTTACGACTATAAAAGGAAGGACCAGGGCCTTCTCAGAGAAGGTTGGCCGCGCGGGACCGAGGACGGGACAGGCGCTCTCTTGGGGCCGCTCGCTTCCCTCACCCGCGTGGACGCTTGTAACCCCCCTACTGCAAGCGCACCTGACCTGGGCGCGGGACGAACACGAAGGCCGCGGGACTTCCACCTCTCTCACGCTCGGCTCCGGCCGCCTCGCCTCTCCCCCCTTCGCGCTCGCCCACGCGCTCGACCCATCTGGGCTGGGGCACGCAGCACACTCACTCGTCGGCTTAGGGACCCCCCTGTCTCGAAACGCCGACAATATTGAACATTTTTTCATATGACAAAATAAAAATAAATTTGTTCATAAAACCTATCTCTCTCTCTCGTAGTTTATGAAACTACGAGAGAGATGTATAGAATTTGTGCATATTGTTAGAACCATCATGTGAGATGAACAAATGACCAAACAACCAAATTAAACTTTGTAGATCTTGAGAAGTTATAGAAGTTTGTAGTTGACAACCTTTTCATTTAAAGTCATATTATCAACGGAAACTACGTCTGAATTTAAGAAATTTAAAATTTGAATTTTGAAAACGACCTCGAAAGAAAAAACCACCAACATGAAAGTTGTAGGTATTGAAGAGTTATGAAACTTTGTAGCTGACAATATTTTGGTTTGAAAACATCTTGTTATGCAAAATTATGTTTGAATTTTTAAAACTATCTCGGATGGAAAAACCACCAAAATAAAAGTTGTAGGTCTTGAAATGTAATGAAACTTTGTAATTGACAACTTTTGGATTTGAAATCATCTTATCATTGAAAAATTCATGTGAAGTTTTCAAATTTAAAATTCAAATTTTGTAAACTGTCTCGGATGTAGAAACTATTAAAATAAAACTTATAGATCTTAAAAAGTTATGCAACTTTATAGTTGGTCACATTTTCAAATAAACTCATTTAGTGCCTTAAATAATCAAATTACTCTCGGTTTGTTATAGTACATGGGGAATGAAAACGTAATATAGACGTAATTGGTGTAGTAGTGTAGTGGTATAAGAGGGTATGAGAGACAGAGGTTGCGAGTTTGAATCTCACCATTCACAAAACATATAACTTTGATTCAAAATAATAGTGACGAATGATAGGGCAATAGGGTAAGATAATAATTTTAAAAAATGTTTTGCTGTTTTTTTTTGTTTTTTGATTCTTAATTTGCCGAGTGTTGTTCTTTGCCGAGTGTCCGAAAAAGTACTCAGCAAAGAACCCTTTGCCGATAAAATATTTGCCGAGTGTTACACTCGGCAAAGGCTTTGCCGAGTGTAAAATAGCCTTTGCCGAGTGTCTTAGACACTCGACAAAGAACGCGATTCCGGTAGTGGTTGCATCATGCTGAGCTTAAAATATTCTTTGAAGTGTTGTACATGTTTGAATCTATTTGAATTTGAAACCTAATTTGAATTTGGAATTGAAAATCCTATAGAAAAGGAATTAGAAAATCTAGAGAAAAAGAAAAAAAAGGAAAAGCAGCCCACCAGCCCAGCACGGCCCAGTTAGGTCGCGCGCCCGCGCCGCCTGACAGGTGGAATCCACCTGTCAGCGACAGCTCCCTCTCTCGCGCGCCCTCTCTTTCTCTCTCGCTCTCTGCCCGCTGGGGCCGACCTATCAGCGTCAGTTGTTTTCCCCTCCGCGCCCCTTTCCCTCTCTGCCTCGCGGGCCCGCGCTGCCAGGCGCTGAGCCGTTGCTCCGTGCGCCCCTTTTCTCTCTCTCTCTCTCTACGCTGTGGACCCTCCCTGTCAATTCGGCCCTCCCCGCCCCCGCCGTGAACCGGCGCGTGCGCACTCGCGCACGTCGCCGGAATTCTCGGCCACGAGGCCCCAGCTCCTCTTAGAGCCCCACCAGCGCCCGCACTCACTTCCCCGCCTCATTTCGCATAGCTCCACCCTCTCTCGCGCTTTGCCCATGTCGCCAGACGCCGCCGGAGACCTGCGCCCGCTTCCCCGGCCATCTACCTCGCTGGAGACCGCGCCAAGCCACCCCGAGCTCCGCCCCGAGGTGAGACACCTTTGCCCGTGCGTAATTTCCCCAATTTTGCTCTGTGCTCGGCCAATTTTGGCATCGCCGGTGCTCGGCCTTGGCGGTCCGCCGCGCCCGCGCGGTGGCCAGCCAGTTTAGCCCGGTCCAGTGCCCCGATGTAGGTCCCTGTGTCACCCCTGCCTCTGCTGAAGCCTTCCTAGGCCTTAGCGCGCCTCAAGCCCCCTCCCCGTGGCCGGAATCCCTCACCGAAGTTCCTCCGGCTCGCCCGAGGTTTTCTCCCCACCGTTCTCCCCTCTCTGACGTCAAATTCGTGGCCTTTTCCCCGCCACTGAGTTTGCCGTAGCATCCTCTCCCTATCTGCCCAATCCCGGTGACCCCGGAGCCACCCTAGCACACGCCTGCCTCAACTACGATGACCTCACCACCACGGAGAGGAGCAGCGCCGCCCGCAGCCGTTCATCCCTCCCTGGTCTGATCTCCCCCGTTCGATCTTGATCGCACGACCCAGATCTCGGATACCTCCTCGCACACGCGCGCCCTGCGCCCCTGGCCCGCCTGTCAGCGCCCGTGTCCGCTAGCGCTGGGCCCACTCGGTCAGTGCGCCCTCCCCCTCTGTCGCTGACATCCCCTGGCCCGCCTGTCAGCGCTCGCCCGCCCGCGCGCGCGCCCTCGGTCGCAGATCTAATATCGGACGTCAGTTTCTGATTTAACGGTTGGAATCACCCGATACCCCTTCGCGTGGTAGTTTTATTAAAGAGACCCTCCGATTGTTTAGAATCATCCCGCCGTCCCTGGTTTTCGCGCGTAGGCCCCTGTAATCTTGTAGATTGAACCTTGGACTTTTAAATATTCATAGAATTAGACCTAATTTCATATTTTGAATTCCCAAACTTGTTTATTTCATATCTTTTGCATATGAACTCCAAATTTAGTGATTCAAATTGCAAAATGTTCATAGGATTATTCTCTATTTAAATAAAATAGTCTCATTTACTGTCTGCACATTCTAATTTTTATGATTAAGTATGAACTAATGTAGGTGTAGATTTATTTATTTATTAAAATAAATGTCGGTGTTTCGAGACCGGGGGGTCCCTGGACCGACGAGTGAAATGTCGCCGCGTGCCCCAGCCCAGATGGGTCGGCGCGAGGCCGAGCGCGAAGTGGGGAGAAAGGTGGCCGGAGACAGGCATGAGAGAGGTGGAAATCCCGCGGCCTTCGTGTTCGTCCCGCGCCCAGGTCGGGTGCGCTTGCAGTAGGGGGTTACAAGCGTCCACGCGGGAGAGGGAGCGAGCGCCTGTCTCGTCCTCGTCCCCGCGTGGCCAACCTTCTGTAAGAGGGCCCTGGTCCTCCCTTTTATAGGCGTAAGGAGAGGATCCAGGTGTACAATGGGGGGTGTAGCAGAGTGCTACGTGTCTAGCGGAGGAGAGCTAGCGCCCTAAGTACATGCCGTCGTGGCAGTCGGAGAGGTTTTGGCACCCGGTTCGTGTGGTGTCGTGGCCGTAGGAGGAGCGCTGGAGCCTGGCGGAAGGACAGCTGTCGGGGCTGTCGAGTCCTTGCTGACGTTCTCTTGCTTTCGTAAGGGGGCGGAGAGCCGCCGTCATCACGGAGCGTGCGGGGTGCCATCATTACCTATCTGGCGGAGCGAGCCAGATGGGACGCCGGTCTTGTTCCCCGTAGCCTGAGTCAGCTTGGGGTAGGGTAATGATGGCGCTTCCTGTCGACGTGGTCGGTCCGCGCCCTAGGTTAGGCGATGTGGAGGCTCCTCCGAGGTCGAGGTCGAGTCTGTCTTCCGTGTCCGTGGTCGAGTCCAAGCCCCTGGGTCGGGCGAGGCGGAGACCGTCGGCTGAGGCCAGGGCTGAGTCCGAGCCCTGGGGTCGGGCGAAGCGGAGTTTGTCGTCTTCTGGGGCTGAGCCCAAGTCCGAGCCCTGGGTCGGGCGGAGCGGTGTTCGCCGTCTTCCGGGGCTTAGCCCGAGTCTGAGCCCTGGGTTGGGCGGAGCGGAGTTCGCCGTCTTCCGGGGCTTAGCCCGAGTCCGAGCCCTGGGTCGGGCGGAGCGGAGTTCGCCGTCTTTAGGGGCCTAGCTCGAGTCCGAGCCCTGGGTCGAGCGGAGCAGTGTTCGCCGTCTTCCGGGGCTTAGCCCGAGTCCGAGCCTTGGGTCGGGCGGAGCGGAGCTTCCTATGGTGGCTGAGGTCGGGCCTGACTGCCTGTCAGCCTCACTCTGTCAAGTGGCACTGCAGTCGGTGCGACGCAGGCGACGCTGTCCTTCTGTCAGGTCGGTCAGCGGAGCGGCGAAGTGACTGCGGTCACTTCGGCTCTGTCGACTGAAGGGCGCGCGTCAGGATAAAGGTGTCAGGCCACCTTTGCATTAAATGCTCCTGCGATTTGGTCGGTCGGCGCGGCGATTCGGTCAGGGTTGCTTCTTGGCGAAGACAGGGCCTCGAGCGAGCTGGAAATGTGTTCGTTGCTGGAGGGGGGCCTCGGGCGAGACGGAGATCCTCCGGGGTCGGCTGCCCTTGCCCGAGGCTAGGCTCGGGCGAGGCGTGATCGAGTCCCTTGAATGGACCGATCCCTGACTTAATCGCACCCATCAGGCCTTTGCAGCTTTGTGCTGATGGGGGTTACCAGCTGAGAATTAGGAGCCTTGAGGGTACCCCTAATTATGGTCCCCGACAGTAGCCCCCGAGCCTCGAAGGGAGTGTTAACACTCGCTTGGAGGCTTTTGTCGCACTTTTTTTTGCAAGGGGACCAGCCTTTCTCGGTTGCGTTTTGTTCCGGTGGGTGCGCGCAAGCGCACCCGCCGGGTGTAGCCCCCGAGGCCTCGGAGGAGTGATTTGACTCCTCCGAGGTCTTAATGCCTCGCGCAATGCTTTGGCTGGTCTGGTCGTTCCCTCATGCGAGCTGGCCGTAGCCCGGGTGCACGGTCGGGTCCCAAATTCTCGGGCTGGTATGTTGACGCTGTCAACGGTTTGGCCGGAGCCGGGTTTGCGAGAGCAGCCCCCGAGCCTCTGCACAGGGCGAGAGGACGATCAGGGACAGACTCGACTTTTTTTACATACGCCCCTGCGTCGCCTTTCCGCAAGGAGGAGGGGGGGAAAGCGCCATGTTGCCCTCGGTGGGCGCCGAACATGGTGTCTCCGGTGAGCTGCTGGCGGGTAATCCGAGCGGACGTCCGTGCCCCATTTGCTAGGGGTTGGCTAGAGGCCTAGAGGCGCGCCCAAAAGTACCTGCGGGTGATCTGCCGGACCCGGTCCCCTGTCGACGGGGTCCGAGGGCTCGATGCCTCCCTCTGATGGGATTCCGTTACAAGATCGTTCCCGCTGGTCTTGGAAATGTCCTAGGGTACCTCGGGAGCGTAGTCCGAGCCTTGGTTATGTATCGAACGTTCCCATGGTCATCCCTCGCTCTGCGTCTGAGGCGACTGTGAACCCTTCGAGGGCCAGCCTTCGAACCCCTGATCAGTAGTGGGCGCGGAGCCCAAGTAGCCTGAGGCGGTCGTTGAACCCTTCTGAGGGGCCGGCCTTCGAACCTCTGACCAGTAGTGGGTGTGGAGCCCACGCGCTCTGAGGCGGCTGTTGAACCCCTCCGAGGGGCCAGCCTTCGAACCTCTGATCAGTAGGGAGGCTCGGAGCCTGGTTCCTTCACGGGGAAGGATCCTTTTCAGGGTATCCCCCTTTCCCGGTCCCTGTTGTAAGAGAGAGAAAGAGGAAAAGGAAAAGGATGCGGAATTTGAACGAAGTGGCGTACCTTTTTTGACGCGGTCATTATGGCGAAGGCGAAGCGTCGCTCGCTTCCCCTGCCAGAGGCGCCGCCTGTCCCGCCGCGGAGTTAATGCGACGGGGCGAGTGGTTCGCGGGGCAGCCGTTGCGCGTGCGCGGGCTGTTCGAGGAACGGAACACGGGCGCGTCGTCTTCACGCCGTGAGAGAGGGTTCTCTCGCTGCCCTCGGATGGGACGTAAGCTTGGCTGACGACGTGACCGCTGCTCCTGCCCGCCTGCCACCGCCATTACTGCCGGCCCATTTTTGGCCGCATTGACCGTCGCGCCAGGCTGGTGCTGCTAGGTCGTGCGCTGGGTCACCTCGAGTCACGGTATTGGTTCCGCAGTCGAGGAGGCGCGGTAGTGGCGCGGGCGGCAGTGCAGTTGCTCGTACGTAGCATCCGGCGCGCTGGTTGCATGACGCGTGGGCCTGGGCCTCCATGCTGGGCGTGTTGGAAGTCGGAGAAGTGCGCCCACTTGGCGCGGTTTGCATGCCGCCTGCACGGCTGCCCGCCTGCACGGCTGCCCGCCCTTTCGCCCGTTGGTCTGGGCAAAAGTGGAGGGCCGCTTGTAACCGCTGGGCGGTTGCATGCACCGCGCGCGACGGTTCAGCTTCTTCTGCTCTGGGCCCGCTTGCATGACGCGTGGGACCCAGCCCCCGCGCCGCAGGGGGAGGACCTTGGAGCGTGTTGGAGAAGACTCAGCCCACGTCGGCTGGGGACGCAAGTAGGGAGAGTCGCCTTTAAAAGGAGGGTGACCCCCTTGAAAGGTGACCATGTCTTCGTGCTCCCTTATGCATCGTGTCTTTCCACCTTCCGAGCCCCCGGATGGGGGATGCCTGCAGTCCTTCCGCCTTGTCGTTGGGGGAATGCAACTCCGTGGGAGTTGGTACCTTTCATCCATCGTTCGGCTTCAAGGATTTTCATCACGCAGCCCGGTTGCACCCCTCCGCCGGCGGTCACCCGAGACGGTGACCACCAGCTCCTGGGTGGGGAGAAGCAAGCCGGGCTGCGATCTTGGTCCCACCCTCAGCTTCAAGGATGTTCATCATCCTCGTTGGGGTGGAGGCCGGGCTGAGCCGGAGCTCTACCTCCCGCGCGGTTTCGTGGGTCAGCCTCTCCTTCATCGTTCGAGGGAGAAGGCGCTCACTGGCCCTGCGAGAGGGGCGGACTTCGACAACGCGGGGCTGGTCGACTGCGGGCGTCGTCAGCCTCGGCGCGTTGGACTCGCTGGCTTAGCTCCCGGTGCCCCCTCCTGTCGCGAAGGTGGTTGTCGCGCCGTGCGCACGGGAGGACCGTCCAAGATGTCGCGCGCTGCCAGGGCGGCGTTCTTGTTCTGGGGCGGTCCTGCCTTTGCACCGGTACGACGCCTCCACGCGGAGGTCGGTGCCCCACTCGTCCGGGAGGATCCGGTGCCGAGGTGGCGGTGGCTCGAGAAGTCCCCGTTGCCGACGGGATCATCGCCACCATCCGCGCTTCGGGCCTCCGGCTCTTTGTACTTGTCCTCGCCCCTCGAGCGTCGGTGTGGGCGAGGGCAAGGTTGCAGCAGCGTCCGCCCTGAGGCCCTCGCTGCTGCAGTTTGGCCACCCGGAGCGGGGGTCGTTGTCGTTGCTGCCGGAACAGGCGACGGCGAGCCGCCCGTCGGTCTTCTGTTGCTCCGCAGGCCCCCCTCCCCATCGAGTGGGGTTGTTCGTACCTGCGGAGGTGGAACCGGAGTTCCGTTTGTAATGGCACTTTGAATGCCAGTGTTTTATGTTCATAGTGGCTGTCGGGGCCTGAACATGTATGTAATTTTGGGCACGGAGCCGTGTTTTTTCCTCATTTTCGAGCACTAAGACTCGCCTGTTGGTTGTCTGAACCACTTCACCAAGCGTGAGTCGCCTCGTGTAAAGGTGACGAGTGAGGTATCCGTATCCCGGAGGCGTAGGAGTCCCTCGGCTCGGTCAGCCTTGTTGTCCGAGGCTTCTCTTGCTTAGTTAAAGGAACCCCTCGGCCACTCTTCGATGAGCCAAGGCCAGGGGTAGCGGTGTCAACATGGACAGAGGCAGAGTTGGCTCGAAAAGAAGACTTGGTCGGCCGGAGCCTAGCCGGGTCGTCCGTTAGCGGGACCGACGCCGGAGTTGATCTACCGAGGCCTCGGGTCGGGCTGATGTCCTCGGGGGACAGCTGGCCGAGGCCTCGGGGCGACCAGCCGAGCCGCCTGCTCGAGCCGGATTCTCGGAGAAGACCCTGGCGGCGATGGGCCGGGCGTGGTGATGACGTCGTCCTTCAGAGTGGAGATCCTCGGACCGCGTCGCCGTCCGAGGCTAGGTCGGACCTCGCCGAGGGTGTTGTCGACGCCGAGGGTGCTGCTGCTCCCTTCAACCATCAAGATCCGCGCCTGCAGGATCGGATCATCTTATAGCGTGTGTTTTCTGCGGCCGCCGAGGCCCAAACACACCCTCGCCGTGTTGTAAAGCTGTGTTTCTTTTCCTCTTGTTTCGAGTATCTGGACTTTTTCGTTGGTAACAGAATTGTCTGTGCGAGCGAGAGTTGCTTCTCGCGAAAGGTGATGAGTGAGGTATCCGTATCCCGGAGGCGTAGGAGTCCCTCGGCTCGGTCGGCCTTGCCGCTTACGCGCACTCTTACCCGTCCATAGGGTTCTGTCACCGACGTAGTCGGGAAGGCTCGAAGAATCGCTTCGGCAGAGGAGCTTTCGAACGTGAAGACTTGTTCGGTCCGCGGAATCACTTATCCGAACGTGAGTTACTTATCGCAGAAGGTGATGAGTGAGGTATCCGTATCCCGGAGGCGTAGGAGTCCCTCGGCTCGGTCAGCCTTGGCTGCTTACGTGTACTCCATCGTTTTCAGGATCCACTTTCGAAGTAGTCGAAAAGCACAAAAGACATTCTGGCAGAAATGATCGTTTTTCGAGGAAAAAATTCGACGCAGAGGGGGTTCCCCCTTTTAGCCCCCGAGGGAGGGTCAGGCTTTGCCGAGGCAAGGCTGACCCTTCCTTGATGACTAAACTTTGCGTGGGAGCGAGGTATATGAACAACTTGAAAACATCTTAAGGGTAGAAGCGACGTAGCTGTTGGATGTTCCAAGCGTTGCCATAGACCTCGCCTTGACTGTTGGCCAGCTTGTACGTTCCGGGCTTCAGAACTTTGGCGATGACGAACGGCCCCTCCCAGGGGGGCGTGAGCTTGTGCCGCCCTCGGGCGTCTTGTCGCAGCCGAAGCACCAGGTCGCCCACCTGGAGGTCTCGGGACCGGACCCCTCGGGCGTGGTAGCGTCGCAGGGACTGCTGGTACCGCGCCGAGTGTAGCAAGGCCTTATCCCGAGCCTCTTCCAGCTGGTCCAACGAGTCTTCTCGACTAGCTTGGTTGCTTTGGTCGGCGTAGGCCTTCGTCCTCGGGAACCGTATTCTAAGTCTGTGGGCAAGATGGCCTCGGCCCCATAGACTGGAAAGAACGGCGTGAAGCCCGTGGCTCGGCTCGGCATTGTCCTCAGGCTCCAGACTACCGAGGGGAGTTCCTTCATCCATCGCTTGCCGAACTTGTTGAGGTCGTTGTAGATTCAAGGCTTGAGTCCTTGTAGAATCATGCCGTTGGCACGCTCTACTTGCCCATTCGTCATGGGGTGAGCCACGGCTGCCCAGTCCACCCGGATGTGGTGATCCTCGCAGAAGTCCAGGAACTTTCTGCCGGTGAACTGGGTGCCGTTGTCGGTGATGATGGAGTTCGGGACCCCGAAACGATGGATGATGTTGGTGAAGAACGCCACCGCCTGTTCGGACCTGATGCTGTTTAGGGGTCGGACCTCGATCCACTTGGAGAATTTGTCGATGGCGACCAACAGGTGCGTGTAGCCCCCGGGTGCCTTCTGCAAGGGGCCGACGAGGTCCAGACCCCACACAGCAAAAGGCCAGGTGATGGGTATGGTCTGCAGAGCCTGAGCAGGCAGGTGGGTCTGCCTTGCGTAGAACTGACACCCTTCGCAGGTGCGGACAATTCTAATGGCGTCGGCCACCGCCGTCGGCCAGTAGAAACTTGCTGGAAAGTGTTTCCGACAAGGGCTCGAGGTGCTGCGTGATGGCCGCAAGCCCCCGAGTGTATCTCTCGTAGGAGTTCCTGACCTTCGGTGATGGAGATGCATCGCTGGAGGATGCCTGAGGGGCTGCGGTGGTAGAGCTCTTTCCCATCTCCCAGCAAGACGAACGACTTGGCGCGCCGCGCCAACCGCCGAGCTTCGGCTCGGTCGAGGGGTAGCTCTCCTCGGTGGAGATATTGCAGGTACGGGGTCTGCCAGTTTTGATCAGGCGTGACCCCGCTTCACTCCTCCTCAACTTGCAGCGTCTCGCCCTTGGGGGCCGAGGGTACCTCGGGCTGAACCGAGGGTGCCTCGGGCCGAGCCGAGGGTGCCTCGGGCCGTGCCGAGGATGCCTCGGACTGAGCTGAGGGTACCTCGGGCTGGGCCGAGGGTGCCTCGGGCTCGGGCGTGTCGTCGATCTTGATGGAGGGTTGATGCAAGTCTTGGGAGAAGACGTCCGGGGGAATCGTTGTTCGCCCCGAGGCTATTTTAGCCAGCTCGTCCACAGTCTCGTTGTAGCGCCGGACGATGTGGTTGAGCTCGAGCCCGTAGAACTTGTCTTCCAGGCGCCGAACCTCATCGCAGTAGGCCTCCATCTTCGGGTCGCGGCAGTGGGAGTTCTTCATGACTTGGTCCATGACGAGCTGCGAGTCACCGCGAGCGTCGAGGCGTCGAACCCCTAGCTCGATGGCGATCCGCAACCCGTTGACCAGAGCCTCATACTCAGCCACATTGTTGGACGCCGGGAAATGGAGGCGTAGCATGTAGCGTAGGTGCTTCCCGAGGGGCGAGATGAAGAGTAGGCCTGCGCCGGCTCCTGTCTTCATCAACGACCCGTCGAAGAACATGGTCCAGAGCTCCGGTTGGATCGGAGCTGTTGGGAGCTGGGTGTCGACCCATTTAGCCACGAAGTCCGCCAGGACCTGGGACTTGATGGCCTTCCGAGGGGCGAACGAGATTGCTTCGCCCATGATTTCCATCGCCCACTTTGCGATTCTACCCGAGGCCTCTCGGCACTGGATGATCTCCCCCAGGGGGAAGGATGACACCACAGTTACTGGATGAGACTCGAAGTAGTGTCGCAGCTTCCGCCGCGTCAGGATCACCGCGTACAGCAGCTTCTTAGTCTCGGACAGTACCTCACTGACGAAGTAGACTGGCCTCTGAACGGGCAATGCATGCCCCTCTTGTTGCCTCTCGACCACAATTGCGACGCTAACCACCTGAGTGGTTGCGGCGACGTAGATCAGGAGGGCTTCTCCTGCAGCTGGGGGCACCAAGATAGGCGCATTCGTGAGGAGCACCTTCAGGTTCCCGAGGGCTTCCTCGGCCTCAGGGGTCCAAGTGAAGCACTCGGCATTCCTTAAGAGGCGGTACAGAGGCAGACCTCTTTCACCGAGGCGTGAGATGAAGCGGCTCAGAGCCGCGAGACATCCCATGACTCTCTGTACGCCTTTTAAGTCCTTGATGGGCCCCATGCTGGTGATGGCTGCGATCTTCTCCGGGTTGGCTTCGATGCCCCGCTCCGAGATGATGAACCCCAAGAGCATGCCTCGGGGCACCCCGAAGACACACTTTTCGGGATTGAGCTTCACGCCTTTCGCCTTGAGACATCGAAATGTCACTTCAAGGTCGGAAAGGAGGTTGGAGGCTTTCCTCGTCTTGACTATGATGTCATCGACGTAGGCCTCGACCGTCCGGCCAATGTGTTGGCCGAACACACAGTTCATGCACCGCTGGTACGTCGCGCCTGCATTCTCAAGCCGAACGGCATGGTGACATAGCAGTACATGCCGAAGGGCGTGATGAAAGAAGTCACGAGCTGGTCGGACTCCTTCATCCTGATTTGGTGATACCTGGAGTAGGCATCGAGGAAAGACAGGGTTTCGCACCCAGCAGTGGAATCCACGATTTGATCGATGCGAGGCAGAGGGTAGGGAACCTTCGGACATGCTTTGTTTAGACCAGTGTAGTCTACACACATCCGCCATTTCCCTCCTTTCTTTCTCACAAGCACAGGTTTGGCAAGCCATTCGGGATGGAATACCTCTTTGATGAACCCTGCCGCCATCAGCTTGTGGATCTCCTCGCCTATGGCTCTACGCTTCTCTTCGTCGAATCGGCGCAGAGGCTGCTTGATGGGTCGGGCTCTGGCTCGGATGTCCAGTGAGTGCTCGGCAACATCCCTCGGTATGCCGGGCATGTCCGAGGGACTCCACGCGAAGACGTCGGTGTTCGCGCGGAGAAAGTCGACGAGCACTGCTTCCTATTTGGGATCGAGCTCAGAGCTGATCCGGACTTGCTTGGAGGCGTCGCTGCTGGGGTCGAGGGGGGCGGACTTAACCGTCTCCGCTGGCTCGAAGTTGCCGGCATGACGCTTCACGTCTGGCACCTCCTTAGAGAGGCTCTCCAGGTCGGCGATGAGGGCCTCGGCGTACTCCACGCACTCCACGTCGCATTCGAACGCGTGTTTGTACGTGGGGCCGATGGTGATGACCCCGTTGGGGCCCGACATCTTGAGCTTGAGGTAGGTGTAGTTGGGGACGGCCATAAACTTCGCGTATTATGGCCTTCCCAGTACCGCGTGGTAGGTTCCTCGGAACCCGACCACCTCGAACGTCAGGGTCTCCCTTCGGAAGTTGGAGGGTGTTCCGAAGCAGACGGGTAGGTCGAGTTGTCCGAGGGGCTGGACGCGCTTCCCGGGGATGATCCCATGGAAAGGCGCAGCGCCTGCCCGGACCGAGGACAGATCGACACGCAGGAGCCCGAGGGTCTCGGTGTAGATGATGTTGAGGCTGCTGCCTCCGTCCATGAGGACCTTGTTGAGCCTGACGTCGCCGATGACGGGGTCGACAATGAGCGGGTATTTCCCCAGGCTCGACACGTGGTCGGGGTGGTCGGCTTGGTCGAAGGTGATGGGCTTGTCGGACCAGTCTAGGTAGACTGGCGCCGCCACCTTCACCGAACAGACCTCCCGACGCTCTTGCTTGCGGTGCCGAGCCGAGGCGTTCGCCGCTTGCCCACCGTAGATCATGAAGCAGTCGCGGACCTCGGAGAACTCTCCTGCCTGGTGATCTTCCTTCTTGTCGTCGTCGCGAGCCCTGCCACCCTCCGCGGGTGGCCCGACCCTGTGGAAGTGGCGCTGAAGCATAGCGCACTCCTCAAGGGTGTGCTTGACGGGCCCCTGATGATAGGGGCACGACTCCTTGAGCATCTTGTCGAAGAGGTTGGCACCTCCGGGGGGTTTCCGAGGGTTCTTGTACTCGGCGGCGGCGACAAGGTCCGCGTCGGCGGCGTCGCGTTTCGCTTGCGACTTCTTCTTGCCCTTCTTCTTGGCGCCGCGCTGAGTTGACGCCTCGAGGGCATCTTCCGGTGGGCGGCCCTAGGGCTGCTTGTCCTTTCGGAAGATAGCCTCGACCGCCTCCTGGCCAGAGGCGAACTTGGTGGCGATGTCCATCAGCTCGCTCGCCCTGGTGGGTGTCTTGCGACCTAGCTTGCTCACCAGGTCGCGGCAGGTGGTGCCGGCGAGGAACGCGCCGATGACATCCAAGTCGGTGATGTTGGGCAGCTCGGTGCGCTGCTTCGAGAATCGCCGGATGTAGTCCCGGAGAGACTCTCCTGGCTGCTGTCGGCAGCTTCGGAGGTCCCAGGAATTCCCAGGGCGCACGAACGTGCCCTGGAAATTGCCGGCGAAGGCTTGGACCAGGTCGTCCCAGTTGGAGATCTGCCCCGGAGGCAGGTGCTCCAACTAGGCGCGAGCGGTGTCAGAGAGGAACAGGGGGAGGTTGCGGATGATGAGGTTGTCATCGTTCGTTCCACCCAGTTGGCAGGCCAAACGATAGTCCGCGAGCCACAGCTCCGGTCTCGTCTCCCCCGAGTACTTTGTGATAGTAGTCGGGGGTCGGAATCGGGTCGGGAACGGCGCCCGTCGTATGGCCCGGCTGAAAGCTGCGGACCGGGTGGTTCGGGCGAGGGACTCTGATCCTCCCCGCTGTCGTAGCGTCCCCCACGCCTAGGGTGGTAGCCTCGGTGCACCCTCTCGTCGAGGTGGGCCCGACGGTCGCGGTGATGGTGCTCGTTGCCGAGGCGACCCGGGGCCGTAGCGCTGTGTTGCGCGTGCGCCCGGTGTGGACCGAGGCTTCCCGCATGAATCGGGAAGTCGAGACATGATGTTCCGAGGGGTGCCCTTGCCTTCGGGAGGCGGGGCTTTCGGCCCGCCGGACCGCGGCGCCCTCCAGGAGATTCTTGAGTTCTCCCTGGATTCACCGCCCCTCGGTGGTCGATGGCTCCGGCATCGCGCGGAGAAGCATTGCCGCCGCGGCCAGGTTCTAGCCGACCCAACTAGAAGCGGGTGGCGGCCTCATCCTGACATCGTCAGCGATGCGGTGCTAGAAGCCCTGGGGTAGATGACGCATTTCTCCGGCCGGAGGTTGGCCCGCCCATTCCTGCCCGACGTCCCGGCGGATCGGTTCAAGCGCTCCTGCTCCCTCGTCGAGCCTGGCCAGCACCCCGCGGATTTGCTCGAGCTGTGGGTCATGGCCCCCCGCCTGAACGGGGACCACAGCTAGCTCCCGCAGGATGTCAGCGCGAGGCACCGGCCTAGGGAGATCACCGTCCTCCGGCATACCGAGATGGTTGCCTTCAGAGGGACCCCCTAGATCGACGTGGAAACATTCGCGGCTTGGGCTGCAGTCCTCGTCGCCGAGGCTACGGCTACCGTCGGAACAGTCGGAAAGGCAGTAGTCGCATGCGGTCATGAAGTCCTGCATGACACTGGGATCGCCAAGTCCAGAGAAATCCCAACAGGAGTCGGGCTCGTCATCTTCCTCGGACCCCGAGGGCCCGTAGGTCGAGACGTCCGTCAGCCGGTCCCAGGGTGACCGCACACGAAACCCCAGAGGGTTTGGACTTGCCTCTACGAGAGCGTCCGCCAAAGCGAAGCCTCTTGGCGGGTCGAGGCTGAATCCGAAAGGCGTGAGATGGGAATCGGTCGGTACCTCTTGGTCGACGGGCGGTGATGAAGTCACGTCGGGGACTGACTGCACCGTCGTCTCAGGTACGAGGGTGACGTCCAGCAAGCCTTTCGCGAGCGTGCTGGCGTCGTCCGTCTGCTCGGAATTGGCGTATCGCGGGGAGACGGCGCTCGTCTTCGTCTCAAACGCGAGGTCGATGCCCGACGCGCCCCCCGTTGGGGCGCTGGCGCCGTCGACTCGCTCGATAGCCGACGAGGCGCTGCCTCCTGCTTGGCCTTGGTTGCCCCGCCTCCTCCTCCGTCGGCGGGGAGAGGACGGGGTGAGCTCGAATGTTGTTCTTCCACCACGCGCGGAAGACGTCGTCGATTCCGCCGCCGGCGGGCGGGCTGTCGGCCGCCATTGTCGTTGTCGCACGGCAGTGGAAGGAGTATCATGTCGTAGCTACCGTCGAGGGACATGAACTCAAGACTCCCGAAACGGAGCACCGTCCCGGGCCGGAGAGGTTGCTAGAGACTGCCCATCTGGAGCTTGACGGGAAGCTGTTCGTCAACACGCAGCAGGCCCCTACCTGGCGCGCCAACTGTCGGCGTTTTGAGACCGGGGGGTCCATGGGCCGACGAGTGAAATGTCGCCGCGTGCCCTAGCCCAGATGGGTCGGTGCGAGGCCGAGCGCGAAGGGGGGAGAAAGGTGGCCGGAGACAGGCGTGAGAGAGGTGGAAATCCCGCGGCCTTCGTGTTCGTCCCGCGCCCAGGTCGGGTGCGCTTGCAGTAGGGGGTTACAAGCGTCCACGTGGGAGAGGGAGTGAGCGGCCTCACGCGAGCGCCTGTCTCGTCCTCGTCCCCGCGCGGCCAACCTTCTGTAAGAGGGCCCTGGTCCTTCCTTTTATAGGCGTAAGGAGAGGATCCAGGTGTACAATGGGGGGTGTAGTAGAGTGCTACGTGTCTAGCGGAGGAGAGCTAGCGCCCTAAGTACATGCCGTCGTGGCAGCCGGAGAGGTTTTGGCACCCGGTTCGTGTGGTGTCGTGGCCGTCGGAGGAGCGCTGGAGCCTGGCGGAAGGACAGCTGTCGGGGCTGTCGAGTCCTTGCTGACGTCCTCTTGCTTTCGTAAGGGGGCGGAGAGCCGCCGTCGTCATGGAGCGTGCGGGGCACCATCATTGCCTATCTGGCGGAGCGAGCCAGATGGGACGCCGGTCTTGTTCCCTGTAGCCTGAGTCAGCTTGGGGTAGGGTAATGATGGCGCTTCCTGTCGACGTGGTCGGTCCGCGCCCTAGGTTGGGCGATGTGGAGGCTCCTCCGAGGTCGAGGTCGAGTCTGTCTTCCGTGGCCGTGGTCGAGTCCGAGCCCCTGGGTCGGGAGAGGCGGAGACCGTCGGCTGAGGCCAGGGCTGAGTCCGAGCCCTGTGGTCGGGCGAAGCGGAGTTCGTCGTCTTCTGGGGCTGAGCCCAAGTCCGAGCCCTGGGTCGGGCGGAGGGGTGTTCGCCGTCTTCCGGGGCTTAGCCCGAGTCCGAGCCCTGGGTTGGGTGGAGCGGAGTTCGCCGTCTTCCAGGGCTTAGCCCGAGTCCGAGCCCTGGGTCGGGCGGAGCGGAGTTCGCCGTCTTTAGGGGCCTAGCCCGAGTCCGAGCCCTGGGTCGAGCGGAGCGGTGATCGCCGTCTTCTGGGGCTTAGCCCGAGTCCGAGCCCTGGGTCGGGCGGAGCGGAGCTTCCTATGGTGCCTGAGGTCGGGCCTGACTGCCTGTCAGCCTCACTCTGTCAAGTGGCACTGCAGTCGGTGCGGCGTAGGCGGCGCTGTCGTTTTGTCAGGTCGGTCAGCGGAGCGGCGAAGTGACTGCGGTCACTTCGGCTCTGTCGACTGAAGGGCGCGCGTCAGGATAAAGGTGTCAGGCCACCTTTGCATTAAATGCTCCTGCGATTTGGTCGGTCGGCGCGGCGATTCGGTCAGGGTTGCTTCTTGGCGAAGACAGGGCCTCGGGCGAGCCGAAAATGTGTTCGTTGCTGGAGGGGGCCTCGGGCGAGACGGAGATCCTCCGGGGTCGGCTGCCCTTGCCCGAGGCTAGGCTCGGGCGAGGCGTGATCGAGTCCCTCGAATGGACCGATCCTTGACTTAATCGCACCCATCAGGCCTTTGCAGCTTTGTGCTGATGGGGGTTACCAGCTGAGAATTAGGAGCCTTGAGGGTACCCCTAATTATGGTCCCCGACAATAAATAAAAGGAGAACCCTAGAGATTTAAACATGTTTAATCTTGTGAGATTAATAATGTGTATTACATGAAATCATCTCTGGTCTAAATTTTAGGTCACAATAAAATAAATTGAACTATGTTATGTATTTGTGAGTAACACTTAGAGATATAATAATCTATTTCTAAAGAAAGTTGGTCTATGTTATAGTTCATGTTATACTTTGATCTCATTATTCCCTATTGTGTTTTAAGGTGCATTCCTATGTTTGTACATGTTTGGTGTGTTGTTCATTTGTACTTTCCAAATGTATTGAATGCATGCTCGCTTTATTTAGACAACGAGCAGTTCGAGGTTCCTAAGTTTGTTGTTGGAGACCTCCCTGAGCAACAATCTGGTGAAGGCAAGTGTCCTCTGACCTATTATGTCCTACGTACTTTATAATCCATTGTCCCGCATTACATTACTTAAACATAAGGATTGACTAGTCTGTATTTACCTTATCCTTGTTTACCTTTTTGGGTTAATCATGGTTAGCTCTATGCTATTGCTTTAACTTAATCAATGAACATGATGTGATTATTTATGATATGATACTGTTACCTTGATTTTGTTGATGGTCTTGTGATACTCTAGGGGGCTCAGGCCTTTTTCCTGAGTACCTCTCCGTAAGGACCTGTTCGTGGAGTGACCACCCGGGATAACAGTGCAACCATGAGGGTGGAATGGGACGCCCTTAGCTGATTAATTAGATGAACCTGGGGGTGTAGTTGGCTTTACCGGAGGGCCATCAATGGGGGCCAGGGCATAGTGCTCGCTCTGCCAAGGGTGGGGTGCAGAGGTTCATTCGATTTGGTTTTGTTAGTCACCCACCTTGGGGAGGTGTACTGCGTTTGTACGACTGTCGAAACCTAACGAGTAGCTATGCACCAGGGGAGTCTTTGTAAAGGCTACATAGTGTATCCCTGGCCATTCACCTCGGTAGTGAAGATCGGGTCTGTACAACCCAGGCTGGAAAGGGATCATGACTCATGGGTAAAGTGTGCAACCTCTACAGAGTGTTAGAAACTGGTATATCAGCCGAGCTCACGGTTAAGAGCAGCCTTGGGATCCTCTTTGATTAGAAGAATTCTAGTTACTTTTATGATGATGGTTAACAATGATGATATAAATCTGATCTCTGGTATTTCCTCTTTTGAGGAAGTACTTTTGGGTAATAACTGGGTTTATTACTAAAACTTGACTCTACTACTAATAATAAATACTTGACCAACTAAAAGCAACTGCTTAACCTCAACCCCACATACAGCTAGCCCACTTTAGCCAAACGGGACATTTGCTGAGTTTTGATGTGTACTCACCCTTGCTTTACACGCCACCCCCACCCCAGGTTGTCCCCATTGTACTCAGTGCTCAGGAGGTGATGCTAGCAACATGGAGGACTTCGAGGAGTTCTAGGAATATGACGATTTTTAATTTACTTTAGTGGCAAACCCCCAGTCAGCTGCTTGTGTAGGCTTATCATTTACGTTTCGTTTCTCCGCACTTTGATATTTATGTTGAACATTATGGTTATGTATTAGACTCTGTGGATGTCTCTGACATCTTGAAGTAATTAAGTACCTTTCCGCTATTTATTTTGAGCATTGTGTGATGATGTCCAATTATGTAATCGCTGTGTACGTGAGTTCTGATCCTGACACGTACATGGTTCGCATTCGGTTTACCTTCCTCTATTTATTTAGAACTATTAAAATTGCAGCTACCTATAAATCCACAAATTTTTCTACAACCCCACCATGTTGTGCTAGCTGCCACCGTTGTTGTTGTTCTTGCTGTTTGTCGGCGCCTCCTGTATTGCATTGTGAGAATTTGTAAGAGCTTGATTTCTTGCTAGTGAGCCAGTATTTATCCATCCACATCCTAGCAACTACTAGGCTGCATTACTTGTTTTTATATCTCTTTTGCACTAACCATGGCAGAGGATGCAAATGTGTGGCCTCCACATTCTCCATGAACAGCGGGCATCATTCAACATTTCGAACGTCACGTAAGGTTGCACACTGATGCTCTCAACGAAGATGCTCAAGTCACAAATGAGCACATTGGTCAATTAGAAACAACATAAATTGTTGCCAACAACACATTAACCACATTGGAACAAACACTTGCTGCTACTAACACCACTCTTGCAGCAATTATTGCACGATTAGATAGGATGGACCAAGTTGGGCGTGAAAGTAGGCAACAAGGTGATAATGACGACCATGGTTCCATTGCTAGTACAGCAAGAGACGATGATATGGAGTATTCAGCGGACACCGAGCATGATGACCAATCAAATAGGCATCGACAACACCAATGACACGATCGTCATGGCATGGGTGGTCGACCTCCACGACGTGAGGTACGTGAAAATGATGTTTCTTTAGAAAGAATTAAATTTTCCATACCAACTTTTGATGGAAAATATGATCCTGATGCATATCTAACTTGGTAACTATCGGTAGATAAAAAATTTGCATGCTATGAATTTTCTGAAGAAAACAAGGTTAGAGCTGCTACTAGTGAATTCACTAACTTTGCTTCTATTTGGTGGCATGAGTACCAAACTATACATTCACTTGCCATACCACAAACTTGGATCATGCGTAGTCGTTTTGTTCCTTCATATTATGCTCGTGACTTATTACATAAATTACAACAACTTAGGTAAGGTAACAAATCTGTTGAGGAGTAAATCAAGAATTACAAATAGGCATGCTAAGATGTGGTCTAGTAGAAAATGAAGAGGCTGCAATGGCTAGGTTCATGGGTGGTCTAACAAGAGAAATTCATGATATCTTAGCTTACAAGCAGTACAATAACATTACTCGATTATTCCATTTTGCTTGTAAGGCTGAAAGAGAAGTGCAAGGATGGCACTTGAGAGCTAACACTTATGCAAGTCGCAATACATCATGGTAGCCCCGCACTAGTGCTGCTAGCCCTAACCATGATTTTTAGGGAGATGTTTCCAATCGATCATCCACAACAACATCGAAATCGACACCTTCTCGTGCTATTGAGACAGGGAAAGGATCCTCCCAAGCTGCAGCCAAATCTTCTTCTATTGCTTCCACGGGAAGAATAAAGGGCATCCAGTGCCTCCAATGCAAAGGACTTGGGCACATCCGAAGGGACTGTCCAAGCAAGCATGTGCTAATTATAAGAGAAAATAATGAGTACTCATCAACCAATGATTTAGATAATGATACATATGCCATGCTTGCTGCCCAAGATGCACAAAACACTGCAGGAATCCAATTAATTCCTGTCGGCTCAGAACCGACGGGAATAAGCACCAAACCGACGGGGATTACTTATTCCCGTCGGTATATGGTTAGAGCCGACGGGAATTAGATGTTGAGGATAAGCTAATTCCCGTTAGGTGTGGACGGGAATTAGTAATTCCCGTCGGCTGTATACAAGCCGACGAGACTTAGCTTATCCCCGTCGGCTACGGCTGGCCGACAGGAATTAACAGTTAATTCCCGTCGGCCCAGTAACTCCCGTCGGTCCTACCTGGCTGACGGGGATTGGCCGACGGGAGTTACTGGGCCGACGGTAATTAATTGTTAATTCCCGTCGGCTATGGTCAAGCCAACGGGGATTAACCTATACTGCTGCAAAACCAGCACCAAATGGTCATTATTTCTCCACAATTGCACACAACAACACACATAATATATATATCATCATACAAAACCGACACATTACAAACACATACATTGATAATCAATTCACACATAACCAACATAGTTTACACAAACATTTCAAATAGGAACAATGAGATAAGTTAAAGTGTTTAGTTCACGAAAAACATAGCGTGCACGAGTTAAGAAACAAATACGACATAACACCATATTCAGGGATAACCACCACTTGGATGGTTAGAGCTTTGACCGCTGCCGCCACCAGGAGGAGGGAACACGAAGAGGGACTCAACAAATCCAGTACCTGGTGTGGGATCAGACCCACTACCACCCGCTTCAGGCGTAACCTATGCAAGTTCGCAAATATAAACATGTTTAATGCAAATATCAACACGTTAAATGCAAATATCAATAAGTATACAAGTGTATAAATTTATCGAGAGTTATCAAACATACCCTATCTCCAGGTGCAGGTATATGTGTTGGAGGGGTGTTGAACTGTTGAGTCCCCAATCCCTATTTAATGAATATTCAACAAGTTAATTATACGGTTCATGTTTTGCTACTACACTAACTAGATGAATTGCTAGTTTAGACAATGTTATTAACCAAATTTGCTAAGATTAACGTACCGGAGCTGGTGTGGATGCAAACCGGCTCCATTGTGGTGGCAGTGGAATATTTGGTGTCATGCCTTGTTGCTGCATTAACTGTTAAACATATGTGTTACTATTGAAGATGTTGTATTGAAATATAATAATTTAGAGTTCGGATTATGTATACTCACTTGATACATCGCTTGGTTATGTGCATTGCAAGCCTCCATAAATTCTCGTTGCTGTCTCATCTCCTCACACATCCTCATAATCTCCAACTCCCACTCATTTGGTCGACGAGAGCACGAGCTACGGGAAGACGAACCCGTCATCTGAGATCTCACAAACGATGAGTCAATGAATCCGTCGAAGAGTGTGTATCTATAAGTGATTCAAAAATTGTGACTACAGCGTGTGAGACATTCATGTTTCTACATGTCACACATACCATGTATGGTATATATATATAGTTGCAACAATGAGGTAGTATAATCATTATGTACATACATGACATTCATCAATTAACAATATTCACAACAATTAATATTTGCGATAATTATTATTTCTATAACACATCACATTCACCATCAAATTCATTAACTAATAACATCAAACCACATAGTTTATATTTGCAACATAAAATTAAAATAGCAACTACAATGTATAAAGTCATATGAAGACTAATAACACTATCAATTAACAAATTTAAACTAACTCTAATCACATAAAAGTTAACTCCCGTCGGCCACAAAAAACCGACAAAAATAAAACGTCTTAATATACTTATTTAGCACCTCTAATTAATCACATATTCATTTACATTTAGGTATAGGATTATACCTCGACGACTCGAACGCGGACCGGATGGCGAGCCCCTCAGTGGCGGTGGCTGACCGACGCGTCGGGCACCGGCGGACGACTGAGTGGAGGGGATGGTGGACGACAGCGGGCAGGGGACGGCGGGCCGGGGGCGGCGGCGGTTGGGGGCGACGGCGGCGTCCTCCCAGCCGGCGGCGTGTGGAGCAGCGGGAAGAAACGAAATGAGCCCGCGCGTGCGAGGTGGCTGGCTCATAAATTGTTAATCCCCATCGGCCAGGGTACGATGCCGACAGGAATAACGTAATCCCCGTCTGCCCTGACACAGGCCGACGGGAATAACGTAATCTCCGTCGACCAAGACATAGGCCGACGGGAGTTAATATAATTCCCATCGGCCTTTGCCCTACCGACAGGAGTTATTTTAGCTGACGGGAATCTTTAGAATTCCTGTTGTGAAAGGAGAATGATGATGAAGAGCACATTGGGGTTGAACATGTTGAACACTATGAGAGCCTCATTGTAAGACGTGCCTTGAGTGCCCAAATTATTAAAGCTGAACAAAACCAACGACACAACCTATTCCAAACTAAATGTGTAGTTTTGAAATGATCTTGTCGTATTATAATTGATGGAGGAAGCTGCAACAACTTAGCAAGCACCACCATGCTAGAGAGGCTTGGGCTAAAAACGCTTCCACATCCACACCCCTACTACATCCAATGATTCAACGATAGTGGTTAGCTTAAGGTAACATGTATGGTCCATGTGGAATTTACAGTTGGTCCATACCATGATTATATTGATTGTGATGTGGTACCCATGCGAGCTTGCTCTATGTTATTTGGTAGACCATGGCAATTTGATAAGGACAATGTGCATCATGGTAAAACAAATCAATGCTCTTTTATGCATAATGAGAAGAAGCTTGTTTTGCACCCTATGTCCCCCGATGCTATTTTGAAAGATGAAGTTGTTAGGGCATGCAAAGAGAAAAACAAATCTATACATAATAAAAATCTAGATGTTACAAAGGAATTGGTACAACCTAAGAGTGATAATTCTAAATCTGCTCATGTAAGGAAAAATGAAATACAACTGAAAAATGCTTCGTTCCTTGCTTCCAAATCCGATTTATTTGAATTAAACGATGTTGCTGCAATCTGCTATGTGTTTATATGCAAGTATGCTTTGTTCTCACTTCACAACATACCATCTACTTTGCCTTCTACTATCAATAATCTTTTGCAGGACTATGCTGATGTATTTCCAAAAGAAGTGCCACCTAGGCTGCCACCCATCAGAGGAATTGAGCATCAGATTGATCTCATCCTAGGGGCTTCCTTGCCAAACCGAGCGCCATACAGGACGAACCCAGAAGAAACTAAGGAGATTCAGCGACAAGTACAAGAGTTGCTCGATAAAGGTTATGTGCGTGAGTCCCTTAGTCCTTGCTCTATCCTTGTTTCACGAGTCCTAAAGAAAGATGGCTCATGGCGCATGTGTGTAGATTGTCGAGGAATTAATAACAGTACCAACAAGTATTGTTATTGTGAACTTGGGTCTGCGGCTGCTGCTGCTGTTGTTGGTAATTAATAACATTACTAAGGTAAGGGTCCATTTCTTTAGGCCATTGCTGCTGGATATTGTGAACTTGGGTCTGCGGCCAAGCCTATTGCATTAGTGTCCATGGTTTGGAGCTCCCTAGATGCAAGGGGTCCTTTGGCCTACACTGCGCCTCAACCTTGCGGTAGTGGAGGTCTTCGGAGCCTGCGTACTTTTCGAATAGCTGGTAGAGTTCTTGGAGGGTTGTCGGGGGGGTCCCAAGTACAATGACTATACAGCTTACCAGCATAGATGTCGTTGATGACGTAGTGAATGTCTATTATGTCTTCTACTGACGACAAATGTGACTTCAGCGATAAGAACTTGATGTAGTAGTCATGAAGGCTTTCCCTCTCTAGCTATTTGCACAGTGACAACTCTGTGAGGGCGTTGGTTTGTGGTTGATACCATTGGAAGTTGAGAAGGAATTTTTTCCCGTAAAGCTGCCCACAAATCGATTGTTAGAAAGGGTAGCCTGGTGTACCATGTTAATGTGGGGGCCTCCAGGGCGATGATGAGGGACTTCACCATAGAGTTGCCATCCCCTCTGGATTGCGATTAGGGACTTCACCATAGAGTTGTCATCCCCACTGTGACCTGATAGCGCATGATAAAGTGCGATGGGTTGGCTTTCTTGTTATATCTTGGCCAGTTGCCAACCCTGTAGTTATTTGGCCATGGCATTGCCTACAATCTGGAGGAGAGTGGACATCTGTTGTTGGTGAAATTGAAAGCCTGAAAGGTGTCGCTTTTGCGAGGTCTGCCTAGCTTCGTCAAAACTGCTTATTCTCATATGGCCATGTGAAGGGTGTGTTGGGTCTTGGGCCTGTAGATGGTAGATTTCTTGCTCGAGGGCTTGGAGAGATGTTCTTTCTCTTGTTGGATGAGACGCCACACCCTGGTTTGGGCCTCATTGCGTTGCTGCCTGGCCATGAGGGCATCTCTTTGCTTCTGGAGATTGGAGTTGTGCGTGCGAAGGCTTTTCAGCAGCAGCTGGTCCTCAGAGTTGATGTTGAGGTCCGGGTTGGCCCGTAAGTCTTCATTGTCGTTTTCTGATGGCATCCCAAATGGGTGGCGAGGGCCTCCTGTGGCGGCGAAGCCAGGTGGGCGGGAGGCAGGTTCCTTGTCATGTCTAGCCAAACCTTGTCTTAGTAACGTTGGGTTATGGAGGTCTCCTCAGTCTTCTAAGCTGGTGGTATGGACCTCGCCTGCTTGCTTAGTGGAGACTATTGTCTGCTTTTGTTTTGCGAGGAAATCCTCGCCCTATGAGTCGGTGGTGGCCTTCAGGCTAGGTGGTGGGGGATGATCGGTGGCGAGGGCTACCTTGTCTTTCTTGGTGTCGAGGGCAGTCTTGGCGTCATCATCATTTGGTGGTGGGCTAGCACGTGTGCTTTTCTTGGGAGGCATCGTGGGTGTTGTCTTCATCAGACAAACGGTGGGCGCCAAATGTTGGACACTGACACGCGAGAATGCTGTCAGGTGGACCCAAACACTCAAGTAGCAGATGAGAGCTCAGGTGCACAATAAAAAACTATGGGGAACTATAGCTTTTCGTTATGCGTGTCCCATCCCGCTATAGGACAGAGGTATTTATAGGTATGTCCGGAGGTAGGTGGTCCAAAGTACGTCCCTACCCCCAGCTACCACCTATATTTGAGGGATAACTCATGTAACGGAGTAATTACAGTGATGCTCATACAGTAATCTACACACACCAGGCAACACACCCATACACTACGCTGACGGGTGGGCTCTTAGTGATGTCTTCTGGTGACCGGGGGGTACAGAGTTGACCTGTAGCCTCCGCTCTGAGAGCCTTCACATCAATGCTCCCCTTGATCGCGTCTGGCTGAGCGAGCCTTTAAGTCGATGTGGAGCGAAGGCCTCGGCTATCGACGACTCATTGTGGTTGCGTGCCGGATCGAAGACCCCTCCGCTTGTGATCATGCGTATAGTCAATACAAGACAAAAAGTATGGTCTTCGCTCTGTGATCGAGACCGTGTTCGGTCTTCGGCTACTTGACCATTCTGAAACCTCCATATTACGTAGTCCCCCGCATCATTATGTTATGACTTCGCTGATGGTCGCTTCACTCATGGATCTGTGAAAGCCATTAGGACAGAATGAGGGTCTTCGTTTGAGGGTGTGTTCGACCTCTGTTTAACACTTGACACATTAGGAAAGCGACAATGAGAGAGAGGAGAGACGTGGATGAGAGAAGAGAGATGGATCTGACGTAGGAGCCTCACGTGATGAATCCACGTTAATATAAGATTAGCGTAGCTTGTTGTAAGATCCTTCTAGATTTGGATTATATCTAGAACTAAGTTTTTTTTAAAAAATACTTTTGAAGTGTGGACGTAGCTAGATGATGCGAATCAATTTTGGAGACATGAAAATAGCATGTTTTGAGTTCTGATATGGGAGACCACTATAGTTCTAGGATCACTATTTGCCTTCTCCACTCTAAGGGCTAAGTTTTGAAACTTAAGGACTTGGTTGGAAGCAAGAGAATGGAGGAGATTGAAAGGGTTAAAATCTTTTTGTTTTTCAAAATTAAATTGTAAGGAGATTTTAGCCCCTTCATGGTTGATTTGGTGACAAGGGGATCACGGGGGGATTGAAGTGAAATGAGAAGGAAATAAACTAATTTCTCCCTCAATTCCCTCCAATCAGGGTTGATTTGGTGTAAGCGGATTCCTCTCCTATGGGTCCTCCCAATTCTCTTTAATGCACTTGCTGCCGAACAAATCCTAGAATTCTGGAATTCATAAAAAAGCTTATTTGGGAGAAGGAGATTGAAAGGTCTAAAATTTTCCTACTATTTAAATAGTAAGAAGATTTTGTTGAATTAATGTGGGCCTGGCCCATATTAATATTCAATAATAGTCAATGCTAGAGGCCCACTTTAATGCTACGGTGTACTAGTACTTTAGTACTATATCAAAAGTTCAAGAGACAATTCACTCAACTTAAATAGGTGGACCATTGGTGCATATATTGAGAAATTGGGAAAAGGATGAAGGACTGCCACATGCGCGCGCACTGCCGGCCGAGCCGAGGTCGTGGCCATGGTAGATTGGACCTTGGTCCGAATATTCCTTCCTAACGGTTGCGCTTTTTGCCTAGAGTACGGTTGCGCATTTTGTCTAGAGTGATGACCGTGCATTACTGTCGTACGTTACTTGTCGTTTCTTATGTTATGGCTAGTAACGGACAAGCTGTAATGGAGGCTGCTTCTAGTTACGACAATAGTACCACCAGAGAACACACGTACAATTCTCAGACGCGTTGCATACATCCCATCCCCGTCCCACCTCCTGCAAGCACAGAGAGTCTCAGTGGGAGAGTAGGCCTCCAAAATCGTCGTCCGCAGAGAGACACTTGCACGGGTGTGCGGGCGATCAGGTTTTTGGGGAGCGTACTCGCGACTGCTCGCTTCGTCCGCTCGACCAGCACTGATCAAGTTCCTCGTCGCCGACGCCGTTCGAGGGACTGCACTGCGTACATCTACTTGCGTCGACTGTGTACGACTACATCGAACATACACATGAGATGTCTCGTGTGAACGGATCCTCTGATGCCTTGAGCATCAGTCCCTCCACAGGGTACATTATGTTTTTAGTAATTGTGCATGTTTTACTATTGTTTACTGCTTATGTGAGTAGTGATACACACATGCACGTACATGTCGTCACATACATCACTGTGATTTTCTGGATTAAATTAAAACTAAAAATGTCTATTTCTCCAACAGATTTTAGCTTCTCCGGTTAACATGCGTGCGCCCAATCCTGCCCGAAGATGTTATTTGAATACGGGGCTTTCCCATCCCGGAGTTGCATCTCCTTTTCACATTTGGTAAAAAATAATACGCTACAGTCCGGTGCGCCAGCGGAGTAACGACTACACAGCGCCAACGGTCGTCTGCAACGAGCAGTTAATGCGCTACGGTGCACGCAGAAGTCAGAGCAGAGCCAGAAGGCGCACCGAACAGTGAACAGTGATTGTCTGATGCACCACCGGACTGTCTAGTAGCCCAGAAGTCAGAAGCTCCAACGGTCGAACCCTAACGGTCGGGTGACGTGGCTGGCGCGCCGGACTGTCCGGTGCGCCATGCGACAGCAGCCTTCACCAACGGCCATTTTGGTGGTTGGGGTTATAAATACCCCCAACCACCCACCATTCATTGCATCCAAGTTTTCAGCCTTCAAACCTCACACAAGAGCTATAGCATTCAATACAAGACACAAACAAAGAGATCAAATCCTCTCCCAAGTCCAAAGATCATTCCAATTAAATTAGTGACTAGAGAGAGAGACATTTGTGTTCATTTGAGCTCTTGCGCTTGGATTGCTTTTCTTCTTCCTTCTTTCTTGATTCCAACTCAATTGTAACCAAGACCAGAGACACCAATTGTGTGGTGGTCCTTGTGGGGACTTAGTGTCCCATTTGATTGAGAAGAGAAGCTCACTCGGTCTAAGTGACCATTTGAGAGAGGGAAAGGGTTGAAAGAGACCCGATCTTTGTGACCACCTCAACGGGGAGTAGGTTTGCAAGAACCAAACCTCGGTAAAACAAATCACCGTGTCATCCACTCTTAATCGCTTGTGATTTGTTTTGCGCCCTCTCTCTCGGACTCATTTATATTTCTAGCGCTAACCCCGTCTTGTAGTGGTGCTTTAAGTTTGTAAATTTTAGATTTGCCTATTCACCCCCCTCTAGGCGACTTTCGATTGGTATCAGAGCCCGGTGCTTCATTAGAGCCTAACCGCTCGAAGTGATGTCAGGAGATCACACCAAGAAGGAGATGGTGACCGGCGAGAAGCCCGCCCCAAGCCACGGGAAGGCTCCATCAAGGGAGTCCGGCAACAAAAAGAAGGAAGGATCCCCTTCACGCATTAGGACGCACAAGAGTGGCGAGAAGAAGAAGAAAATGAAGAAAGTGGTCTACTACGAGACCGACTCTTCATCGCCCTCTACATCGAGAACCGACACCGCGTCCATCACTTCTAAGCGCCAAGAGCGCAAGAAGTATAGTAAGATCCCCCTACGCTACCCTCGCATTCCTAGACATACTCCATTACTTTCAGTCACATTAGGCAAACCACCAACGTTTGACGGTGAAGATTATTCTAAGTGGAGTGATATGATGAGATATCACCTAACCTCACTCCACAAAAGTATATGGGATGTTGTTGAGTTTGGAGTACAGGTACCATCCGTAGGGGATAAAGATTATGATGAGGACGAGGTGGCCCAAATCGAGCACTTCAACTCTCAAGCAACTACTATACTCCTCACCTCTCTAAGTCAAGAGAAGTATAATAAGGTGCAAGAGTTGAAGAGCGCCAAAGAGATTTGGGACGTACTCAAGACTGCGCACGAAGGAGATGAGGTGACCAAAATCACCAAGCGAGAAACGATCAAGGGGGAGCTCGGTCGCTTTATGCTCAACCAAGGAGAAGACCCGCAAGCCATGTACAACCGGCTAAAAACCTTGGTGAACCAAGTGCGCAACCTCGGGAGCTCCAAGTGGGATGACCATGAAATGGTCAAGGTTATTCTAAGATCACTTGTATTTCTTAACCCTACTCAAGTACAATTAATTCGTGGTGATCCTAGATATAAGCTAATGTCTCCCGAGGAAGTGATAGGAAAATTTGTGAGCTTTGAATTGATGATCAAAGGCTCCAAGAAAATTGTCGGCGTTTCGAGACCGGGGGGTCCCTGGGCCGACGAGTGAAATGTCGCCGCGTGCCCCAGCCCAGATGGGTCGGCGCGAGGCCGAGCGCGAAGGGGAAGAAAGGTGGCCGGAGACAGGCGTGAGAGAGGTGGAAATCCCGCGGCCTTCGTGTTCGTCCCGCGCCCAGGTCGGGTGCGCTTGCAGTAGGGGGTTACAAGAGTCCACGCGGGAGAGGGAGCGAGCGGCCTCACGCGAGCGCCTGTCTCGTCCTCGTCCCCGCGCGGCCAACCCTCTGTAAGAGGGCCCTGGTCCTTCCTTTTATAGGCGTAAGGAGAGGATCCAGGTGTACAATGGGGGGGTGTAGCAGAGTGCTACGTGTCTAGCGGAGGAGTGCTAGCGCCCTAAGTACATGCTGTCGTGGCAGCCGGAGAGGTTTTGGCACCCGGTTCGTGGTGGTGTCGTGGCCGTCGGAGGAGCGCTGGAGCCTGGCGGAAGGACAGCTGTCGGGGCCGTCGAGTCCTTGCTGACGTCCTCTTGCTTCCGTAAGGGGGCGGAGAGCTGCCGTCGTCAGGGAGCGTGCGGGGCGCCATCATTGCCTATCTGGCGGAGCGAGCCAGATGGGACGCCGGTCTTGTTCCCAGTAGCCTGAGCCAGCTTGGGGTAGGGTAATGATGGCGCCTCCTGTCGACGTGGTCGGTCCGCGCCCTAGGCTGGGCGATGTGGAGGCTCCTCCGAGGTCGAGGTCGAGTCTGTCTTCCGTGGCCGTGGTCGAGTCCGAGCCCCTGGGTCGGGTGAGGCGGAGACCGTCGGCTGAGGCCAGGGCTGGGTCCGAGCCCTGGGGTCGGGCGAAGCGGAGTTCGTCGTCTTCTAGGGCTGAGCCCAAGTCCGAGCCCTGGGTCGGGCGGAGCGGAGTTCGCCGTCTTCAGGGGCCTAGCCCGAGTCCGAGCCCTGGGTCGGGCGGAGCGGAGTTCGCCGTCTTCAGGGGCCTAGCCCGAGTCCGAGCCCTGGGTCGGGCGGAGCGGAGTTCGCCGTCTTCCGGGGCTTAGCCCGAGTCCGAGCCCTGGGTCGGGCGGAGCGGTGCTCCCTATGGTGCCTGGGGCCGGGCCTGACTACCTGTCAGCCTCACTCTGTCAAGTGGCACTGCAGTCGGTGTGGCGCAGGCGGCGTTGTCCTTCTGTCAGGTCGGTCAGTGGAGCGGCGAAGTGACTGTGGTCACTTCGGCTCTGTCGACTGAAAGGCGCGCGTCAGGATAAAGGTGTCAGGCCACCTTTGCATTAAATGCTCCTGCGATTTGGTCGGTCGGCGCGGCGATCAGGGTTGCTTCTTGGCGAAGACAGGGCCTCGGGCAAGCCGGAAGTATGTTCATCGCTGGAGGGGGGCCTCGGGCGAGACGGAGATCCTCCGGGGTCGGCTGCCCTTGCCCGAGGCTAGGCTCGGGCGAGGCGTGATCGAGTCCCTCGAATGGACCGATCCCTGACTTAATCGCACCCATCAGGCCTTTGCAGCTTTGTGCTGATGGGGGTTACCAGCTGAGAATTAGGAGCCTTGAGGGTACCCCTAATTATGGTCCCCGACAAAAATCATCGAGCAAGGTGCCCCCTCCACACCCGAGGTGCAACCGGTCGCATTCAAGGCAACGGAGGAGAAGAAGGAAGAGTCTACATCAAGTAGACTTCCCATCGACGCCTCCAAGCTCGACAACGAGAAAATGGCGCTCATCATCAAGAGCTTCCGCCAAATCCTCAAGCAAAGGAGGGGAAAGGATTACAAATCCCGCTCCAAGAAAGTTTGCTACAAATGTGGTAAGCCCGGTCATTTAATTGCAAAATGTCCATTATCTAGTGATAGTGACAGGGGCGACGACAAGAAGGGAAAGAGAAGAGAAAAGAAGAGGTACTACAAGAAGAAGGGCAGCCATACCCATGTTTGCCGGGAGTGGGACTCCGATGAGAGCTCCACCGACTCCTCCGACGAGGACGCCGCAAACATCGCCGTCACCAAAGGCCTTCTCTTCCCCAACGTCGGCCACAAGTGCCTCATGGCAAAGGATGGCAAAAAGAAGAAGGTAAAATCTAGAGCTTCCACTAAATATGCAACTTCTAGTGATGAGGCTAGCTCTAGTGATGATGAGGATGATTTGCTCGCCCTTTTTGCCAACTTAAACATGCAACAAAAAGAAAAATTAAATAAATTGATAAGTGCTATTCATGAAAAGGATGAACTCTTGGATAGCCAAGAGGACTTCCTAATTAAAGAAAACAAGAAGCATGTTAAAGTTAAAAATGCCTATGCTCTAGAGGTAGAAAAATGTGAGAAATTAACTAGTGAGCTAAGCACTTGCCATGACACTATTTCCAACCTTAGAATTGAGAATACTAATTTAATTGCTAAGGTTGAGAAGTCAAATATTTATGATGATTCAATTATCAATCTTAGAAATGATAATGCAAGTTTAATTGCTAAGATTGAAAAATTGAATGCCTCTCTTGCTAGCCTTAGAAATGAGAATGAAAAATTGATTGCTAAGGTAAAGATTTAAATGTTTGCAATACTTTTATTTCCAATCTTAGAGATGAAAATGCTATTTTACATGCTAAGATTATTGAATTAAAAACTTGCAAACTCTCTACATCTACCGTTGAGCATGTTACAATTTGCACTAGATGTAGAGACATTAATGTTGATGCTATTCATGATCACCTAGCTTTAATTAAACAACAAAATGATCATATAGCTCAACTTAGTGCCAAAATTAATGAGCATGACTTAGAAAATGAAAATTTTAAATTTGCTAGAAGCATGCTCTATAGTGGGAGACGCCCTGGCATTAAGGATGGCATTAGCTTCCAACAAGGAGACAATGTCAAGCTTAATGCCCCTCCTAAAAGATTGTCTAACTTTGTTAAGGGCAAGGCTCCCATGGTTCAGGATAACGAGGGTTACATTTTATACCCTGCATGTTATCCAGAACACAAAATTAGGAGAATTCACTCTAGGAAGTCTCAATCTGGCTCTAATCATGCTTTTATGTATAAGAGTGAGGCAACTAGTTCTAGGCAATCAACCCGTGCTAAATTGCCTAAGAAGAAAACTCCTATTGCATCAAATGAACATAACATTTCATTTAAGACTTTTGATGCATCCTATGTGCTTACTAACAAATCAGGCAAAGTAGTTGCCAAATATGTTGGGGGCAAACACAAGGGCTCCAAGACTTGTGTTTGGGTACCCAAGGTGCTTGTTTCTAATGTGAAAGGACCCAAGACCGTTTGGGTACCTAAGAACAAGGCCTAAAATTGTTTTGTAGGTTTATACATCCGGGGGCTCAAGTTGGATCATCGACAGGGGGTGCACAAACCACATGATAGGGGAGAAGAAAATGTTCTCCTCCTACGAGAAAAACCAAGATCCCCAACGAGCTATTACATTCGGGGATGGAAATCAAGGTTTGGTCAAAGGATTGGGTAAAATTGCAATATCACCTGACCATTCTATTTCCAATGTTTTTCTTGTAGATTCTTTAGATTACAATTTGCTTTCGGTTTCTGAATTATGTCAAATGGGTTACAACTGTCTTTTTATGGATATAGGTGTTACTGTCTTTAGAAGAAGTGATGATTCAGTAGCATTTAAGGGAGTGTTAGAGGGTCAGCTATACTTAGTAGATTTTAATAGAGCTGAACTCGACACTTGCTTAATTGCTAAGACTAACATGGGTTGGCTCTAGCATCGCCGACTAGGACATGTTGGGATGAAGAATCTTCACAAGCTTCTAAAGGGAGAGCACATTTTGGGACTAACAAATGTTCATTTTGAGGAAGACAGGGTTTGTAGCGCATGTCAAGCAGGGAAGCAAATTGGCGCTCATCATCCACACAAGAACATCATGACAACTTACAGGCCGCTTGAGCTACTCCACATGGACCTATTCGGCCCGATCGCTTACATAAGCATCGGCGGGAGTAAGTACTGTCTAGTTATTGTGGATGATTATTCTCGCTTCACTTGGGTATTCTTTTTACAGGAAAAATCTCAAACCCAAGAGACCTTAAAGGGATTCTTGAGACGGGCTCAAAATGAGTTTAGCTTAAGGATCAAAAAGATTAGAAGCGACAACGGGACGGAGTTCAAGAACTCACAAATCGAAGGCTTTCTTGAGGAGGAGGGCATCAAACATGAGTTCTCCTCTCCCTTCATGCCACAACAAAATGGTGTAGTGGAGAGGAAGAATAGAACTCTGTTGGACATAGCAAGAACCATGCTTGATAAGTACAAGACTTCGGATCGGTTTCGGGCCGAGGCGGTCAACACCGCTTGCTACGCCATCAACCGGTTATATCTTCATCGAATCCTCAAGAAGACATCATATGAACTCCTCACCGGTAAAAAGCCCAAAGTTTCATATTTTAGAGTCTTTGGTAGCAAATGTTTTATTCTTGTTAAACGAGGTAGAAAATCCAAATTTGCTCCTAAGGCTGTAGAAGGCTTTTTTACTTGGTTATGATTCAAACACAAGGGCATATAGAGTCTTTAACAAGTCCACTGGACTAGTTGAAGTCTCTTGTGACATTGTGTTTGATGAGACTAATGGCTCTCAAGTAGAGCAAGTTGATCTTGATGAACTAGATGATGAAGAGGCTCTGTGCGTCGCGCTAAGGAACATGTCCATTGGGGATGTGTGTCCTAAGGAATCCGAAGAGCTTCCACAAGCACAAGATCAACCATCTTCCTCCATGCAAGCATCTCCACCAACTCAAGATGAGGATCAAGCTCAAGATGATGATGATGAGATCAAGAGGAGCTACCTCAAGAGGAGAACAATGATCAAGGGGGAGATGCTAATGATCAAGACAAGGAAGATGATGAGGGCACGAGACCGCCACACCCAAGAGTCCACCAAGCAATCCAACGAGATCACCCCGTGAACACCATCCTCGGCGACATTCATAAGGGGGTAACCACTCGATCTCGTGTTGCTCATTTTTGTAAACATTGCTCTTTTGTTTCCTCTATTGAGCCACACAGGATAGAGGAAGCACTTCAAGATTCGGATTGGGTGCTGGCGATGCAAGAGGAGCTCAACAACTTCACAAGGAATGAGGTATGGCATTTAGTTCCACGTCCTAACCAAAATGTTGTAGGAACCAAGTGGGTCTTCCGCAACAAGCAAGATGAGCATGGTGTGGTGACAAGGAACAAAGCCCGACTTGTGGCCAAAGGATATTCACAAGTCGAAGGTTTGGATTTTGGTGAAACTTATGCACCCATAGCTAGGCTCGAGTCAATTCGTATGCTACTTACCATGGCTTTAAGCTTTACCAAATGGACGTGAAAAGTGCCTTCCTCAATGGATCAATCAAGGAGGAGGTCTATGTTGAGCAACCTCCCAGCTTTGAAAATAGTGAGTACCCTAACCATGTTTATAAACTCTCTAAGGCGCTTTATGGGCTCAAGCAAGCCTCAAGAGCATGGTATGAATGCCTAAGAGATTTTCTTATCGCTAATGGCTTCAAAGTCGGAAAAGCCAATCCTACTCTCTTTACTAAAACACTTGCAAATGATTTGTTTGTATGCCAAATTTATGTTGATGATATCATATTTGGGTCTACTAACGAATCTACATGTGAAGAGTTTAGTAGGATCATGACTCAAAAATTCGAGATGTCTATGATGGGGGAGTTGAAGTATTTCTTAGGATTTCAAGTCAAGCAACTCCAAGAGTGCACCTTCATTAGCCAAACGAAGTACATTCAAGACATTCTTACCAAGTTTGGGATGAAGGATGCCAAGCCCATCAAGACACACATGGGAACCAATGGACATTTCGACCTCGACACGGGAGGTAAATCCATAGATCAAAAGGTATACCGGTCGATGATAGGATCTTTACTTTATTTATGTGTATCTCGACCGGATATTATGCTTTCCGTATGCATGTGTGCAAGATTCTAAGCCGATCCTAAGGAAGTTCACCTTAGGGCCGTAAAACGAATCTTGAGATATTTAGTTTATACTCCTAAGTTTGGCCTTTGGTACTCCAAGGGATCCACTTTTGATTTAATTGGTTATTCCGATGCTGATTGGGCAGGGTGTAAGATTGATAGAAAGAGAACATCAGGGACTTGCCAGTTCTTGGGAAGATCTCTGGTGTCTTGGGCTTCAAAGAAGCAAAATTCTGTAGCTCTTTCTACCGCCGAAGCCGAGTACATTGCCGCAGGCCATTGTTGCGCGCAATTGCTTTGGATGAGGCAAACCCTTAGGGACTATGGTTACAAATTAACCAAAGTTCCTCTTCTATGTGATAATGAGAGTGCAATCCGCATGGCAGATAATCCCGTTGAGCATAGCCGCACTAAACACATAGTCATTCGGTATCACTTTTTGAGGGATCACCAACAAAAGGGGGATATCGAGATTGCATATATTAACACCAAAGAACAATTAGCCGATATCTTTACCAAGCCATTAGATGAGAAAACATTTACCAAACTTAGGCATGAGCTAAATATTCTTGATTCTAGGAATTTCGATTGATGTTTTGCACACATAGCTCATTTATATACCTTTGATTATCTCTTTCATTTGCTATGACTAATGTGTTCTTCAAGTGCATTTCATGCTAAGTCATAGATTGAAAGGGAAATGGAGTCTTCGGCGAAGACAAGGCTTCCACTCCACTCTATCGAATTATTCATCCTTCGTCGTCGCTCCACAACGTTCTCCATTTTGGTATAATCTTCACTCATATATTATTTGCCAAAGGGAGAGAAAGCAAAAAGGGCTTATATTTCACTCACAAGTATCCGTTTTTGGCGATTCATGCCAAAGGGGGAGAAAGTATTAGCCCAAAGCAAAAGGACCGCACCACCACCAATTTCAAAAATGTAGTTTTCAAATGTGAATTAAGAAAAGATTTTTCGATTGGTATCTTATTTTTGATATAATTTCAAATTGGTATACCCTCTTCAAAATTAATATCTAAAACCCTCTTGAACACTAAGAGGAGGATTTCATTAAGGGGGAGTTTTGTTTAGTCAAAGGAAAAGCATTTGAAACAGGGGGAGAAAATTTCAAATCTTGAAAATGCTTCTCAAAATCTTGACTATTTGCAAAAATATTTTGAAAACGAATTTCCAAAACATTGCAAAACAAAACATGTGGTGCAAGCGTGGTCCAAATATTTAAATAAGAAGAAAGCCATCCATGCATATCTAGTAGAAATAATTATTGGTTTCATTCCAAGCAACCTCTGCACTTATATTATGCAAACTAGTTCAATTCTGCACTTATACATTTGCTTTGGTTTGTGTTGGCATCAATCACCAAAAAGTGTGAGATTGAAAGGGAAATAGGCTTACACCTTTTCCTAATTGATTTTGGTGGTTGAATTGCCTAACACAAATAAATGGACTAACTAGTTTGCTCTAGATTATGAGTTCTACAGGTGCCAAAGGTTCACAACATTCCAATAAAAAGACCAAGAAAGGGTTCAAACAAAGAGAGCAAAAGACTACCGAAGTCGAAGTGTGCCCTGGTCTGGCGCACCGGACTGTCCGGTGCACCAGGGAACCAAACTCTGAACTTGCCACCTTCGGGAATTCTGGGAGCCGCTCCGGTATAATTCACCGGACTGTCCGGTGTAGCACCGGACTGTCCGGTGCGCCAGCGGAGTAACGGCTACACAGCGCCAACGGTCGTCTACAACGAGTAGTTAATGCACTACAGTGCGCGCAAAAGTCAGAGTAGAGCCAGAAGGCGCACCGGACAGTAAACAGTGACTGTTCGGTGCACCACCGGACTGTCCGGTGGCCCAGAAGTCAGAAGCTCCAACAGTCGAACCCTAACGGTCGGGTGACGTGGCTGGCGCACCGGACAGTGTCCGGTGGCGCACCGGACTGTCCGGTGCGCCATGCGACAGCAGCCTTCACCAACGGCTATTTTGGTGGTTGGGGTTATAAATACCCCCAACCAACCACCATTCATTGCATCCAAGTTTTCGGCCTTCAAACCTCACACAAGAGCTATAGCATTCAATACAAGACACAAACAAAGAGATCAAATCCTCTCCCAAGTCCAAAGATCATTCCAATTAAATTAGTGACTAGAGAGAGAGACATTTGTGTTCATTTGAGCTCTTGCGCTTGGATTGCTTTTCTTCTTCCTTCTTTCTTGATTCCAACTCAATTGTAACCATGGCAAGAGACACCAATTGTGTGGTGGTCCTTATGGGGACTTAGTGTCCCGTTTGATTGAGAAGAGAAGCTCACTCGGTCTAAGTGACCGTTTGAGAGAGGGAAAGGGTTGAAAGAGACCCGGTCTTTGTGACCACCTCAACGGGGAGTAGGTTTGCAAGAACCGAACCTGGGTAAAACAAATCACTGTGTCATCCACTCTTAATCGCTTGTGATTTGTTTTTTGCCCTCTCTCTCGGACTCGTTTATATTTCTAGCGCTAACCCCGGCTTGTAGAGGTGCTTTAAGTTTGTAAATTTCAGATTTGCCTATTCACACCCCCTCTAGGCGACTTTCAGGCCTCCCTCTGCGCATATATATACGAGTAGGGGAGGCTACTTCTGGTTACGACAACAGTACCACTAGAGAACACACGTACAATTCTCAGACGTGTTGCGTACATCCCATCCATGTCCCACCTTTTGCGAGCACAAAGAGTCTCTGTGGGAGAGAAGTCCTCCGAAATTGTCGTCCGCGGAGAGACACTTGTACGAGAGTGCGGGCGATCAGGTTTTTGGGGAGCATACTCGCGACTGCTCGCTTCGTTCGCTCGACCAGCACTGATCAAGGTCCTCATCGCCGGCGTCGTTCGAGGGACTGCACTGCGTACATCGGCCTGCTTCGACTGTGTACGACTACATCGAACATACACACGAGATTTCTCGTGTGAATGGAGCCACGAATGCCTTGAGCTTGAGCATCGGTCCCTCCGCAGGGTACATTCTGTTTTTAGTAATTGTGTATGTTTTACTATTGTTTACTGTTTATATGAGTAGTAATACACACATACATATACATGTCGTCACATATATTATTATGATTTTCTGGATTAAATTAAAACTGAAAACATCTATTTCTCTAACAGATTTTAGCTTCTCCGGTTAACATGCGTGCGCCCAATCCTGCCCGAAGATGTTATTTGAATACGGGGCTTTCCCATCCCGGAGTTGCATCTCCTTTTCACATTTGGTAAAAATTAATTTGACAGTCCTCCCGAACACACTTTTTACTACACCACGTAGATACCCTACTCAGTGTGGACGAGATCGTGCGCCAAGATCTTCTGCGAGCCTGTGAGGGTAGCTCGGGTCGTACCAACCTGTGCGTGTATAGCAGGTACCCGAGATCGATCAGATGCAGCGCTGCAACCAATCACGAGGAGAATACTATATTTACCACAATATTACGCCATTAGTACGTTACGATACGCCTCATCATTCGTTTTTTTGGACCCATACGACGATGCACTGCAGCAGGTGGTTCTGCTCTGCGTACACACACTGACACATATACGTACGTAACAGCAGTGTACTGTACATACGGCGCAGTACCTAGATTTTTGCAGATGCGCTAATAATCGTGCATTATATTTCACGTGCAACTCGCTATGCAGATCCTGAGTACTTGCGTGGTAATATAGCGCGCGTACGTTTCCTCGACCCGACGCGTATGTAGTAATGACCGAAAGTTCTGAAACCGCCGCATCGTCCAAAGAACGTACTGCAGATGATGTAATACTACCATTACCACAGCTACTCTCGGCATTGTTGGAGCAACGGTTCGTTGACTTTGTAGTTCGATCTTCTCGTGCTTCGTAAGGATATGCACATGCATGCTCTAATGCTCTTGCAATATAGCAAATATATACTGAAAACAAATTAAGCGATCATTATTGGCCACTGGCACAAGCTAATTAGAATTCAGAATACGGTCTTTAACCTGATTTCATGTGTGGATCCATTAGGTTTCTACACATAGTGTGTCATAACTTTGTCGAAACTTTATCAAATTTTTATCACAGTCTTTATATATATATGATATCATGACACGTGGACAAGTTTCATGATTTTCTGACTTTGTTTGTGATTTATACAATTTTTAAACAACTGGTTGACAAGTTCACGGCCATGTTGTGTGTGCATGTTGCTCGAAATTTACGGTCCACTCCTGAAATCGGTTGTAACTTGTGCTAAATAGCATGCATATCATTTTTGCATGTACGGTTTTCCAAGTATCGGTTGACTTGCAGTTCAAATCTGAATTTTTCGAAGAAATTCAAATAAACGAACTAAATCTACTAGCTATAGAAAACACTGTTATAATTGTCCCAAAACGGTACATGTAGGTCTACATAGTGTAGGAACATACCACAAAAAGTTTGGTTGGCAAAATAAAAAAATAAAAATATGCTTTGCCGAGTGCCCAAAAAAGACACTCGATAAAGAAGGTTTTGCCGAGTGTCATCTGGTTGACACTCGACAAAGAATCTTCTTTGCCGAGTGTCAAAGGGTGACACTCGGCAAAGTACGTTTTACCGAGTGTCATACGGGAGACACTCGGTAAACTGTTTTCAAAAAACCCTAAATCAGACCTTTGCCGAGTGCGTGTCAGCTGGCACTCGGCAAAGAGGTCTTTGCCGAGTGTTCGTTACAGGCACTAGGCAAAGAATATTTTAAAGAGGGTAAAGTTAACACCGAGCGGCCTGTTCTTCCTCTCTTCTCTCACTCTCACTCTATCCCGCGCGACGTCGTCTACCCGCGCGCCGCCGTTCCCCACGCCGCCGTCTCCTCCTCGCGCGCCGCCGTTCCCCGCGCCGTCGTCTCCTCCTTGCACCGCTGTCTCCCTAGCGCGTCGCCGCCTCCCCGCGCTGTCGTCTCCCCACGCGCCGCGTCTCGTGCCGCCGTCTCCTCCCCGCACTGTCGTCTCCCTCGTGCGCCGCCGCCATCCCGCGCCGCTGTCTCCCCCGCGCGCCACCGTCTCCCCACGTGCCGCCGCCTCCCCGTGCCCTTGCACGCCGTCGCCGCGCCCGCCTACTTAGCAACCGCCAACCACATCGCATCGGCAACCGCTGCCAGGTCGTCCCGTTCTTCGCCCGGCCGCCAAACTCGTCGCCCCGTCTTTCTCCGCTACAAGGTATAAATTTCTAGTCATCTGTTTTTGTCATTTGTTGAGAATTAAATGGTATTAATTAATAAACTGTATTATTTATCATGATTTCATTTAAGCAAACACATGTTTATATTAATGTAATCAAAGTAGACATGTTTATATTAATGTAATCAAAGTAGACACGGTCACATTTTTTCATGAGAAGGAGAATGAGGGTATTTGTGCATTGGTTGAATGTCCTTATCATTTTATACATGGGCCACACATCATGTATTGATGTCTCATGGATTGAATATATATAGATATGATTGTCGGCCATCATGTCGTTGAATTATGCGTGGATGTCAGCCATCGTGCTGATACTTTTATTTGCAGGTTTTAGAAACCTCCCCGTGCAGGGGAGGTGCTACCGAAATTTTCTATTGCTAGGCTTCTGTTAGAGGATGGAGGACCATGAGTGGATGTACACGGGTCGTAGAGGAAGCAACGATGTCACCCCTGAATGGATAAGAAAGACCGATGATTTCGTGGAACGGGCATATGGCGAAGCTGCTAAAGGAGCTAGTCTAGTCCCATGCCCGTGCAGCAAATGTGCCAACCGGAAAAGAAAACCAAAGAAGGCCATGGTAGAACATATTTGTAAGAATGGATTTACGCCGGGCTATACTCGGTGGATCTTTTATGGTGAAGCGCATCGTACGAGAGAGGAGATGCTGAGACAACGTGTCGAGGATTATGATGCCGATGCGGGGTAGCAGATATGTTGTACAACTATCAGGAGGCACAGTACACAGGAGGATGTATGGATGACGAGCCAGAGCCGGCTGCATAGGCGTTCTACGACATGTTTGACGCAGCACAGAAGCCTCTTCACGGCCAGACAAAGGTTTCTCAACTGGATGCCAATGGGCGTGTAATGGCGTTCAAGTCACAATACAGCATGAGTAGATACGCATTCGATGGCTTGTTGATGGTTATTGGGAGCATGCTTCCAGATGATCACGTTCTATCAAATAGCATGTACGAGGCACAGAAACTCATTCGTGCACTCAAGATGACGTATGAGCAGATTCATGCTTGTCCGAAGGGCTGCGTGCTATTTAGGAAAAAATACGCGGAGGCAAAGTACTGTCCCAAGTGTAAATCGTCTAGGTTCATGGAGGTAGACTCTAGTGATGGACAGAAGAGGCAGCTCGACATCCCCTTGACAATCCTACGGCACCTTCCGTTCATACCGAGGATCCAGTGTCTGTACATGACAGAGGAATCCGCGAAACAGATGACATGGCACAAAAATGGAAAACGATACAATCCTGACAAGATGGTGCACGCATCCGATGGTGAAGCATGGAAACACTTTGATGTCATTCACCGTGAGAAAGCCGAAGAGGCTCGTAATGTACGTGTTGCGTTGACCATAGATGGGTTCAATCCCTATGGAATGAGTGCTGTCCCGTACACATGTTGGCCCGTGTTTGTTATCCCAATCAATCTCCCCCCGGTGTGTGCTTTCAAAGGCAGAATATATTCGTGTCGTTGATAATTCCCGGACACTGGGGAATAAAATGGGTGTGTACATGGAGCATTTGATCGATGAATTGGTACGTGCCTGGGAGAAAGGGGTATGGACGTATGACCGAGCTACGAAGACAAACTTCAGAATGCATGTTTGGTACCAGTACTCCATGCATGACTTACCGGCGTATGGGCTATTCTGCGCCTGGTGTGTTCACGGTAAGTTCTCATGCCCAGTTTGCAAGGAAGCTCTTAGGTTCATTTGGTTGAAAAAGGGTGGCAAATATTTGTCCTTCGATAAATATCGACAATTTCTCCCTCCTGACCATCCATTCCGCCTAGACATCAAGAACTTTACGAAAGGTGTCGTAGTGACAGACCGCCCACCTGCAACGATGACTGGTGTCGAAATTCGTCAACAGATAGATGAGCTCGTGGCCAATACATAAGGTGGTTTTGTGGGATATGGTGAGCAGCATATGTGGACACATAAGTCTGGCTTGACTCGGCTCCCCTATATTATGACGACCTGCTACTTCCATACAACATTGACATGATGCATACTGAAAAGAATGTTGACGAGGCACTTTGGACAACAATTATAGACATTCCTGATAAGTCAAAGGATAACGTAAAAGCAAGAGTGGATCTGGCAGCATTATGTGATAGACCAAACCAAGAGATAAAGCCGCCGAGTGTTTTCCAGGCTTTGCCGAGTGCTTTAGACACTCGGCAAAACTATCGATTCCGGTAGTGACTGAAGACATTCTGTGCTACAGCGCCTACAGGATCAGGATAAAGCTAAGGTGATAAAGATCATGGCGATTATCGGGAAGTGGCTCGACACCTCCAATCCGCCTCCCCTTCCCCGTGCTAGACGTTGTAGAGAGATATATTCAATGCATGTAATAGGAATAATAATATAGGATCGGAGAGAGTGTCTACTTTTGAGCTCTCTGTGTTAATTTATTGGCAACCCTAGCTCAAATTTGTATCAAACTTAAGATCTAGCTGGTTAATTAGAGCAAGTTTATTAATATAACAGGCTGCAAGCAGACGGATGTCTAAGTGTAGCAGAGAGAGAAGCGAAGCGGGCGTCTTCTTGCGGACCGCTCTCTTGCTCTCAGCCATCATGGAGCTTTGCAGCTCGCTGCTGCTTGCTGCCCTGCTGGCACTTTACAATATTTTTGTCGGCGTTTCGAGACAGGGGGGGTCCCTAAGCCGACGAGTGAGTGTGCTGCGTGCCCCAGCCCAGATGGGTCGAGCGCGTGGGCGAGCGCGGAGGGGGGAGAGGCGAGGCGGCCGGAGCCGAGCGTGAGAGAGGTGGAAGTCCCGCGGCCTTCGTGTTCGTCCCGCGCCCAGGTCAGGTGCGCTTGCAGTAGGGGGGTTACAAGCGTCCACGCGGGTGAGGGAAGCGAGCGGCCCCAAGAGAGCGCCTGTCCCGTCCTCGGTCCCGCGCGGCCAACCTTCTCTGAGAAGGCCCTGGTCCTTCCTTTTATAGTCGTAAGGAGAGGACCCAGGTGTACAATGGGGATGTAGCAGAGTGCTACGTGTCTAGCGGAGGGAGAGCTAGTGCCCTAGGTACATGCCGATGTGGCAGCCGGAGAGATCTGGGCATCCTGCTGGCGTGATGTCGTGGCTATCGGTTGTGCGGCGGAGCCTGATGGAGGGACAGCTGTTGGAGCGGTCGAGTCCCTGCTGACGTTGTCCTGCTGCCGTAAGAGAGCTGGGGGCCGCCGTCGTCATAGAGCTCGTGGAGCGCCATCATTGCCCCTCTGGCGGAGCTGGCCGGACGAGACGCCGGTCTTGTTCTCCGTGACCCGAGTCGATTCGGGGTAGGGTGATGATGACGTTTCCTGTTGACGTGGCGGTCTGTGCTCTAGGCAGGGCGACGTGGGGTTTCCTCCGAAGCCGAGGTTGAGTCTTGCCTTCAGTTGCCGTGGCCGAGCCCGAGCCAGGGGGTCGGGCGAGGCGGAAGTCGTCCGGCCGAGGCCAGGGCGGAGTCCGAGCCCTGGGGTCGGGCGAGGCGGAGTTTCGTCGTCTTCCGGGTCTTAGCCCGAGTCCGAGCCCTGGGGTCGGGCGGAGCGGAGTTCGCCGTCTTCCGGGTCTTAGCCCGAGTCCGAGCCCTGGGGTCGGGCGGAGCGGAGTTCACCGTCTTCCGGGTCTTAGCCCGAGTCCGAGCCCTGGGGTCGGGCGGAGCGGAGTTCGCCGTCTTCCGGGTCTTAGCCCGAGTCCGAGCCCTGGGGTCGGGCGGAGCGGAGTTCGCCGTCTTCCGGGTCTTAGCCCGAGTCCGAGCCCTGGGGTCGGGCGGAGCGGAGTTCGCCGTCTTCCGGGTCTTAGCCCGAGTCCGAGCCCTGGGGTCGGGCGGAGCGGAGTTCGCCGTCTTCCGGGTCTTAGCCCGAGTCCGAGCCCTGGGGTCGGGCGGAGCGGAGTTCGCCGTGGCGCCTTTGGCAAGGCCTAATTGCCTGTCAGACTCACTCTGTCGAGTGGCACTGCAGTCGGAGTGGCGCAGGCGGCGCTGTCCTTCTGTCAGACTAGCCAGTGGGGCGGTGGAGTGACGGCGGTCACCTCGGCTCTGCCGGGGGCGCGTGTCAGGATAGAGGTGTCAGGCCACCTTTGCGTTAAATGCCCCTGCAATTTGGTCAGTCGGTGTGGTGATTTAGTCAAGGTTGCTTCTGAGCGAAGCCAAGGCCTTGGGCAAGCCGGTGATGTGTCCGCCATAAAAAGGGGGCCTCGGGCGAGACGGAAGTCTCTCGAGGTCGGCTGCCTTCGGCCGAGGCTAGGCTCGGGTGAAGCGTGATCGAGTCACTCGTGTGGACTGATCCTTGACTTAATCGTGCCCATCAGGCCTTTGCAGCTTTATGCTGATGGGGGTTACCAGCTGAGAATTAGGCGTCTTGAGGGTACCCCTAATTATGGTCCCCGACAGTAGCCCCCGAGCCTCGAAGGGAGTGTTAGCACTCGCTTGGAGGCTTTCGTCGCACTTTTTTGCAAGGGGACCAGCCTTTCTCGGTTGCATTTCGTTCCAGTGGGTGCGCGCGAGCGCACCCGCCGGGTGTAGCCCCCGAGGCCTCGGAGGAGTGGTTACACTCCTTCGAGGTCTTAATACTTCGCTTAACGCTTCGGCTGGTCTGGTCGTTCCCTCATGCGAACTGGCCGTAGCCCGGGTGCACGGTCGGGGCCCAAGCTCTCGGGCTGGTATGTTGACGCTGTCAACGATTTGGCCGGAGCCGGTTTTTGCGAGAGCAGCCCCCGAGCCTCTGCACAGGGCGAGAGGACGATCAGGGACAGACTCGGCTTTTTACATACGCCCCTTCGTCGCCTTTCCGCAAGGAGGAGGGGGGGAGTGCGCCATGTTACCCTCGATGGGCACCGAACATGGTGTCTCCGGTGAGCTGCAAGCGGGTAATCCGAGTGGACGTCCGTGCCCCGTTCGTTGGGGGTCGGCTAGGGGCCCAGAGGCACGCCCAAAAGTACCTGCGGGTGACTTGCCGGACCCGGTCCCCTGGCGACGGGGTCCGAGGGCTCGATGCCTCCCTCCGATGGGATTCCGTTACAAGATCGTTCCCACTGGTCTCGGATATGTCCTAGGGTACCTCGGGAGCGCAGCCCGAGCCTCGGTTATGTATCGAACGTACCCCTGGTCATCCCTCGCTCGGTGTCTGAGGCGACTGTGAACCCTTCGGGGGCCAGCCTTCGAACCCCTGATCAGTAATGGGCGTGGAGCCCGAGTAGCCTGAGGCGGCCATGGAGCCCTTCGGGGGGCTGGCCTTCGAACCCCTGACCAGTAGTGGGTGTCGGGCCCACGCGATCTGAGGCGGCTGTTGAACCCTCGGGGGGCCAGCCTTCGAACCCCTGATCAGTAATGGGGGGCGCGGAGCCCGGTTCCTTCGCGGAGAAGGATCCCTCTCGGGGTATCCCCCTTCCCCGGTCCCTGTTGCAAGAGATAGAGAAAGAGGAAAACGGAAAAGGATACGAAATCAGACGACGTGGCGTACCTTTTCTGACGCGGTTATTAAGGCGAAGGTGAAGCGTCGCGCGCTCCTCCCGCCAGAAGCGCCGCGTGTCCCGCCGCGGAGTTAATGCGACGGGGCGAGTGGTTGGCGGGGCGGCCGTTGCGCGCGGGTGATCCGTTCGAGGAACGGGTCACGGGTGCACCGTCTTCACGCCGTGAGAGGAGGCTCTCTTGCTGTCTCAGGATGGGACGTGAGCCTGGCTGACGACGTGACCGCTGCGCCCGCCCGCCTGCCACCGCTATTACTGCCGGCCCACTTTCGGTCGCTTTGACCGATGCGCCAGTCTGGCGCTGTTGGGTCGCCTCGAGTCGTGGCATAGGCTTCGCAACCGAAGAGGCGCGACGGTGGCACAAGTGGCGGTGCGGTTGCTTGCATGCAGCAACTGGCGTGCCAGTTGCTCGACGCGTGGGCCTGGGCCCCAGGCTGGCGTGTCAGAAGTTGGAGAAGCGCGTCTATCTGGCGCGGTTGCATGCCGCCTGCATGGCTGCTCGCCCCTTCTGCCCGTTGGTCTGGGCGGAAATGGGGGGTCGCCTGTAACCGCTGGACGGTCGTGCGCACCATGCGCGGCGGTTTGGCTTCTTCTGCCCTGAGCCGGCTTGCATGACATGCGGGACCCAGCCCCCGAGTCGCAGGGGAGGGCCTTGGAGCGTGTTGGAGAAGACTCGGCCCGCGGCGCCTGGGGGCGCACGTAGGGGGAGTTGCCTTTAAAAGGAGGGAGGCTCCTTTCGTAAGGCGACCATGTCTTCTTCCTCCCTTAAGCGCCGGGTCTTCCCGTCTTCCAAGCCCCCGGATGGGGGATATCCGCCGCCTTTCCGCCTCCTCGTTGGAGGAACGCAACTCCATGGGAGTTGGTACCTCTCAGCCATCGTTCGGCTTCAAGGATTTTCATCAGCCGGCCCGGCCGTACCCCCATGCCGACGATCACCCAGGATGGTGACCGCCGGTTTCTAGGTGGGGAAGAGCAAGCCAGGCTGCAATCTTGGTCCCACCCTCAGCTTCAAGGATGTTCATCATCCCCGCTGGGGCGGGAGTCATGCCGAGCCGGCGCTCTACCTTCCGCGCGGGTCCGCGGGTCGCCCCTTCCCACGGCGTTTGGGGGTGGAGGCGCTCGCTGGCCCTGCGGACGGCGCGGACTTCGATAACGAGGGGCTGAACGACGGCGGGCGTCGTCACCTCCAGCGTGTCGGAGTTGTCGGCCGGGCTTCCGGCGGCCCCTCCTGCCGGAGGGTGGGCGCCGCAGCGCGTGCATAGGAGGACCACCCAGGATTCCGCGCGCCTTTAGGGCGGCGTTCGTGTTCTGGGGTGGTCCTGCTTTTGCACTGGGACGGCGGCCTTGTGCAGTGGCCGGCGCCCCCACTCGTCCGGGAGGATTTGAGTGGGGATCTGCCGGGGGGCTGGTGCCCCCTGCCATCGGCGCCGGTGCGGAGGCGGCTCGAGAAGTCCCCGTCACCGACGGGATCGCTGCCACCGCCCGCGCCCCGGGCCACCGCGCCGGCGTGCTTGTCCTCGCCCCTCGAGCGTCGGCGGGGGCAGGGACAAGACCGCAGCAGCGCCGACCCACTGTTGCCGCAGTCAGGACGGGCGGCGGCGAGCCAGCCATCGGTCTTCTGTGGCTCCGCAGGCCTTCCCCATGGAGTGGGGTCGTTCGTACCTGCGGAGGGGGGAACCGGAGTTCCGTTGGTAGTGGCATCTCGTATGCCAGTGAGTTCGTTCATTGTGGCTGTCGAGGCCTGAACGTGTATGTAATTTTGGCACGGAGCCGTGTTTTTTCCTCATTTCCGAGCACTAAGTCTCGCCTGTTTTATTATCTGAACCGCTTTACCAAGCATGAGTTGCCCCGTGTCAGGGTGACGGGTGAGGTATCTGTATCCCGGAGGCGTAGGAACCCCTCGGCCCGTTCGGCCTTGTTACGTGAGGCTCTTCTAGCTTTGTTGAAGGGACCCCTCGGCCGCCCTTTGGTGGATCGAGGCCGGGGGTAGCGATATCAGTATGAACAGAGGCGGAGTTGGTTCGAGAATGGGGAACCTGGTTGGCCGGAGCCTAGCCGTGTCGCCCGTCAGCGGTGCCGACGCCCAAGTCGGTCAGTCGAGGCCTCGGATCGGGCTAGCGCCCTTGGAAGCCGGTTGCCCGAGGCCCCAGGGGTAACCGGTTGAGCCGCCTGCTCGGGCCGGATTCCTGGAGGAGCCCCTGGACCTCGGCGCCGCCCGAGGCTGGGTCGGGCTTTGCTGTAGACGTCGTCGATGCCGAGGGTGCTACGGCTCCCTTCGGCGTGAAGACCCGAGCCTGCAGGATCAGATCATCTTGTAGCGTGCGCTTTCTGCGGCCGCCGAGGCCAGAAGAACACGCCCTCGCTGCGCTTGCGAAGCTGCGTCCTTTTTCCCTCTTGTTTCGAGCATCTGGACTCTGTCGGTAATAGGGATGTTTGTGTGAGCGAGAGTTGCTTTTCGCGGAAGGGACGAGTGAGGTATCCGTATCCCAGAGGCGTGGGAATCCCTCGGCTCGGTCGGCCTTGCCGCTTACGCGTACTTTCACCCGTCCATGAGGCCCTGTCCCCGATTTAGTCGAGAAAGCTTGAAGGACTGCTTCGGCAGGAGAGCTTCCGAACGTGATGACTCGTTCGGTCCACGGAGTCGCTTTATCCGAGCGCAAGTTACTTATCGCAGAAGGGGACGAGTGAGGTATCTGTATCCCGGAGGCGTAGGAGTCCCTCGGCTCGGTCAGCCTTGGCTGCTTACGTGTACCCCGTCGTTTCCAGGATCCGCTTTCCAAAGTAGTCAAGAAGCACGGAAGAAATCCTGCTAAAAAGAGGTCCTTTTTCGAGGAAAAAATTCGACGCAGAGGGGGTCTCCCCCCTTTTAGCCCCCGAGGGAGGGTCGGGCTTTGCCGAGGCTAGGCCGACCCTTCCTTGACAACTAAACTTTGCGTAGGTGCGAGGTATGTGAACAACTTGAAAACATCTTAAGGGTAGAAGCGACGTAGCTGTTTGATGTTCCAAGCGTTGCCGTAGATCTCGCCTTGATTGTTGGCCAGCTTGTATGTTCCGGGCTTCAGAACTTTGGCGATGACGAACGGCCCTTCCCAGGGGGGCGTGAGCTTGTGCCTCCCTCGGGCGTCTTGTCGCAGCCGAAGCACCAGGTCGCCCACCTGGAGTTCTCGGGACCGGAGCCCTCGGGCGTGGTAACGTCGCAGGGACTGTTGGTACCGCGCCGAGTGTAGTAAGGCCCTGTCCCGAGCTTCCTCCAACTGGTCCAGCGATTCCTCTCGGCTGGCTTGGTTGCTTTGCTCGGTGTAGGCCCTCGCCCTTGGGGAGCCGTATTCCAGGTCAGTGGGCAGGATAGCTTCAGCCCCGTAGACCAGGAAAAACGGCGTGAAGCCCGTGGCACGACTCGGCGTCGTCCTTAGGCTCCAGACCACCGAGGGGAGTTCCTTCATCCATCGCCTGCCGAACTGGTTGAGGTCGTTGTAGATCCGAGGCTTGAGCCCTTGTAGAATCCTGCCGTTGGCACGCTCTACTTGCCCATTCGACATGGGATGAGCCACGGCGGCCCAGTCCACCTGGATATGGTGATCCTCGCAAAAATCCAAGAATTTTTTGCCGGTGAACTGGGTGCCATTGTCGGTGATGATGGAGTTCGGGACCCCGAAGCGATGGATGATGTTGGTGAAGAATGCCACCGCCTGCTCGGACCTGATGCTGTTCAGAGGTCGGACCTCGATCCACTTGGAGAATTTGTCGATGGCGACCAGCAGGTGCGTGTAGCCCCCGGGCGCCTTTTGCAAGGGACCGACGAGGTCCAGACCCCATACAGCGAAGGGCTAGGTGATGGGTATTGTCTGCAGAGCCTGAGCGGGCAGGTGTGTCCGCTTCGCATAGAATTGGCACCCTTCGCAGGTGCGGACAATTCTAGTGGCGTCAGCCACCGCCGTTGGCCAGTAGAAGCCTTGCCGGAAAGCATTTCCAACAAGGGCTCGGGGTGCTGCGTGGTGGCCGCAAGCCCCCGAGTGTACTTCTTGCAGCAGTTCCCGACCTTCGGCGATGGAGATGCATCGCTGGAGGATGCCCGAGGGGCTGCGATGGTAGAGCTCCTCTTCGTCGCCCAGCAAGACGAATGACTTGGCGCGTCGCGCTACCCGCCGAGCCTCGACTTGGTCGAGGGGTAGCTCTCCTCGACGGAGATATTGCAGGTACGGGGCCTGCCAATCCTGGTCTGGCGTGGCCCCGCTCTGCCCTTCCTCGACGTTCAATGCCCCGCCCTCGGGGGCCGAGAGTACCTCGGGCTGGGCCGAGGGTGCCTCGGGCTGAACCGAGGGTACCTCGGGCTGAGCCGAGGGTACCTCGAGCTGAGCCGAGGGTACCTCGGGCTGAGCCGAGGATACCTCGGGCGCGTCGTCGAGCTTGACGGAGGGTTGATGCAGATCCCGGGAGAAGACGTCCGGGGGGACTGTCGTTCGCCCCGAGGCTATCTTCGCCAGCTCGTCTGCGGTTTCGTTGTAGCGCCGAGCGATATGGTTGAGCTCGAGCCTGAAGAACTTGTCTTCCAGGCGCCGAACCTCGTCGCAGTAGGCCTCCATCTTCGGGTCGCGGCAGTGGGAGTTCTTCATGACTTGGTCGATGACGAGCTGCGAATCACCGCGGGCGTCGAGGCGTCTGACCCCTAGCTCGATGGCGATCCGCAATCCGTTGACCAGAGCTTCGTACTCGGCCACATTGTTGGACGCCGGGAAGTGGAGGCGCAGCACGTAGCGCAAGTGCTTTCCGAGGGGCGAGATGAAGAGCAGGCCCGCACCGGCCCCCGTCTTCATCAGCGACCCGTCGAAAAACATGGTCCAGAGCTCCGGTTGGATCGGAGTCGTTGGTAGTTGGGTGTCGACCCATTCAGCCACGAAATCCGCCAACACTTGGGACTTGATGGCCTTCCGAGGGGCGAACGAGATCGTTTCGCCCGTGATCTCCACTGCCCATTTTGCGATCCTGCCCGAGGCCTCTCGGCACTGGATGATCTCCCCCAGGGGGAAGGATGACACCACAGTCACCGGATGGGACTCGAAGTAGTGTCGTAGCTTCCGCCTCGTCAGGATCACAGCATACAGCAGCTTTTGAACTTGTGGGTAGCGGATCTTAGTCTCGGACAGCACTTCGCTGATGAAGTAAACCGGCCTCTGAACGGGCAATGTATGCCCTTCCTCCTGCCTTTCGACCACAATCGCGGCGCTAACCACCTGAGTGGTCGCGGCGACGTAGACCAAGAGGGTTTCTCCGTCCGCCGGCGGCACCAAGACTGGCGCCTTTGTAAGGAGCGCCTTTAGGTTGCCGAGGGCTTCCTCGGCCTCAGGGGTCCAAACGAAACACTCGGCTTTCCTTAAAAGGCGGTACAGGGGCAGACCTCTTTCGCCGAGGCGTGAGATGAAGCGGCTCAGGGCCGCGAGGCATCCCATGACCCTATGTACCCCTTTTAAGTCCTTGATGGGCCCCATGCTGGTGATGGCCGCGATCTTCTCCGGGTTGGCCTTGATGCCTCGCTCAGAGACGATGAACCCTAGGAGCATGCCTCGGGGCACCCCGAAGACACACTTCTCAGGATTAAGCTTGACTCCTTTCGCCTTGAGACACCGGAATGTCACTTCAAGGTCGGAGAGGAGGTTGGGAGCCTTCCGTGTCTTGACTACGATGTCATCGACGTAGGCCTCGACTGTGCGACCGATGTGTTGGCCGAACACATGGTTCATGCACCGCTGGTACGTCGCGCCTGCATTCCTCAGGCCGAACGGCATGGTGACGTAGCAGTACATGCCGAACGGCGTGATGAAAGAAGTCGCGAGCTGGTCGGACTCTTTCATCCGGATCTGGTGATACCCCGAGTAGGCATCGAGGAAGGACATGGTTTCGCACCCAGCTGTGGAATCCACGATTTGGTCGATGCGAGGCAGAGGGTAGGGAACCTTCGGACATGCTTTGTTGAGACCAGTGTAGTCTACACACATCCGCCATTTCCCCCCTTTCTTCCTCACAAGCACAGGGTTGGCAAGCCATTCGGGATGGAATACCTCTTTGATGAACCCTGCCGCCATTAGCTTGTGGATCTCTTCGCCAATCGCTCTGCGCTTCTCCTCGTCGAATCGGCGCAGAGGCTGTCTGACGGGTCGGGCTCCGGCCCGAATATCCAGCGAGTGCTCGGCGACATCCCTCGGTATGCCGGGCATGTCCGAGGGACTCCACGCAAAGACGTCGGCGTTTGCGCGGAGAAAGTCGACGAGCACTGCTTCCTATTTGGGGTCGAGCCTGGAACCGATCCGGATCTGCTTGGTGGTGTCGCCGCTGGGGTCGAGGGGGACGGCCTTGGCCGTCTCCGCTGGCTCGAAGTTGCCGGCATGGCGCTTCACGTCTGGGACCTCCTTGGAGAGGTTCTCCAGGTCGGCGATGAGGGCCTCGGACTCGGCGAGGGCCTCGGCGTACTCCACGCACTCCACGTCGCATTCGAACGCGTGTTTGTACGTGGGGCCGACGGTGATGACCCCGTTGGGGCCCGGCATCTTGAGCTTCAGGTAGGTGTAGTTGGGGACGGCCATGAACTTCGCGTAGCATGGCCTCCCTAACACGGCGTGGTAGGTTCCTCGGAACCCGACCACTTCGAACGTCAGGGTCTCCCTTCGGAAGTTGGAGGGTGTCCCGAAGCAGACTGGGAGGTCGAGTCGCCCGAGGAGCTGGACGCGCTTCCCAGGGATGATCCCGTGGAAGGGCGCAGCGCCTGCTCGGACGGTGGACGGATCGACGCGCAGGAGCTTGAGGGTCTCGGCGTAGATGATGTTGAGGCAGCTGCCCCCGTCCATCAGGACCTTGGTGAGCCTGACATCGCCGACAACGGGGTCGACGACGAGCGGGTATTTCCCCGGGCTCGGCACATGGTCGGGGTGGTCGGCTCGGTCGAAAGTGATGGGCTTGTCGGACCAGTCTAGGTAGACTGGCGCCGCCACCTTCACCGAGCAGACCTCCCGGCGCTCTTGCTTGCGGTGCCGAGCCGAGGCATTCGCCGCATGCCCTCCGTAGATCATGAAGCAGTCGCGGACCTCGGGGAATTCTCGTGCTTGGTGATCTTCGTTCTTGTCGTCGTCGCGGGCCCTGCCACCCTCGGCGGGTGGCCCGGCCCTGTGGAAATGACGCCGAAGCATAACACACTCCTCGAGGGTGTGCTTGACGGGCCCCTGATGGTAGGGGCACGACTCCTTGAGCATCTTGTCGAAGAGGTTTGCACCTCCGGGGGGCTTCCGAGGGTTCTTATACTCGGCGGCGGCGACAAGGTCCGCGTCTGCGGCGTCGCGTTTCGATTGCGACTTCTTCTTGCCTTTCTTCTTGGCGCCGCGCGGAGCAGACGTCTCGGGAGCTTCTTCCGACGGGCGGCCCTGGGGCTGCTTGTCCTTTCGGAAGATAGCCTCGACCGCCTCCTGGCCGGAGGCGAACTTGGTGGCGATGTCCATCAGCTCGCTCGCCCTGGTGGGGGTTTTGCGACCCAGCTTGCTCACCAGGTCGCGGCAAGTGGTGCCGGCGAGGAACGCGCCGATGACATCCGAGTCGGTGATGTTGGGCAGCTCGGTGCGCTGCTTCGAGAATCGCCGGATGTAGTCCCGGAGCGACTCCCCCGGCTGTTGCCGGCAGCTTCGAAGGTCCCAGGAATTCCCGGGGCGCACGTATGTGCCCTGGAAATTGCCAGCGAAGGCTTGGACCAAGTCGTCCCAGTTGGAAATATGCCCCGGAGGCAGGTGCTCCAACCAGGCACGGGCAGTGTCGGAGAGGAACAGGGGGAGGTTGCGGATGATGAGGTTGTCGTCGTCCGTTCCACCCAGTTGGCAGGCAAGGCGGTAGTCCACGAGCCACAGCTCCGGTCTCGTTTCCCCCGAGTACTTTACGATAGTAGTCGGGGGTCGGAACCGGGTCGGGAATGGCGCCCGTCGGATGGCCCGACTGAAAGCCTGCGGACCGGGTGGTTCGGGCGAAGGACTCCGATCCTCCCCGCTGTCGTAACGTCCCCCACGCCTGGGGTGATAGCCTCGGCGCACCCTTTCGTCGAGGTGAGCCCGACGGTCGCGTCGATGGTGCTCGTTGCCGAGGTGGCCCGGGGCCGCAGGCGCGGTGTTGCGCGTGCGCCCGGTGTAGACCGAGGCTTCCCGCATGAATCGGGAAGTCGCGGCATGAGGTTCCGAGGGATATCCTTGCCTTCGGGATGCAGTGCTCTCGGCCCGCCGGGCCGCGGCGCCTTCCAGGAGATTCTTGAGTTCTCCCTGGATCCGCCGACCCTCGGTGGTTGACGGCTCCGGCATCGCGCGGATGAGCATTGCTGCGGTTGCCAGGTTCTGACCGACCCCGCTGGATGCGGGCGGCGGCCTGATCCTGACGTCGTTGGCGACGCGGTGCTGGAGACCTTGGGGCAGATGACGTATTTCTCCGGCCAGGGGTTGGCCCACCCATGCCTGTCCGACGTCCCGACGGATCGGCTCAAGCGCTCCCGTTCCCTCGTTGAGCCTGGCCTGCGCCTCGCGGACTTGCTCGAGTTGTGGGTCGTAACCCCCCGCCAGAGCGGGGACCACAGCTAGCTCCCGTGGGATGTCGGCGCGAGGCACCGGCCTAGGGAGATCACCATCCTCCGGCATGCCAAGATGGTTGCCTTCGGTGGGATTCCCTAGCTCGATGTGGAAACATTCGCGGCTTGGGCCACAGCTCTCGTCGCCAAGGCTGCGGCTTCCATCGGAACAGTCGGACAGACAGTAGTCACATGCGGCCATGAAGTCCCGCACGGCACTGGGGTTGCCAAGTCCGGAGAAATCCCAACCGATGCTGGGATCGTCATCTTCCTCGGACCCAGAGGGCCCGTAGGTCGAGACGTCCGTCAGTCGGTCCCAAGGCGATCGCATACAGAACCTCAGTGGGGTTGCACTCGCCTCAATGAGGGCGCCCGCCAAAACGAGGTCGTTTGGCGGGTTGAGGCCGAGTCGAAATGACGCAAGATGGGAGTTAGTCGTTACCTTTTGGTCGACGAGGAGCGACGTAGTCACGTAGGGGTCTGGTTGCGCCGTCATCTCTGGTTCGAGGGCGACGTCCTGCAGGCTTTCCGCGAGTGCGCCGGCGTCGTCTTCTTGCTCGGGGTCATCGTGCCGCGGGGGGACGGCGCTTGCCTCCGTCTTGAACGCGAGGTCGATGTCCGGTGTGCCTTCCGTCGGGGCGTCGGGGGCGTCGATTCGCTTGACGGCCGGCGAAGCGCGGCCTCCCGTCTGGCCTTGACGGCCCCGCCTCCTCCTCCGTTGGCGGGGGAGAGAACGGAGCGAGCCCGAATGTTGCTTTTCCACCACGCGGGGTAGACGTCGTCGATTCCGCCGCCGGCGGGCGGGTTGTCGGCCGCCATTGTCGTGGTCGCACGGCGGTGGAAGAAGTATCATGTCGTAGCTGCCGTCGAAGGACATGAACTCGAGAGCCCCGAAACGAAGCACCGTCCCGGGCCGGAGAGGTTGCTGGAGACTGCCCATCTGGAGCTTGACGGGGAGCTATTCGTCAGCACGCAGCAGGCCCCTACCTGGCGTGCCAACTGTCGGCGTTTCGAGACAGGGGGGTCCCTAAGCCGACGAGTGAGTGTGCTGCGTGCCCCAGCCCAGATGGGTCGAGCGCGTGGGCGAGCGCGGAGGGGGGAGAGGCGAGGCGGCCGGAGCCGAGCGTGAGAGAGGTGGAAGTCCCGCGGCCTTCGTGTTCGTCCCGCGCCCAGGTCAGGTGCGCTTGCAGTAGGGGGGTTACAAGCGTCCACGCGGGTGAGGGAAGCGAGCGGCCCCAAGAGAGCGCCTGTCCCGTCCTCGGTCCCGCGCGGCCAACCTTCTCTGAGAAGGCCCTGGTCCTTCCTTTTATAGTCGTAAGGAGAGGACCCAGGTGTACAATGGGGATGTAGCAGAGTGCTACGTGTCTAGCGGAGGGAGAGCTAGTGCCCTAGGTACATGCCGATGTGGCAGCCGGAGAGATCTGGGCATCCTGCTGGCGTGATGTCGTGGCTATCGGTGGTGCGGCGGAGCCTGATGGAGGGATAGCTGTTGGAGCGGTCGAGTCCCTGCTGACGTTGTCCTGCTGCCGTAAGAGAGCTGGGGGCCGCCGTCGTCATAGAGCTCGTGGAGCGCCATCATTGCCCCTCTGGCGGAGCTGGCCGGACGAGACGCCGGTCTTGTTCTCCGTGACCCGAGTCGATTCGGGGTAGGGTGATGATGACGTTTCCTGTTGACGTGGCGGTCTGTGCTCTAGGCAGGGCGACGTGGGGTTTCCTCCGAAGCCGAGGTTGAGTCTTGCCTTCAGTTGCCGTGGCCGAGCCCGAGCCAGGGGGTCGGGCGAGGCGGAAGTCGTCCGGCCGAGGCCAGGGCGGAGTCCGAGCCCTGGGGTCGGGCGAGGCGGAGTTTCGTCGTCTTCCGGGTCTTAGCCTGAGTCCGAGCCCTGGGGTCGGGCGGAGCGGAGTTCGCCGTCTTCCGGGTCTTAGCCCGAGTCCGAGCCCTGGGGTCGGGCGGAGCGGAGTTCGCCGTCTTCCGGGTCTTAGCCCGAGTCCGAGCCCTAGGGTCGGGCGGAGCGGAGTTCGCCGTCTTCCGGGTCTTAGCCCAAGTCCGAGCCCTGGGGTCGGGCGGAGCGGAGTTCGCCGTCTTCCGGGTCTTAGCCCGAGTCCGAGCCCTGGGGTCGGGCGGAGCGGAGTTCGCCGTCTTCCGGGTCTTAGCCCGAGTCCGAGCCCTGGGGTCGGGCGGAGCGGAGTTCGCCGTGGCGCCTTTGGCAAGGCCTAATTGCCTGTCAGACTCACTCTGTCGAGTGGCACTGCAGTCGGAGTGGCGCAGGCGGCGCTGTCCTTCTGTCAGACTGGCCAGTGGAGCGGTGGAGTTACGGCGGTCACCTCGGCTCTGCCGGGGGCGCGTGTCAGGATAGAGGTGTCAGGCCACCTTTGCGTTAAATGCCCCTGCAATTTGGTCAGTCGGTGTGGTGATTTAGTCAAGGTTGCTTCTGAGCGAAGCCAAGGCCTTGGGCAAGCCGGTGATGTGTCCGCCATAAAAAGGGGGCCTCGGGCGAGACGGAAGTCTCTCGAGGTCGGCTGCCTTCGGCCGAGGCTAGGCTCGGGTGAAGCGTGATCGAGTCACTCGTGTGGACTGATCCCTGACTTAATCGTGCCCATCAGGCCTTTGCAGCTTTATGCTGATGGGGGTTACCAGCTGAGAATTAGGCGTCTTGAGGGTACCCCTAATTATGGTCCCCGACAATTTTGTCTTTATAGATTTGATTTCTATAAATTTGCGCAGCTTTAATTTGACTGTGACTACATATGTAACTGCTACAATATTTTGTCTTTATAGATTGCAGCTGCAGTCACAGCTGTCAGACGTACAGTGTGACATGACTTATAATAATACAGTAATAACTAAGCCGTGTTCCGGCCGTTCGATCCGTCTACACACGCCCCATGTGATACCGTGATGTACAAAATCCTCTGCTGGATACGTGTCCGTACGTAAATCCGTATACGCATGTTTTCGACGACCGTATCATCAGATCCAAGCATAGCAAACAGCATACATACAACGCAACAGTTTAGATTCACCAAGATATATATTAGGCTATTGTAGTATTGTGAGAACATCGTAAAGCTAGCTACTACTATGTGCATATATTTATCAAAAGCCAATAATGGAGCAGCTGCATGCATGCATGCATGGTAATCTGCCAAGCGAGCGAGTAATGCATGAGATCTTTCTATGGATCCATGTGTCTACAGTACTCCAGTGTCGTGTGTGTAAATCAACGTATGCATTTTGCAGAAAACATGTGCGTGCGTGGTGCGTGTCATGTTACCACGCACAAAACTACGTATCTAAAAAAAATGTATCACAAAACTCTACAAACTTTAGTTTTATGCATCAAAGTACTGTTAAACATAAATCTTCTCAAATATTTAGGTAGTAGTTTTGCGATATATATGCGCGTTGGCACTAACTCCATCGTATGGATTGGGGTGGGTTTCACTGATTCGGGCGAGGAAGGGATCGATTGAGTTCATCCAAACAAGACAGGAACTAGTAGTAGTTATGTTTTTTTTTTTTTTGAATCATAAAGTCGGGGGCAGTGACCCACCTATCATTTGCTGAAAAAGGAAGCTGCCCACCAGCACTAGGTTCAGAGAGACAGAGTTTACATGTGTACACCACTAAACAATAGCCGCCCGCACGAGGGGCGGAAAACGGTGACACCAAACACCGGGATCTGGAAGCCGATCAAGTGCCGGACGGAGTCAGCTGGCGCTGGCGAAGACGCAAATCAAGATTATTGCTGAAAACTCCAAACACCGATAGGTTAGGCTGCGAAGTGTGGGAGAAGAGAGAGGGGAAAGTCTCACTCGGAGGGTCTGAGGTGATCCACCGATCCAGCTAGAAGCAGGTAGTTAACCTTGCCGTTTCCCACATTAACACGAGTCAGGTCAGGGATCGAAGAATATCAAGCTAAGGGAAGAACTATAGATGCGGCCTAGTAGGTAGACTGGAGACGAGGGGGAGGAGGGGATCAAGCAAGCTAGCTGGGGTTAGCACACAAGTCAACCAGCGAAGCGTGCGACGAGCTGAGGCAGCAGGAGGCGAATAGCAGTACGCATACTGACCACACATGCGCACGAAAGATCGCATCAATCGCAACATGAATTGCCAGTTCAATGCAGCCGCGGGTACGAGAGAGAGAGAGAGAGAGGCAAGGCACGGAGCGGGATCATTCTCTTCTTCCGCGCGTCCACCCTCTCCATCAACGCACGCCGGCCGGCCGAGAAAGAACGAACGGCGTCGTCGATCGATCCATCTATCCTCGTTGTCGTCGTCGACGACGACTCCATTGATCCAGCGATATATTCGTCATCGAGGCAAACATATGCTTTGTTCCAGCAGTTGTTATTGGCGTCATGGATTTACACCGTATACGTGCTACTCTCTAGCCGGAGCGAGGAGCCAAAAGTATTGTACTGGTTTCATCTCGGCTCCTGTATTTGTTTTATATGGGCACGCAAGAAGAAGTGATCGAAAATCAGCTCATGTGAATAGTAGATGTACAGTAGCAGAAGCAGATGCTTAGCGGGAGCCAGCCGGAGCTGGGCGACAGAGTAGGTCGTAACGTGCATACATGTAATTATGTCACCATATTTTTTTTTCTTACTGCTACTATTGTACACCGTCGGACTGGTCTTCTTTGTCTGGTGCCTTAGTCTCTGGACGAGGTTTTTTTTCGCTCGCTAAAGCCTTTGCCTTGTGTGCGTTACACTTGTAAAAAAAATCGATACAGGACGCTTTGTCGAGTGCTTTTTATCGGACACTCGGTAGAGATTTTTCGAGAGTGTCTAAAATTATCTGGCAAATAAAAGCACTCGGTAAAATAAAAAAATAGAAAAACAATTCAAAAACAACAAAACACTTTTTAAATTAGGGAAAGCACCCACCATCCAACGCCAATTTTGCAACCTATGTTATATTTTCCTTCCCCACATATTATAAAGCAAATTGATTATTTCAGTCACTAAATAAATTCAAATCAAAAGTTATCAACTACAAAGTTGCATAAATTTTTGAGATCTACAACTTTTATTTTGATAGTTTCTACATTCGCGGTAGTTTGAAATTTTTGAATTTTGAATTTCAAAACTTTAAACGTATTTTTCTATGATAATATGATTTCAAATAAAAAGTTGTCAGCTACAAAGTTAAATAAAGTTTTGAGATCTACAACTTTCGTTTTGGTGGTTTTTTCATCCGAGACCGTGTGAAATTTTTTATTGAAATTTAAACATAGTTTTATATGGCAAGATGATTTCAAATCAAAAGGTTGTCAACTACAAAGTTTCCATCTGAGGTTCTTTTAAAAATTAAATTTTTTTAATTAAGATACATTTTTCGTTGACAAGATGACTTCAAATTAAAAATTTGCAAACTACAAAACTCTATAACTTCTTAAGATCTACAAAGTTTATCTTGTTTGTTTGGTCATTTGCACATCCAACATGATGGTTCTAACATTGTTCACGAATCTTATACATCTCCTGTGGTTTCATAAACTTCAAGAGAGAGATAAGTTTTGTAAACAATTTTTTTTACTTTATCATATGAAGAATTGACCAAAATAAAAATGGTATATCTTGATGAGTTATACAACTTTATAGTTTAGAACTTTTTTATTTAAATTAATTTATTATTTCAAAATGTGATTTGAAAATTATCTTTGCCTAGTTCTTTGTTAAGTGTCAAAAAAAGTATTCGATAAAGAAACTATTTGCTGAGTGTTTTTTTACCGAGTGTTTTTTGTTTGGCATTCAACAAAGAGCCAAAAAACGCTCGGTAAAAAAACAATTGGCAAAGAGCTTCTTTGCCGAATGCCCGAAAAAACTCAGTAAATCACTTGGCACTCGACATAGATCCGTTTTTTGGCAGTGATAGAATTGAATCAGCTATAGTAAAGAATTCCTAACCGACCGGTACTATACAACTAAAACTAAAATCTTGTTATTTTTAGTTCCGGTTGCATTGCCCCATAGAAGACCTTTTAGTACTGGTATTAAAGAGTTTGAAGATTTAATATTGGTGTTACCAACTTGTATAAAGTATACTCTTTACTACCGATTTTTAACATCAACGAGTACTAAATAATTCTTTAATTTGGACCACATCTATTATCCACTGGTACTAAATATTATTTGGGTACCGGCTCTAATTAATTCAACCACGACTAATATCAAAGGTCTGAAGCATACACGAGCTATATTGGACTTACCAGTTTGTACCTCAATATTGGAAATGAGTTGCCCGTGACGATCTATAGCACTGTGCATGGCTTGCACTCTTTTTATCGTTTGCACTTGCTCGCTCCCGGCACTACGATGAGCTAGCAGAGGCACGAATGATACGGTGAAAAAAAAACGACAGCATAGTTTGTATGTGTTTGTCCAACATGCATGGATGGTCAGTCAGTGCTGTTGTGATTTCCGGATGAAAGGACGTGTGGTGTGGGTAATTCTTTCCTCGATCGGCTTGTTGCAGCACAGCAAGAGGACTACACATGCCGGTCATTCATGAATTGACTCGAGGTAAAGATATAGCTCCGTGTGGACTTTAATTTGTAGAGTTTGTTGGTAACTAGTTAAATAATGGGTCCCAGTTTGGAAACGTTTTAAAGCAGCTTGCTTTTTATTTCCAGTTAGCATATAAAAGGTGTTTGGTTTTTAGGACTAATTTTTAATCTCTTCATTTTATTATATTTTAGTCTATTAGTCTCTTCATTTTATTATATTTTAGTCTCTAAACATCTAAATACGGAAACTAAAAATGAGTCGTTAGTTACCAAACACCCACTAATTATATAGGGCTCTTGCCTGAAATGTAAAGGTTGACACTTCTTAAATATCACAGCGTACGGCATACCAAAGTTCATGTAAGCAGAAAGTTCAGTTTGCATGTATATATGGGGTTTTTAGTCGATCGATCTGCTGGTTGTGAAGAAACACGAGGTCGAGTTGCGGGACACAGAGAGACCGAAAGTCGGTCAAAATTTTCATCATATTTTGAAGCTGGACGAGTCTCATCGAAATGAAAAACGAAATTACAATTATGTACAATGATAGGGAAAGGGCGCTACCAGAACAGACTGTTTTGCCGAATGCCACAAGCACTCGGCAAAGGCTGAAAACACTCGGTAAACTCTTCGTCGAGTGTGACAGAGCAAAAAGGACTCAGTGAACTGTATATCAATAATGGCCGCTTTGTCGACTGTATTATGTCAGGCACTCAGCAAAAAAAGTCGTCGTGACAGTGACAAGTAATGGTGACAGAAACTTAATTATACTCGGCAAAGAGAAAGCCTTTGCCGAGTGCATGTTGGCCTGACGCTTGGTAAAGAAAGCTCCAGTAGACCTCCACGGTAGCCTATGTGCCGAGAGCCGTAAACTGGCACTCGACAAAGGAAGCTCCTTATCCGAGAGGCAGATAAGCACTTAGCAAAGGGATCACCAATAGGTCCCATTGTCAATATTTTTGCCGAGTGAGCTGTCCGGCACTCGGCAAAGAGAGCTTGTTTGTCGAGTGCTAAAATTACAACACTCGGCAAAGTATTTTTTATCAAGTGCCCGATAAATTGCCCTCAACAAAGAGCTAAACACTTGACAAAGAGTCAGATTCTGATAGTGGGGAAGCCATAAATGCTTGCCCCTAATAGCTTGTTTGGGAGCAAAGCGTTTGGAGGAAAAAAACTGAGAGATTAAAATCCCTTACTATTCAAAATTAAGTAGGAAGAAATTTTAACCTCTCCTGTCCTCTTCTTCCAAACACGTCCTAAGTTCGTATAGTTTGCACACCGAAGAAGTTCATACAATAAAAATATTGAAAATGCTAGCCCCCTCCCAAAAATAAAAAAGGTATATTTCGCTTCACCTGCATTTACTAGAGGTCATCGGTAGGACCAAAGAGTAAGCACAATGGCATATGTTAGGGAGTATTTAAATGTACTATAACTAATAATTAGTTGGCTAAAAAAATTGCTAGTGAAATTAGCTAGCTAACAAATAAATAGCTAACTATTAACTAATTTACTAAAAATAGCTAATACTTGAACTATTAGATAAGATGTTTAGATGTCTCCAACTAATTTTAGCCATTAACTATTTGCTCTAGTGCATTCGAACACCCCCCTTAGTCTAATGTTACAAAGATGAAATTACTCAAGAAGAACAACCCTTTGAAATTTTCTTGGAGCTGACTACTCACGCACTAGACAACCTAAGTTGCTGCCTTTGATCCACAATCCCCCAGTCTCAATATTCTTTTTGTATTTCTGTTTTCTTAGCTTTGGTATTACAAAAGATTTAAATTTTATTGGAAACTTGTGGTCCACTAACCATGTTGTCAAGTTTAGATTATTAATAACTAGTAATTAAGTATCACTAACCATTTTCATTAAAATTATATAATTATGGATGTCATGTGACAAATAAAAAAAAGTCGCTATAGTAGGTAATTTTGCTTTATGGATTCATTAACCATCCTTCATTGCCCATGATCAAATTGGAACCATCAATTGCAATTCATGAGGTGATGTGCTGCATGTTCGTTGGTAAGCGCGGCGTAAGGCTGTGTTAAAATTTGTACTGTATACCTCTATAGGAAATCAAATTTTGTTACCAACTGTATGTACAATGAAGAGGACTATATATATGTAGGCTTTAGATATAGTCCTGCTATGCTTTGCTGCCACATTAATTTCTGCATGTTACTGCATTATATTACAGACTCTTTCCTCAAATTAAGGATTAGCGCTTGGAAAGTTCATCTCGATGTTACTTATCATTTCTTCTGCACACAATGCCTAAAGTATTGTGGTATTTGATAAAATAAAGATAATCCAATAGATGCATATATAAGTCCGTAGACCGTAGCTCGTCATATATACATGCACTATGCAATTGTTTTGTAAAACAATACCCGTCCTTTTGTCTCTATATATATAGACTACGACAGTGTGCTTAATAATCCTAAAGATGACTACAATAATCATCCCACCACCACCCAAAAAAAGAGCCCAATATCTTTTTTTGGAATGGCATATGTTAGAAAAGTAGGCAAATTTAGTACTAAATTTAATAATATCGTGTTCATAATATCTATAAATTTTGGCTAAGACGACCGCTTGCAAATACTAAGTGGTCGCGTGTAGAGAATTGCAAGCGGTTGTTTAAGATAACCGTTTGCATAGTATATATTTTTGCATATGATCGTATAAAGTTAGTCGCTTGAAAAATATAACCTATTTTTATAGGTGGTTCACTATCGGAACCGGCTGATTTGTCGAGTGACCGGTAAACACTTGATTGGTAAACATTTGCCAAACTATTTAATTACCGAGTGTGCCTCTCGACAAAAAGGTCTCAGTGAACATCTCTTCCATTTTTTTTTCAAGTGGTTGCTTTTGTTGATCACGCTGCCCAAACAATGCACAACCGGTTGCCACGCAAACACCCGTTTGAAAAAAAAAACACTAGATCCTCGTAAAATCCGTTTCTCTAGCAGTGAACGCCACTGCTGGAAATATGGTGTTGCTGAAAACGTTGTTTTGCTATAGTTATACACTTCAGCTCCTCTGGAGCTCCTAGCAGCGGTGGACGCGGGGGGCGGAAAAAAATTGGGTGCAGTCGGCTGCAAACCAGAATATTTACAACCCCTCACAAAAAGGAGGATAGGCCTCACCTGCAGGTGCAACAACACAGTTAAAACGTTACCTGATAAACTTATAGATGGGGCCTATCCTCCTTTTTGTGAGGGGCTGCAAATATTCTGTTTTGCAGCGGGCTGCACCCAATTTTTTTTCCGGGGGGCAGGGGGCGTTCCTATAGCCTTCAGCGTTTGGATTGCGGAGACCCTTTCTGGAAGAGCCGAGTCTTCGATTATATTGGTAGCTGTTGCTGTAGGATCTGATGGTCGAGAAATAAGATAGTGACGTGGATGGCTTGAACATGCGCCATTGCTCCGGCGTTTAATATATAATACTCCCTCCATTTTTTTAGTTGTCGCTGGATAGTTTAATTTTGTATTATTCGGCGACAACTAAAACGAAATGAAGGGAGTAGATAGAAAATAGAAATAAAAACTGCTTTGTCATGCAGGCCGGAAAAGAAATGTCATGGTTTCATGTCTTGTGTGTTTGTTCGAGTTTGGAGAACACAACAACAACAATGTATATGTTCATCTTGAAGATTGAAGTTTGCTAGCTATATCCATATCCATGCATTTTTTTTCGAATAATACCATGCATGGTTGCCTGGAAACTAAATACAAGTTCAAGCGGGGGAAAAATAAGCGAAATGGAGGGTTTCTGTGACGCATCTCTTCCCTGTGCGTTTCTCTCTCCAAAACAACCATGGCGTGACTTGTAGCACCGAAACAGCAAGGGGCCTGATGAGGCGTCGCCCAGAGTGGCAGAGCCATGCTACTAGCGGACAAGCAACACGCAGTTTTAATACCAACGGACACGATCGAGAGCACTCTCTCTCTCTCTTCCCCCTCCGGCCTGCCTTTTTAACCGCCCCAGCAGCAGCGGCCTCCCTCCACTCGGTCTCACACTCCGACCCTCAGTCCTCACTCAACCACTGCCCGCCAGCTAGCTCCAGCAGCTAGATCAGGTCGACCGTCCTCCCGATCCACCCCCGTGCTCCGATCCACCACACGAGCTGGCTAGCTAGCCAGAGCGGCGGCACGCAGGAGATGATGAGCGGGAGGCTGAACGCGGCCACGCCCGCCTCGCCGGGGGACGACTTCTCGTTCGCGCCCATGCAGATGCCGCCGCCGCCGCCCTACGTCGGGTTCGAGCACGGCGGAGGCGGCCAGCGCGGCGCCGGAGCGATGCAGGCGCAGCAGCACCACCTCTACGACGGCCTGGACTTCGCGTCGGCGCTCCAGTTCCAGCAGGAGGCGTCGTCCCACTCCCACCACCACCAGCTGCTCACGTTGCCGTCCAGCCTGGGCCCGATGGCGCCGCCGATGCCGATGCCGATGCCGATGCCGCTGCCGATGCAGATGCCCGTGCCCGGCGACCACGTGTACCACCCGGCGCTCGGGACGATGGTGAAGCGCGAGGGCGGCGGCGCGGACGGCGGGAGGATCGGCCTCAACCTCGGCCGCCGCACCTACTTCTCCCCCGGGGACATGCTGGCCGTGGACCGCCTCCTGATGCGGTCCCGCCTCGGTGGCGTGTTCGGGCTCGGCTTCGGCGGCGCGCACCAGCACCAGGTCCCGCGCTGCCAGGCCGAGGGCTGCAAGGCCGACCTCTCCGGCGCCAAGCACTACCACCGCCGCCACAAGGTCTGCGAGTACCACGCCAAGGCATCCGTCGTCGCCGCCAACGGCAAGCAGCAGCGCTTCTGCCAGCAATGCAGCAGGTGCGTACTGTACTGTACCTCCTGCTACTGCTAGTACGTCGTCGCCATATAGCTAGCTAGGTACTAGCTCGGCCTAGACCACCTCCCATTGTGGATCACTCTAGCTAGCGGCGGCTAGGCTAGCACACATGCACACAGCACGTACAGTGTGCTGCTGCCCCTCTTCATTCTTGCATCGAGACATTGCCACGGACATGCACCGACTCCACTTTGCAAACATGCTGGAAAGCATATATAGCAATGGTAGTTGATGTTGCCTTTTTACTCAAAGGCTAGGCTAGGCAGCAGGCAGCCGCTAGCGTCTAGCGAGGCGCTGCTGGTCAGGTCTACTACTACTACTACAAGTCTCCGATACACCACCCGGCTCCGCTCTGGACGCTGATCTTCCACTCTTCCCTTTCCACAGCCTGGGCTGCTTTTCAGAGCACGGAGCTCTGGAGGGTATGCATGCATGCTTTTGGTTCGTGTACCTTGTCTCTTGCGGCCATGGAACGAAGGCTGCAGGCCGGCTCCTGCAACCATGCATGCGTATCGAAAAGCAACTTCATTTGGCACAGCCATACATATAGTAGTAGTCTACAGAGACACACGACACGACACGAACAAGCTTGTTGACTCTTGCTCGATCAATCATAAAATGAACTGAAAAAAAACGCAAGCATGCATGTACGGCTGTCGCGTCGCGTTGTTGCAAACTGTTTTCCTGCCGTCGTTTTCCTGGCCTCTTTCTCCAGTTCGCTCGGCTCTGGACTCTGGTATCGGGATCGCTGGGGAACAAAATCACGAAAGAATCTCAGGCAGGGGGGAAAGGCTGCGTCCGCGTAGTGGCTGAGCAGAGCTCTTGCTTGCTTTTAGGCTTTTAGCTGCGAACAGGAACAGGCAGTGGCTGCATGCAGCGCAGTGTAGGTAGGATCTCGATCGGGCCAGGGCTGGGGCGCGGGGCGCCTGCTTTACTCTTTATCCCTCCCTGAGTTGACCAGCGCCGCTAGTGGGCCAGTCACCGAGTCATGTTCAGTTCAGTGTGATACGATACAACTGCTGCAAGTATGGTGTGTGCTCATCTATCTTTACACAGTCTACATATATACGGTTATCTACTGCTATACGGGCTTCAAAACTAGACTGTCTCTAGTAGACTCTCTAAAATAGAGGACGTGAAATAGTGGATGAGATAGAAGGATAGGATATGAGTTATCTACAGTTCTCAGTCTACTGGAGACAGTCTAGTTTTCCAGCGCGTATAGTAGTAGTAGCTAACAGTATATATATGTAGTAATGTACGTAGTATAGACGACCGAAGGCGCCCACGACGTACACGCGTACTGAGACACCTTTTCTCTGTTTGAATTGTTGCGTGCGTACGTGGCTAGGTTTCACGTGCTGTCGGAGTTCGACGAGGTCAAGAGGAGCTGCAGGAAGCGGCTGGCCGAGCACAACCGCCGCCGCCGGAAGCCGGCCACCACCGCCTCATCCAAGGACGCCGCGTCGCCGCCTGCTGCCAACAAGAAGACCAACGGCGGCTCCATCACATGCTCTTACTCCACTGAAAACAAGAGTAAGCATGCATTCTTCATTTATCTCTGATGGCCTGACCTGGGGCATCACGCGCGCAATGCAACTTGTTTTGTGACGATGGCGTTGGACAGACGACGACCTGAGCTGCAGGGCCAAGTCGACCATGTCGTCCAACACGAGCAGCGTGATCAGCTGCCAGCTGGACCAGCCCGGCAACAAGCACCAGCTGGCGAGGCCGACGCTGACTCTCGGCGCCTCGCAGGACAACAAGGACCACCAGCAACAGCTGAGCACCATGCTCCATGTCCAAGCGGCCGGCGGCTACCACCACCAGGAGCAGCAGCACTTCATAACCTCTCTGCAGGTTCACAACAACGGCGGTAGCGGCAACAACAACAACAACAACATAATACTGTCGTGCTCCTCGGTGTGCTCCAGCTTGCCGCCGCCCCCGTCGGCGCCCAACGGAGAGGTCTCGGACCAGAACACCGCCGCCAACAATGGCAACGGGAACATGCATAACCTGTTCGAGGTGGACTTCATGTAGACCGTGGAGATCGATCCAAAGCAAGCTAAGCAAGCACACAGGAGTACGTTCTTCTGGCAAGCTAGGTGTCCTTGGTGTGTAAAAGGAATAGGAGAGAGAGAGCAAAAAAGGTATGAAGTGGGTGGAGAAACAAGGAGAGAAAGAGAGAGAGAAGGGTGCAAGTGCAAGGATTCCACCCATCCATCACACTCCATATCAGTAGCAGCAAGCTGCAGCCTGCAGGTCTAGCAAAGGTAGCTACGTACCCTCTTGTTTGCAAGGTTCCATGGCTATAGCAAAGCCATGCATCCGGGCCGGATGGATGGAAGGCCCCCATTACAGTGGCTAGCTGCCTCTCTCAACCAGTCTACCTCGATCTACTGCGCTGCTGCTGCAGCTGCATCCATCGCAAGCCTTTCTACCTTTCCATTTCAAGCGGGGGGGAATAGTTAACAGTGGCTGTGTTTCACTTGTTTTTCTCCACTAGTTTTTCTTTTCTTGTTGCAAGGTGCACGAGGGTGCAGTGTGTGTCGTACTAATACCAAACTACCTGTTCTACTGTCTCCAACAATTAACCGAGAGGACATGATGACTAGCTAAGCTACTTGCAGTAATGGCTCCATATATATCAGCAAGATATACTGTGTCCATGCAGGCCCAGCATGCATCCTGCAACCGCAGTGACAGTAGTATACCTTGCATGGCTTCAAATTTTTCGACAGCGCAATCACGCAGCTAGAGATATATATGATATGTACTGTATATATTTTTAAAAATAAAAAGCGACGATAGACAGAGCACTATTAGAAAAAGGGGCGATATATTTTTACAGGCGAATTCGGTTATCAACCGGCTATGCTATTTTTAGTGGCGGTTTCTTACATGCGGTTTTCATGGATTTTTACGGGCGGTTTTCTTAAAGAACCGCCTGTAGAAATACAATTTCTAGTGACGGTTTTCTTAAGACACTGTCACTAGAAACCATTTTTATCCTTAATTTTTCGAAACTTTGTAGTTGACAATATTTTTATTGGAACTCATTTCGGTTCTCAAAAATTGAATCTAAGTATATCAAATTTAAAATTCAAATTTTGCAAACTACCTCGGATGGAAAAGGTGTCAAAATAAAAGTTGTGGAACTTCAAACGTTATTCAACTTTATAGTTGACAACTTTTTCATTTGAATTTATTTACGGTCTCAAACATACATATCATAGGCGGAGTGATACTGGAGGGTACGCGCGAGGTTGAGGTCGGCGGTTTGATTCTTAACAACCACGTAGCGCGTGAAAAATGCCGAGACTTTCAACTTCGACGGAGACGCGCGGATGGGCTGAGTCCGTTTAGGGGTAGTTTGGGAACCATATTTTTTCAAGGGTTTTCATTTTTCCAAGGGAAATTAGTTTATTTTTCCTTGGGAAATTGGAAATACCATGGAAAAATGGGGTTGCCAAACTAGCCTTTAATGTTTTTTAAAATAATTTTTACAAGCGATTTTATTACGTCGACCGACCGTCAGTGGAAATCAATTTTCACTGGCGGTCCTTATTTACCCGCCTGTAAAAATGTTGATTTTTAATGGTCCATAACATCGACGGTTCTAAGAAACGACAGTAAAAATAGGTTCACACTGTAGAGTTTGTTTGTACTAGTGGAGTGTAGAAACCATATTATACATAACCATTGCAGGTTACTTCACAGTTATTGCATGCGAAATGTGGGAGCGTCGCATTGGATCGGAGGCCCACATGATCCCTGCTGCGCGGATATGATGGGAGGGAGAACCTTAAATTCACAAGCGCAGCCGGGGCTCCAGGCTACTAGGGTGCCCAGCACCAGCAGCAGCATGCATGCATGGATATCATTATCATGTCGCAGATCGACCGAGTTCATTGATTGGTGCCCTAGAAGTCGAGATCGACTGGCGGATTTGAATTATTACTACGTGATTAATGATGTTTTCCTCTGTGGTCTCTCTTTCTTTCCAGTAGCCGGCATGTAGGATCGGATGGATCGCTAGAGCCATGCGTGGATCTTGAGCTCCTGATGATTCGACGTACGTACTAGCTACAGCGAGTAGCTAGGTCGACCTAGGACGCGTGTGCATGCATGCATACATGAGTAGGTACGTACGAGTACGTGCCCCCGGTATTGAATGCGGCGCCCGCCCTAGCCCTACTTGCGATTGATCGATGGGTGTGGAGAGAGTGAGTGCATGATGAATTATGACGTGGGTCTTGGTGTTTGTTTGCCCCTTGTGAATTCAAGGCTGGCGGGGCAGTCGTCATGCATGGCATGGCATGGCTTGCCGATTCGGTTGCACTTTGCTCCTCCGGCGATGGCTGCTAGCGAGAGAGGGTGAGAGCTTGGATTGGACCACACGCGCGCAGAGTATTAAAGAAGCGTACTTATTTCGCCAGGACCTGCATGCATCCAGAGGGGGCCGCCGATCCATGATCAACGGTACTTTAAGGCTGGAACGAAGATTTGCTTCCTCCTCCCCCGTTGCATATATAGCATCTGCCGTTCTTAGAGCAAGTTTAATAATAGAGCTAACTGATGGCTACAAGGATCCCTATAGCATGTCATTTAGCCTATATTCATATTGAATATAGTGGTTAGGTTATTAATATAAGACTCCACTTGTCTCTCTCACAAAGCTTCTTGGTTTTTGTGTCAAAGTCGTTTGTAAGTTTCACTACCGGAATCCAAGGCTTTGCCGAGTGTTGCAATCTTTGCCGAGTGCCTTTTGTCGGGCACTCGGCAAAGACGGCTTTGCCGAGTGCCGCACTCGGTAAAGCTAGGCTCTCGGCAACGAGGCTCTTTACCGAGTGCCGGACACTCGGCATAGGTAGACACTCGGCACAGCCTGGTTTGCCGAGTGTTAAACACTCGGCAAAGTGGGCTCTCGGCAAAGGGCCGTCAACGGCCGTCCCAAAGCTGACGGCCGTCAGTCTTTGCCGAGAGCCAGCGGCTGGCACTCGGCAAAGATGATTCTTTGCCGAGTGCCACACAGTAGGCACTCGGCAAAGACTTCTTTGCCGAGTGTCATCCCTAGACACTCGGCAAAGTATATTTTTATTTTTTTGATTTTGTCTCCCAAACTTTTTGTGGTATGTTCCTACACTATGTAGACCTACATGTATCATTTGTGGACAATTATAACAGAGATTCAATCGTTAGTAGATTTAGTTCGTTTATTTGAATTTCTTCGGAAAATTCAAATTTGAACTGCAGGTCACTCGAAACTTGGAAAACCGTGCATGAAAAAATGATATTCATGGTACTTAGCATAAGTTACGACCGATTTCAGAAGCGTACCGGAAACTTCGAGCAACATGCTCACTAAACATGGCCGTGAACTTGGCATCCACGTGTTTAAAAATTGTATAAAACACAAACAAAGTCAGAAAATCATGAAACTTGTCCCCGTGTCATGATATCATATGTATAGGTTGTGATAAAAATTTTAGAGTATTTGGAGAAAGTTGTGAGACACTATGTGTAGAAACCTAAGAGATCCACATTGAAACTCTATGATTTCATGTGTAGTCCTCTTAGGTTTCTACACATAGTGTCTCACAACTTTCTCCAAATACTCTAAAATTTTTATCACAGTCTATACATATGATATCATGACACGGGGACAAGTTTCATGATTTTCTGACTTTGTTTGTGTTTTATACAATTTTTAAACACGTGGATGCCAAGTTCACGGCCATGTTTAGTGAGCATGTTGCTCGAAGTTTCCGGTACGCTTCTGAAATCGGTCGTAACTTATGCTAAGTACCATGAATATCATTTTTTCATGCACGGTTTTCCAAGTTTCGAGTGACCTGCAGTTCAAATTTGAATTTTCCGAAGAAATTCAAATAAACGAACTAAATCTACTAACGATTGAATCTCTGTTATAATTGTCCACAAATGATACATGTAGGTCTACATAGTGTAGGAACATACCACAAAAAGTTTGGGAGACAAAATCAAAAAAATAAAAATATACTTTGCCGAGTGTCTAGGGATGACACTCGGCAAAGAAGTCTTTGCCGAGTGCCTGCTGTGTGGCACTCGGCAAAGAATAAAGAACAAAGCTTTGCCGAGTGCTGCACAAATAGCACTCGGCACAGAAGCCTTTGCCGAGTGCCCGTGATCCGGCACTCGGCAAAGTTTATTTTAAAATTTTAAAAAAATCTTTGCCGAGTGCCGGATCGCGGGCACTCGGCAAAGAATTTTAATTAACCGGCCGCCCGGCCGGCTTTCTTCTTCCTTCTCCTTTCCTTCTCCTTTCTCTTCTCCCTCTGCCTCACCGCCGCCACGCCCGCCGCCTCTCCCGGCCGCTCGCCCGCCGCCTCTCCACGCCGCCCTCGCCCGGCCGCCCTCGCCGCCCTCTCCACGCCGCCCTCGCCGCCCTCGCCCGCCGCCCTCTCCACGCCGCCCTCTCCACGCCGCCCTCTCCCCGCCGCCTCTCCACGCCGCCCTCGCCCGCCGCCTCTCCCCGCGCCCACGCCGGCAAGCCACCGGCGCCTCTCACCGCGCCCACGCCGGCACGCCGCCCTCGCCCGCCCGCTCGCCGCGCCCGGCACGCCAACGCCGGCGAGCCGACCGCCGCCCGCCCCCGACGCGACCGGCAAGTCGTCACCGTCCGCCCGCCCACGCGCCCGGCACGCCGCCGCCGGCCGATCGTCGCCAAACCGTAAAGGTTTAATAAATTTATTAAATTTATGTATGTTTATTGTTATATTATTGTTATATTGTCATATGTATGTTTATTGTTATATTATGTGTTTATTGAATTTAGTATGTGTGTTTATTAAATTTATAATACATGTTTATTTAATTTAGAGAGTTTCTACTCTGTGTGTCAATTAGATATATTTTGTGGATGTCGGCCATCGTGCCGATAGTTTTATTTGCAGGTTTTGTAAACATCCCCGTACAGGGGAGGTGCTGCCAAATTTTTTACATGTTATATTAAACTATAGTCGGTTATATATGTTATAGGATGGAGGACCGTGAGTGGATGTACACGGGCCGTAGAGGAAGGAACGATGTCACCACTGAATGGATTAGAAAGACCGATGATTTCGTGGAACGGGCATATGGCGAAGCTGCTAAAGGAGCGAGTCTAGTTCCATGCCCGTGCAGCAAATGTGACAACCGGAAAAGAAAACCAAAGAAGACCATGGTAGAACATATTTGGAAGAATGGATTTACGTCGGGCTATACTCGGTGGATATTTCATGGTGAAGCCCATCGTACGAGAGAGGAGGTGCTGAGACAACGTGTCGAGGATTATGACGCGGATGCGGGGGTAGCGGATATGTTGAACGACTATCAGGAGGCACAGTACACGGGAGGATGTATGGATGAAGAGCCAGAGCCGACTGCAAAGGCGTTCTACGACATGTTCGACGCGGCACAGAAGCCCCTTCACGGCCAGACAAAGGTTTCTCAACTGGATGCCATTGGGCGTGTAATGGCGTTCAAGTCGCAGTACAGCATGAGTAGAGACGCATTCGATGGCTTGTTGACGGTTATTGGGAGTCTGCTTCCGGATGATCACGTTCTGCCAAAGAGCATGTACGAGGCACAGAAACTACTTCGTGCACTCAAGATGACGTATGAGCAGATTCATGCTTGTCCGAAGGGCTGCGTGCTATTTAGGAAAGAATACGCGGAGGCAAAGTACTGTCCCAAGTGTAATTCGTCTAGGTTTATGGAGGTAGACTCTGGTGATGGACAAAAGAGGCAGCTCGACATCCCCTTGACAATCCTACGACACCTTCCGTTCGTACCGAGGATCCAGCGTCTGTACATGACAGAGGAATCCGCGAAACAGATGACTTGGCACAAAAATGGAAAACGATACAATCCTGACAAGATGGTGCACGCATCAGATGGTGAAGCATGGAAACACTTTGATGACATTCACCGTGAGAAAGCCGAAGAGGCTCGTAATGTACGTGTTGCGTTGGCCACAGATGGGTTCAATCCCTATGGAATGAGCGCTGCCCCGTACACATGTTGGCCCGTGTTTGTTATCCCAATCAATCTCCCCCCTGGTGTGTGCTTTCAAAGGCAGAATATATTCGTGTCGTTGATAATTCCCGGACACCCGGGGAACAAAATGGGCGTGTACATGGAGCCTTTGATCGATGAATTGGTACGTGCCTGGGAGGAAGGGGTATGGACGTTTGACCGAGCTACGAAGACAAACTTCAGAATGCATGTTTGGTACCAGTACTCCATGCATGACTTACCGGCCTATGGGCTATTCTGTGCCTGGTGTGTTCACGGTAAGTTCCCATGCCCAGTTTGCAAGGAAGCTCTCAGGTTCATTTGGTTGAAAAAGGGTGGCAAATATTCGTCCTTCGATAAACATCGACAATTTCTTCCTGCTGACCATCCATTCCGCCTAGACATCAAGAACTTTACGAAAGGTGTCGTAGTGACAGACCGCCCACCTGCAGCGATGACTGGTGCCGAAATTCGTCAACAGATAGATGGGCTCGTGGCCAATACAGAAGGTGGTTTTGTGGGATATGGTGAGCAGCATATGTGGACACATAAGTCTGGCTTGACTCGGCTCCCCTATTATGACGACCTGCTCCTTCCACACAACATTGACGTGATGCACACTGAAAAAAATGTTGCCGAGGCACTGTGGGCAACAATTATGGACATTCCTGATAAGTCAAAGGATAATGTGAAGGCAAGAGTGGATCTGGCAGCGTTATGTGATAGACCAAAACTAGAGATGAAGCCGCCAAGTGGCGGAAAGACATGGAGAAGGCCTAAGGCCGATTTCGTCCTAAGCAGGGCCCAGAGGAAGGAAGTACTTCAGTGGATCAAGATGTTGATGTTCCCTGATGGGTATGCAGCTAACCTGAGTAGGGGGGTGAACTTATCTACTATGCGAGTCTTAGGGATGAAGAGTCATGACTTCCACATATGGATTGAACGGATTCTTCCTGCGATGGTTCGAGGCTATGTCCCTGAGCATGTCTGGCTAACGCTTTCAGAGTTGAGCTATTTCTTCCGTCAGCTTTGTGCAAAAGAGTTATCTCGGACCGTGGTTGCAGACTTGGAAAGATTGGCCCCCGTTTTACTGTGTAAGCTTGAGAAGATATTTCCACCCGGCTTCTTCAATCCAATGCAGCATTTGATTCTTCATCTCCCCTATGAGGCACGAATGGGGGGCCCCGTGCAGGGACGTTGGTGCTATCCAATCGAGAGATGTCTAAAGACTATTCGAAAGAAATGTAGAAATAAATGCAAAATCGAGGCTTCCATTGCAGAGGCATACATTCTAGAGGAGGTCTCAAACTTCACAACAACTTATTATGGTGACAAACTGCCGAGCGTGCATAATCCACCCCCTCGTTACAATGATGGCGACAATGAATCGAACCTTAGCATATTTCGAGGCCAACTCGGAAGCGCAAGTGGCTCGACCACCAAGACCCTGAATCATGACGAGTGGCGACATATCATGCTATACGTATTGACCAACCTTGAAGAGGTGACGCCATACATGGAACAATTTCTTCATGAATTCTGGCGTCGATCAAGGGACCCCACTCCACAGGAATATGACACTCTTCTTAGAAAGGGTGCGCGAAATGGGTTGCCCGATTTCATTTCCTGGTTCAAACGTAAGGTACGTGTTTAGTTTGTAAAAGAGATACGTCTTTGAACTCAATTTAGCATCTTTTAACTTGCGAATACTTGCAGGGCCAAAGAGATCCGTCTATGAGTGCCGAGTTGAGACAAGTAGCCAACGGCTTTGCTTATAGGGTCAAGAAATATTCTGGGTATGACGTCAATGGATACCGTTTTCGTACAACACACTACGACCAAAGTCGGCCCAATCGGAAAACAACGTGTTCTGGAGTCTTTACGCCAGGGCTTGACAATGTCGATTATTTTGGACGAATTGAAGAAATATATGAGCTCAATTTTTATGGTTCCAAACCTCTTACTCCAGTGATATTCAAATGTCATTGGTTTGACCCTCAAGTGACGAGACGGACACATTCTAATCTTGGGATAGTCGAAATTCGACAAGATTCCACCTTAGCAGGAGACGATGTCTATATCGTGGCCCAACAGGCCACACAAGTGTATTATCTCCCATATGCGTGTCAAACGAAAGAACATCTTAAGGGTTGGGATGTTGTGTATAAGGTATCGCCGCATGGGAGGTTACCTGTTCCTAACGATGAAGATTACAACTTAGACCCGGACACATATGATGGAGAGTTCTTCCAAGAAGATGGGCTAGAAGGGCGATTTGAGATAGACTTAACAGAAGCTATCGGAATGGACGTAGATATTGAAATGGTTGTTGATGAGGAGGATGATGAGGTGCAAAATGATAATGACTTAGTAATCCTTGAAGGCAATGATGAGGTTGCGTCTTCCGATGGTGTTGAGATTGAAATGCTTGATAGTGATGATGAGAGTTTTGATCCGGCTAACCCCGACACATATGAAGATTATTTTTAATCGATGTAATGCTATATGACTTTTTATTTCGCACCTGTTTTTAAATACATTTTTTATATGTGCTTATTTGTTTACTCTTAATTGCAGGTTGTTGGACAAATATGGTGGGCGGTTTCCTGAGGAGGAGGAGGGGGAGGAGGAGTAGGACGGCGGACGATGCAGAGCAGGCAGCGCAGCAGCAGGAGGCAGAGCAGGCAGCGCAGCAGCAGCCGGCGCCTCAGGACGACGACGACCAGCAGGACGACGACGACCAGCAGCAGGACGCCTCAGGTTCAGGCGGCTCTAGTTCGAGGAGCATCTACCTGCGAGGCCCCGCGAGTCTCCCGCCGCGTCCCATACTTCGGGACAGACGGCCGTTGATTCGGCCGGAAGGGGAGAGGTATGTAACTTTATGTTCTTCATTCTTGTTCATATTATGTGTTCAAAATCATAATATAAACTAATACTTTTTATTTATCACTTGGACAGGTCTTGGACGGTTTTGGATTATGCTGGGGGTCATCGTCGCCCCCCCAACAACATCCTCGGCCTGCTGTGCAGGGAACACTTCCCTGGACTTGTGGAGTACGCCGGAGTGACGGGCCCAGCCTTCACCTTCGACCACTACGCCGTCGCCCCCGATGCAGTAGACCGGGACGGCAGGGAATTCAATAACAAGGCGGAGCGGGTGAAGCAAGAGCTGTGGGTAAGTCTTAGTATAATATAAAATATGTCGCATTCGTTGCAAATTCTTGAAATAATGTATGGATACATCGTTTTTGTATGCAGGATTTCTTCAGATGCGATGCTGGATACGAGGCTAGGGCGGATGTGGTGGCCACCACGTGCTGTAAGAAGCTCGTCGTGGACATGCACTATGAGGCCCGCATCCAGGCCATCATCACCTACCACGGCTCCGTCCTTGGGGAGAAGGTGACCAAACCTCAAGCCCGAACCATGTCGTTGACCAGGGAGCAGTACATGCAGGTAAAGTCATGCATGTTTGGTACCAGTACTCCATGCATGAATTTTATTTTATCTTCTGATATGCACTTTATGTGTTTACTTTGCAGGTGATTCCACATTGGTGCGCCGCACATCCTCTCTGCTGGGAGCAGATGGTGGATAGGTGGTGTTCGGCTGAGTGGGACGAGGTGCACACAGCTAGCCGGGAACGGCGTTTGCAGATGCAAGGGCCCTCGCACCACCAAGGCAGCCGGAGCCTGGGCCAATATGCCGAAGCATGGGTACGCCACCTTTTTATTTCGATATATAGCACTAAGTTAGATATTATTTCTAACTATCTCGTTGGTTTTCGTTGCAGTCGGCGTCACATGGTGGCAGGCCTTGTTCCACCTTCTCGGCCTATGCTATGGCCCATAAGGGTAAGGCGACGTCCGACGTCACCTACAACCCGGATGACGGGCCCGAGGCCTACACCAACCCCGCCGTCTACAGCCGCCTCCATGACTACACCGCCATGGCGCAGGAGGTCCATGGCCCAGACTATGATCCGAGCACCGAGCCTATCGACCCCGATGTGCTCATGAGGGTCGGAGGAGGCAAGAGACATGGGCGGTACTGGATTGCCGACGGGGCAATCGACTCGTCCTCCACTCCCACTCTGTCTCAGGTGAGAGCAAGGAGCACTGGCTCGAGCCCAGCCATTCGACCTCGGCACGACAGCTCACAGCATCGCATTTCACAACTCGAGGTTAGTGCTTCTGTAACTCGTCCTTCCTTTAGTTATATACCTAGTCTTTGAGTTACTATAACGTTGGCTTGTAATATTACAGACCCAACTAGAAGAGATGGAGGCGAGGATAATGGCGGAGCGGGCGGCGGCTGATCAGAGGATGGCGGAGATGTTCCAGTACATGCAGAGCCTTGGCGCCGCACAGGGCATCGCTCCGCCACCTCCATTGTTCCCCCCAGTTGACCCTACTCTCTTCCACACTCCTGTGAGTACCAAAATTGTAGTTAGATGTTTGTAATGCATCTGGTATAACACATGCTATCTCTTCTTTGTGCAGGGCCAATCTGGGGCGGCATCCAACAACCCTCCGGAAGGGTTCAGCCCAACGCAACCCCGGCCAAACCGCCCACCTCCATGAGTCGTTGTTTTAGACTTCACAACTTATGTATAATACTTATGTTTCTGTTTAATACTTATGTGAGAGCTTGCGACGTTTGAGACTTATGTTTGTGTTGAACACTTATGTTTGTGATGGATATTTATGTTTGTGGTCACGGTTTTATGTTTGTGTTGGCTATTTATGTCTGTGATGATATCTGTGATGTATATATGTGATATATATGTGATATTTTCTGTTTGTGTGGATGGAAAACAAAAAACAAATAAAAAAGGTACATACTGGTCACTTTGCCGAGTGTAACACTCGGCAAAGAGGCTCTTTGCCGAGTGTCTGGGTCATAACACTCGGCAATGAGCACAGACCTGGGCACCGGCTTAGGTTCTTTGCCGAGTGTTGTGTCGCTGGCACTCGGCAAAGAGGTCGGCTTTGCCGAGTGCCAGTTGGGACACTCGGCAAAGAGCCTGACATGGGGACCCTCCCTGGCGGGCTCTTTGCCGAGTGTCCCAAGTGGCACTCGGCAAACAAGGCGGCTTTGCCGAGTGCTGCCAGGAGGACACTCGGCAAAGATATCTTCGTTGCCGAGTGTCACCATTGACACTCGGCAAAGCCGCCGTCTCCGTCAACCGGCGCCGTAACGGTCGCTTTTCTTTGCCGAGTGCACCTTGACACTCGGCAAAGATCTTTGCCGAGTGCCCGAAGAAAAGTACTCGGCAAAGAAGTCTTTGCCGATGTACTGTTTGCCGAGCCTTCTTTGCCGAGTGTTACACTCGGCAAAGCCTTTGCCGAGTGTTTTTAAGGCTTCGCCGAGTGCTTCCGGCACTCGGCGAAGAGGTTGATTCCGGTAGTGTTTACAGCATGCTTCCTCTCTCTTCCTCTCACTTCGGCATTTAGCTAATTTATAGTCTCTTATTATACTTAGCGAACAATGGAACGAACAAAAGATCATGATGTGTTTAAGCCAGACCGAAAATTCGTGCTTTAGATCAGTCCATGGACTTCATGATTTATGGCCAACTATACCAACGCTTCACCCAAAACTTACTTTTGTACTCCAACTATTTGTTTGTGATAAATGTGATATCAGAAGAGCAGAAGATGCACGACGTAATCAAGTAACCACCCAATCTGCAGGCCATCTCTTTAGCCATGAAAAAGGAGACCAGCCAACTTTTCATCCTAATCTAACTTGCACAGAGCACGCGTTCTTCACGACATATTGTAGTGCAATTAACTGAGTTTGCTGGCATTTGCTAGAGAAATCAACTCGATTTTGAGCCTGGAAATTCTAGCGTGCCAATCAAACTCTGGCAACCAACGCCACAACCAAGTACAACTTGTGAACCTCTAAATAAGCAAGGTAATCATGCCAGACAATACCTATCTGGAAAATTTTACAAACATGATCTGTTGTTACGGAAACAAACAGCATGTTCACAAATATTTGTCACCCGCTAGTTCATTTTTGATCTAAACCGCGACAAATAAAAAAGAACGGAGTGAGTACAAAACAACAGCCCACAGAAATAACATTTTACAAACTCTTTTGTACAGCATGCTCTGTCGTCTAAATTACATCACATATATATCCCTTATTATCTCGGGACTCTAGTTTTTTCAACAAAAAAATAGAACAAATATGGCTTCACAGGGGAAAAAAAAAGGGTTCGCAAGCTCACAAACAAACCTGTGACCTTGGATAGGAAAGAATTGGAGTGACCGGATCACCAATGCAGTGATCTGGCACTACATGCAAAATGTCAGTGAAGAACACAATTCAGGAACATGAGCAGCTAAAAACTCACTGGACTTGCTCCTCCCAGACCCAACGAGGGTCCCTTGACCCTGCTAGGCTACACTTACAATTACTCTTTACCACTTCTGAATTGACTGCGAGAGATTTCGAGTGCCTATGCCTGGAAAAAGGTTTTACCTTTGAAAACAGTCATTGTGCTTTTGACTTAGCAAAGAAAAGCAGTCTGTTTGACAGTACCAAGTTTTCAGAATAGCTGAAGGGCAATCTTGAGCCTGTTCTGCTTCCACCTTGGTAGCTTCCCAAATGCCTCCTTTGTCATCCCAAACTTTTCTCTGAACTCCGATGAAGACAGATATATCTGCAACGTGCCAGAGTATAGTAGTAGTTTTAGAGCTTCAGTCAGTTAGGCAATGGTTTCGTAAGGGCACAAAGATTTACCTCTCGCTTGGTAACATCAATGTCTGTGGGGATATTGGTGGAAGATGTCCTCAAGCTGTCATATGGGTATATAGGAAGTCCTGCCTGACACTCTGCCTGACTCTCTTTTACATCTTCCTCTACTGTAGGAGTTGCAATTTGACTATCCTTTGTAGGGTTGATTTCCTTGGCATTCGTCTCTAGTGTAGGCTTGTTCGCTTCAATTTGGGGCTTGCTTGCATCAGGGCTCGCTTGAAACCAAAAGAAGATAGAAGGTAAGATAAACCATGCTTAAAATGTAAAATGACACTATCCCTTTTAAGGATGCTAGCATACCTTTAATTGACTTTGGTATTAGAGTTGCTTTAGGCCGCTCAAAAGAAGCAGAAATCGCAGCGATTGAAGCTGTCCTTGGAGGTGGCTTTGAAGAATCAGAAGATACAGGCTTCGGAACTTGTTTCCTAACAACAGGTGGAGGAGTTGATAGGTTTCGAGCGTTTGGGTTCTCAAAGTTAGCAGCCAATGCATTGAAAGCAGGCGACCTTCCTCTGACTCTTATACGATCAGGACTGAATGACATGCTTCTGGAACGTTGGGATTTATCAGGTACACTCGACCTTCCAGTGTGTGTTGATGTTGTTGACCTTCTTTTTGGTTTCTACAAATATTATAACCATGGATTAGCCTATTTCTAGGAAAACATCATTAGGAAACTGAACTAAACACAGTGAATGCCTGTGCAGCTGTGCTACGAGCTACTTCCAATTCGTTGTTTTGTATGTTCTTGCAAGTGATACTGACTAGTGATACTTAGCATTTCATTATCACGAGTTCAACAACAATGTAAATAACTAGCCAAAAGTATCCGGGTGAAAATGCACCATTGGTTTCATAAGGTCATGCAGTAAACACCAATCCATGAACATTCAGCAAGATGTGCCAAAATATAATGCTATCATAACTCACACAGTCACACATACACAGTAGACAGCACTGCATTTTGTAACGAATTTTATTTTTCTTTATTTCACTTCATTTTTAGTTTACTTAGACCTACTTTAGACTGGACATGTTGATCCAGTCAGCCACACATATGGTCCCAACTGCCTAACAAGATACTCCATCCAAAAAGGATGCAATTCTATAATAGTGCTCAGTCAATCTGTCCTAAGTTTGACTAAATTTATATAAAAAATATTAATGCTTATCATAATAAATGGGTAAATTTCGATTTTTCATGGAATATATTTTCATAACATACCTGTTTGGAGTCTTAAATGTTGTTAGTATTGTTTCGTAAACTCAATCAAAGTTAAGTTAGGACAAAACCTATAATGGCATCCTTTATGGGATGGAGGTAGTAATTGTCATTATTGGATACAGAAACCTTACATCTGCTCTTGGTTTTACTCCATCCTTCACTAAAGATAACCTCCTTTCAAATGAGTTACCATGCATCTGAAACAATTCGCAAGGCAAAAAAAAATCAGTTTAGCATGTGATATTTGCACAACACCAAAGCCATTACAATCCAGGCAGGAGTGCCTTAGGCTGTATCCAACAGATCGTGCATATGGTCGTGTAAAACATTGTTTTTGCACTGTAGATAGCATTGTTTGTAGGGTGAAGTTTGAAATGGGAGGTATGGTAGGGAATTAGATAGAAGAGCTGTTGGAGATAGCCTTACTATTGATTTTGCTGAATCCCAACTGAAGAACCTAGTGAAATATTGGGGTTCACTTCCTTCATTGATGACATAAAGTGGTGTTTCTCGTGATACATTCTCCATTAGAATGTCAAGGTCTAGAAATTTCTGTCACAAAGCATGATTTCACAATTCACTTCAAGTTTTGAAAAAAATGCCTTCTCATTTATAGCGCTCTATAAAAACGAAATATGAATGTATAATATACCTCTCCAATGTTCAAAGCTTGTGCTCGTATTTTTGTGTCCACATGTTGTCCAACCCATACGAAGACACATGAGTGACAATCCAAAATAAATATATCCTCCGTCATCAAATCATCTTGAGTGAAGTTGAATATTTCTCTGACCTACAAAACCAGTTTCACCAGCATTAATTATTCAGCACACTATTTTCATGACAAACAATATATAAACTTCAGCATACGCACCTTAAGCACCCCTTCTCACCCCCAAAGTATGACCACAGGAAAAAAAGAATTCAAAAAGAAGAAATCAGATAAGGTGCACAATGAACTATAAAGACCAATTAAGATAATGAATAAATGCAATGGGAGACATTCAAATTTGTCTTACCCTTTGTAAATGTACAAGCAAATAAATGAGGGTCACTTTCTTGGTCCCTCACAATCTTCTGGCTGCCATACTCAGACTTGACTCCAAGCAACTTCCAAAACTGATCATATTCAGATCCTTCTTTGAGCATTCTGGACTGCAAATTTGGCTGCATATAGTGGATGAGAAGAATGGAAAGGTTCAGTGTTGTAGTAGTTTATATGATAGAGCAGTGAGCATGCAACCAGGACAGAAACATGCTCAGGTAGAGTATAAATATATAGTTACACAGAAGCAATCAACAAGCTAATATGCAAGTTGGGAACAGGAAGCATTTATGTCATAATACAAGTAGACAAGTGATGAACTGATTTACTGCCAAACAAGGACTGTTGATCTAGTAATAACATGATGTACACTTGACAGGAAACAGATGCAAAAAGTAACTAGGAAATTAGGATAAGTAAATTATACTGTATGATGTTGATGGTGTGCAAATAAGTCTGAAGATAACATTCAATTAATACGTACAACATATTAGTAGAAATCATATAAATGACTGTAGTGATTATTAAGTCATCATAAATGCAGTAACTAGCAATCTACTATATAACTGTTCTGCGAAAATCTTTAGCTTAGATGGTTGTAGTAACTAGTCATTACCCACTGGCGGACATCAATCTAGAAATAACAGAAAGAAGAAACACAGCTAAAGCCTAAATTGTCATGTGGATAATGAGTTCATCGAAGTGCAGCAGCAACATAGCAGACTGTTCATTTGAATGGTCAACCATGCCAACACAATCACTAAAAAGCACTCCTCCAACCTTGATCACATCTAGCTGCCTCTCAGCAAGCTCTTGGTCCATTGATGAGCTTAGATTACCGATCCATGTAAATACTGTATCTCCGTCATGCAATATGTAACAATAAGAAGAGTTCAGCGACGGTGCTGCCTGGTAATAAGAATCATAGCATTGTCAAAGGAATCCACTAAGATAAGAAGGCCATAACACAACCATAATGCCTTGTTTGGAGAAGACAATAAAAATAAATTACCGTGTCAACTTGAATAGCTTGCATATTCTCTGGCCCTGAGCCCTGAACTCGAAAAAGTGCAACCCCATTTTCTGAATAAGTATCATCTTCAATGCCATTTTCTGAGACAAATTTCTTATACCCAGTACTTGTCCCTCCCTGTATTTAGTGAAAATACACATATGCAACAATCATATTACCACTGTAAGGAGAAAGAATTTGCAGGTGCTTATTCACATGAATTTGGCTAACACCAACCTTGTATATAACCAAGTTTTGAAATATTGGGAAAAATTCAGTGGGTTCCTTTCCTTCATAAATGCGAACCTGTGATGACCAAAGAAGAGGTTAGGACAGTCAGCCAAGAATTACAAAAATCTTTGACAAGACTGGAAGAATATTAACCAGAACAGCCTGAAATTTTAAAGACTCAATCATCTTGTCAGCTAGTGAAATGGCTGCACTTCTTTCCTCCTGTTTATATATGAAAAAAAAAGAAAAACATGGTTAAGTAATCCAACTCAGTATCATTTAACAAAGAAACAAAAGTGTTAAGGAGGCCATAACTGAATGCTCCTCGGAAATAATGATTAATATATATACAATTGTTGTTGATGCCTTCCTAGGGAAACACTACAGGCGCAGGCAGCAGTAGGTTGGTCAGTTTGTTAGAGTGCAGTTGAGAGTTTTTAGGCCCAAGTTGTTATCTTTCTGTTGAGAGTGTATCAAGGAAAGGCTTATCATTATCCCTCCAAGGGCTTATTCCTTATCTGTTAGTCAGCTGAGAGCTGGGCGCCTCTAATCTATAAAGAGGACAGTAGATTGTACTAGGTTTTTTATCGAAGAAGTAAAACCCTGTTGGGAACTCCTTCGATCATCGTGGCTGCGTCTCCGCGCAGCTCCGGTGACGACATTCCCACCCATTCGCCTTATCCCTTGCGATCTCTCTCCCAATCCCACCTCCTTCTCCACTTACCACTCAGATCACCCAGGCGTTCACACCATATCAAATTGGTATCGGAGACAGCTGACGCATCGACATCCATGTCTAGCGTCAGCGACGATTCTAGGGCTCTGACCGACTCCGCCAAATTGGACAGGATCTTGGCGCAGCTCACCACCATGAACACGCGCATGGATTCCCATGATCAAAGGTTGGCTCGGTTGGAAGATGATCAAGGATGCCAGGCGGCATCCATCCAGGAGACGTCACCCACCACAGGCGGAGAACCGACCCTGGGCACGAGCGAGATCCCCCAGGGCCGCGGCTCTACCCCAGTGACGGGTGGCCAGCATCACAGAAACCACGGCCACCGTGAGCACTTCGACGGCGACGAACCACCACGACCCAAGATCAGTTTCCCTACATATGACGGCGAGGCTGATCCCCTGCCGTGGCTCAACAAGTGCAACACTTCAGAGGAATGAGGACATGGGAGGATGAAAAAGTATGGCAGACTTCCTTGCACCTAGAGGGCATTGCAGCAAACTGGTTCTATACACTTGAACGTGACATTGGTGGCGTCCTCACATGGTCCCGTTTCTCAGAGTTCATTAACATGAGATTCGAACCTCCCTTACGCACCAATGGGATGGCAGGTTTGAAGGAGCTTCACCGCACCGGAACTGTTGAAGATTACCAGCGTCAGTTTCTCAAGCTCATGTGACGGTGTGATGATACCACCCAGCAGCAGGCAGCAGCAGACCAATATGTTCACAGCAGGCCTGGGAGAACCCCTATGCATAGACGTCGAGTTGGTGGGGCCGACAAACCTGCAGCATGCCTAGCACTTGGCAAGGGCGTTCGAGCGGCGACTGGCGTCAGCATCCATCGCCAGCCGGTCTTCACCCTCCAACTCATCCTCCAGATCTGGGGCTACCAAACCTGCAACATCAACGACAGGCCGACCACGTCTCCGTCGTTTTTCTCCCGACGAACTTGCAGGCAAAAGAGCCAATGGGGAATGCTATCACTGCTCAGAGAAATATTCGCCAGATCACAAGTGTGCAGGTTGTGGGGTATTTCTCCTGGAACTGGAACATGATGACAGCACAGAGGAACCATAAGTACCAGAAGACCTCAGCATCTCCCTCCATGCCATCACTGGGATCGACGTCGCCGAAACACTGAAGATGCCAGTCACTATTAATGGTGTCACCCTCACTGCCCTGGTGGACTTGGGATCGACTCACACATTCCTCGCCAACGCAGCAGCTGCTCGTCTTGGCCTCCAGGTGACGCACCTGGCTGGTCTCTCAGTTAAGTGGCCAATGGAGACCATGTCACCAGCAAGGGTCGCACCGTGGCGACCATCACCATCGGCAACGTGGTGCTGGGGATTGAATGGCTGCGATCCCTAGGCCCCATCATCTGCAACTTCAACAAGCTGATAATGGCCTTCTGGCGCCAGGGGCGCCTGGTGTGCTGGACTGGACTAGGGGTCGCGCCACCCCACTGTGCAGCCTTGGATGTGACTATGTGAGCCAAGGACTCCTAGATTCACTGTTGGAATCATTCTCAGATTTGTTTGAAGAACCAACTGGTCTTCACCACGTCGCCATGATCACCATATTCGCCTACTATCAGGGATAGCACCAGTGGCAGTACGCCCCTACCGTTACCCACAGTTGCTCAAGGATGAGATTGAGCGCCAATGTGATCAGATGCTTCGCCAAGGTATCATCCGCGAGTGTACATCGGCTTTCTCTTCATTAGTATTGCTCGTCAAGAAGGCGGATAAAACATGGCATTTTTGTATCGACTACCACGAACTAAACGCCAAGACTGTCAAGGACAAGTTCCCCATTCCAGTGGTGGAGGGACTTCTTGACGAACTAGGGGGGGCACTTCTTCACAAAACTGGATCTCCGCAGTGGGTACCATCAAGTCCGCATGTATCCTGATGATATTGACAAGACAACATTCCGCACCCATCGTGGCCATTTCGAGTTCCTGATAATGCCATTCGGTTTGACTAATGCGCCCTCCACATTCCAAACACTAATGAATGAAGTTCTCAAGCCATTGATCCGCAAGTGTGTGCTGGTTTTCTTCGACGACATCCTGATTTTCAGCAAGTCCTGGGCAGAACATCTCCAGCATGTGAAACAAGTATTCCAGCTGCTACGTAAGCACAAGCTAGCACTGAAACGCTCCAAATGCTCCTTTGCAGCACATTCTATGGCATATCTCGGCCATATTATTTCCAATCAAGGGGTGGCCATGGATCCTTCCAAGGTGGATGAAGTTGAATCTTGGCCGCGTACACAATCGCTGCGAGCTCTACGCAGGTTCCTCGGCCTAACTGGCTATTACCGCAAGTTCATCGCAGGATATGGCGCGGTGGCAGCACCTCTCACTGCCCTACTTAAGCGGGAAGCCTTCAAGTGGTCTAAGGAAGCCGAAGAAGCCTTCAGTCAGTTAAAACAGTCCCTGATGACATTACTGCAGATGCCAGTTTTTCAGAATAGTTTCATCATCGATTGCGATGCCTCGGGAGCAGGATTTGGTGCGGTTCTGCACCAGGGAGATGGCGAAATAGCCTATTTCAGCATGGCTGTTTCTCCTCACCATCTGAAACTTCCGGCTTATGAGCGTGAACTAATTGGGTTGGTCAAAGCAGTTCGCCACTGGCGGCCTTATGTTTGAGGCCATACTTTCATCGTCAGAACAGATCATTTCAGCTTGAAGTATCTGTTGGACCAGCGCCTATCAACCACTCCTCAACACACGTGGGTAAGCAAGCTGTTTGGCTATGACTTCACGGTTGAATACAAGCCAGGCAAGCTAAATGGGGCTGCGGACGCCTTGTCCAGGCGCGACGAAGGGTCCCTTGCTGTTGCTACTATCTCTACCCCAACCTTCGAGCTGTTTGAGGCCTTGCGAGCAGAGGCAGCTCAGGATCCTCAGATTGCTACCCTACAGCAGCAACTAGCCAATGGCACAGCCCCAGCCGGCTGGTCACAGGCAGATGGTCTTCTTCTCTTCCAGGGCAAAGTTTTTGTACCAGATGCTTCTGCCTTGTGGCCACACCTGCTGGCTCATGCACATAACTCAGGACATGAAGGCATCCAAAAGACAGTGAACAGATGGAAATCCACATTCTACAACCCACACCCACTCCGGCGGGTTCGTGAGTTTGTTCGCAGTTGTGCTGTCTGCCAAAAGAACAAAACTGAGCACCTTCATTCAGCAGGTCTTCTTCAGCCGCTTCAAGTTCCATCTGAAATCTGGAGTGATATATCCATGGATTTCATTGAAGGGTTTCCACGTATTGCCGACAAGTCTGTGATTCTCACTGTGGTGGACAGATTCTCCAAGTTTGCCCATTTCATTCCCCTGTGTCATCCTTACACAGCAGCATCTGTGGCCAAAGCCTTCTTCAATGAGATTGTTCAACTCCATGGGTTACTGTCGGAGAGGGAATTCTCCGGCCGGGTGGCGGAGTGCACCCACCCTTAATCCTAAGATGAGGAAGGGGCTTAAGCGTTTTGCCTATCCTGCTAAATGATCACCGAGCACATGAACACGCGAGAGTTTAGAGTGGTTCGGGCCGCCGGAGCGTAATACCCTACTCCACCGTGTGTTGGATTGCTGTGGAAGCTTAAAAGCTGAGAGTCTAAGTTGGGTCTGAGAGATGCCCCTCGTAACGCTGCATGCCTCCCCTTTTATAGCTAAGGGGGACATGTACAAGGGTTCTGAGCCCCGACATGTGGGCCCAGGAACATAACAGATGTAGTACTTGGAGCTACTAATGTTTGCTGCTGGAGCAACCTTCCTACGTCCTGACGTCTGAGATCTGTGTAGTATCGGCGTGCAGGGGAAGCTTCTCGCATAAGGGATGATGAGCACAGTGCGCCGCGCAGCACAGGCGTACTGTTTGACAATGGACTGGACAGGTGCGCCGTCTGCAGGATGGCCCTGGCGCCGCCTGCCAGCGGAGTGGACAGGACGCATTAAATGCTAAGGGGGCACATCGCCTATCAGCAGGGTGGACATGCGGCGCGTCCTCTCCGCAATAAATGCAGAGACAGCGCGGCCTAGAGGACTTACGTCAGGCTCCGCCCGTTGGCTTATGTCACGGGCTACAAGCCACGTGGCAGCATCGGGTCTCCGCCTGAGCGGAGAGCACAAGCGCACAGGATAAGGCCTGGACACGTGTCAGTACCAGACCCTTGCTTATGCTAGGGTCTCCCCTGTCCCGGGACCCTGTTGTGGCCCGGACCTTACTCGGAGGGATCTGGACCCCATCCGAGGGACCTGGCATGCTTACTTGGGAGTTCCGAGCCGTAATTGGGGGTCCGGGTTGTGCGTACAGGGGTCCGGTGCTCCCTCACGGAGGTCCGGTACAACTGATACATCCTGGGATGTACCATCTTTTCTCGCCACGCGGTGCCCCTTGAGCCGCCCACGTGGTGGGGTCAGGTGTTGTTCACCGTTCGGCTAGGGAACGTCGTATGGGCACCGGGTCTTCATACTGTAGTAGAGGGTACCCCTGATTCAGGGTACCGACAGTGGCCCCCGGGCCCGCCTCAGGGGAGGATACGAGACTGCAGGTGGGGCCAAAGTCTGATTGTCGATTGGCTCGCTGTCCCTGCACGCCCGTTGATGCAATTACCGCCGGTCCGCCCATGGTCATGCCGACTGCCACGCCTGTCCCCGCGGCTGACTGACCCGTGACCTCCGCACTTGATGTCTTTGCTGGGCCATGCGCGGGGTGCCTCGAGTCGCTGCATTTTTGAAAATTTAACTTTTCCGTCTTCTTGTGGCAGCCCCGAGGAGGCGTGGTACTGGCGCGAGCGGCGGTGCGACTTCTCTGTACGCAGAAACCGGCGCGCCAGGTGCATGACATGTGGGCCTGGGCCCCCATGCCAGAGGTTGGACCGCTGGCTGCAGCGAAGCCGAGGGGGCGCACAACCGCGGGGCGGTTGCACGCTTCCTCTGCGGCGGTTCGCCTTCTTGACCGTTGGTTGCGGCGAAGATGAAGGGGCGTGCTACTGCGGGGCGGTGGCATGCTCCCTGTGCGACGATTCGCATTCTTCGCGCTTCGGGCTTGTATGACATGTGAGGCCTGGCCCCGTGTCATAGGATGGGAACCCTGGTGCGCATCGGGGGAGACCTTGCCCGTGACGCTTCGGGGCGCGAGTGGGGAAATTTGCCTTTAAAAAGGGGTTCACCCCTCGAGTAGCAGCCATGTCTTGCTTCTTTCCCACTCGCGGCGCCCTTTCGCCTCCGAGTTCTCCGCGCCCGTTTGCCTTCAAGGTCTCTGCTTCGCGTTGTCGTAGTTTGCCATGGCCTTGTGACTCCATCCCGAGCACACCCAGACTGAGTGAGTGCTCGAAATGGTATACCGCCTGCTCGGATGGGATGCGCCGGTACTTGCCGGAAGGATTTGCGCCGGCGTTATCCACTCCGATGAGCTTGCCGCTAGAGAGTTCGTGCCTTTTGTCCTCCCTAGCGGGCCGGTGCTACCGGTCTTGTCTTCCCTCTACCGGAGGTGCGCGACCTTGTGGGAGCGGCGCTCTTCCACCGGTGCTTGGTTTCAAGGATGTTCATTAGCCTCGCGGTGGTGGGGAGCGGGCTGAGTCGCGGCTTCGTCCTCCACATGGGCTGGTGCCCGCCTCTTCCTCCAGCATTCGGAGGAAAAGGATGATCACCAGCCTTGTGAAGGAGGCAAACTTCGGCTACATGGTCCCGACCAGACCACAAGCACCGCCTTCCGCCGTGCTCCCAGCTCCAAGGCTTGGATGGTCTTGTCCTCACCCCCGTAGGGGGACGGAGGCGAGGACCTCTTCACCGTGGCACACATGCTGAGGTGGTCGCCACCGCTGGGGAGGCTGCCTGGCGCAGAGGTGGTTGCCTCTACTGGCGAGCCGCTCGGAGCCGAGGTAGTCGCCGCCGCTGGCGAGCCGTCGGTGCAGAGGTGGTCGCCTTCGCTGGCGAGCCGCTCGGAGCTAGCTACCCACGCGACCCTACTGGTGTGGAGGTAGTTCATACCTGTAGAGTAGATATGGAGCTAGAACTCCGCTTGAAGGCGGATGTAATACTTTTGCTTTTTGTAAGGTACTTTTGAGTACTATTTATCAAGCAGTATTAGCACTTATCTGTGTACCACTTGTCCCTGTTCTGTGTGGTGTAGCCGATTCCTCCTTGGTACCTGGCCCCTGGGATGTAGGCTCGATTTGTCGAGGCTGCAGACCAGCATACCTAAGGAAGAGTTGGCAATGGCCCCCAGGAGGTAGCCTCGACTGGGACCTGAGCCTGCACACAGCTTTGGCTAGGGACATTAGTACACCCACAGGGCCCGCCATCTGACACTAGCCATCCTTTGATACATGCTCGGGACCTGCAGGGTTTAGTCTGGGAGGCCAAGTTGTGCGTCCGGACCCCCTGGATGGTGGTTCTAGGTACTAGGACACCCGTCGCAGAGTGGTAGAGCGTGCAGGCCCACTGTACGGGACCAGGCTGAGCGGCTACATGGGCTCCGGACCACCCCAGGAGACAAGTTCCCATTCTCTAGTTCCGGACCCCAGGTTGTCGGACCCACAGGACTTATAGCTCCAAATACTAGGGTACCCGTCACGGAGTGGTGGAGTGTGCAGGCTTTCGGGTACGGGACCAGGCTAAGCGGCCACACAGGTTCCGGACCACCCCATGGAACGGGCTACCGTTCTTTAGAACCGCCCCCCAGGCTGTCGGGCCCTCCTGCTTTCACAAAGAGGTCCTAAACTGCAAGCCTGGCTGTTCAATTCGGATGTCATTATGTCTGATGGAAAAGAAACTGTTTGGATGGGTTAGATAAAATAATATCTGAAAAACTGCAAGGCAAAACCATGGAGCAGTAGGATAAAACTATCATAGAGGCACATCTGAGGGGGTAATTCTTTTCTTTATAACTTATCATGCATGGGTGCAGACCAACAGGCTGGGCTTATGAGGGCGGACCTCACCGGGTTGGCGTACACGTATGCGTTACCTAGTTACAAAAGGGAGAAAAATCTGACCCCTCAGACTTGCTCCTATGGATAGAACTTACAGAGGTGCACCAGTGTCAGGGAGAGGTACTCCTTCAGTCATAGCTAGACAGTCACCCCCGGGTCGGCGTATTCCCGTTACCTTGAAGGTCCTTCCTAGCTGGGGGAGAGTTGTGCAGCCCTTCTTGGTTTGGTACTTGCCGTAGGACTAGGTCCCGACCCTGGGTTCCCATCTGCGTTTGATGAGGGAGTCCTCGTCCTCGTGCTGTAGTCATTTCTGCATGGACCTATCAGAAGTCTGGACCCGTGGGGAGTCCAGAAGGGTTTCCGGGGGAAGGCAGGCTTTGGCCCCATAGACCGGGGAGCACGGGGTCCCCTGGGGGTCCATCTAGTTGTCTCCACCGGATTAGGAGCCTCCGGCGAAGACATCCTTCAGCTCCCCCTCGGGTGACTGATACCCGAGGTCCCGTTCAGCCGCGGCCACCTCGCCGTCGTCGACCTTTTCTTTGCCGGGTCGGCGACGAGGTGGGGAGCCGTCCTTGGAAGACTGCTCACGCCGCTCACTGACGCGTTTCGCGAGATCAATGATCTCGCGACACTCCGCGGCGCTGTGGCGACCGTTGGGGTGCATAGGGCATGAGCCGCTGTTACCCCTCTGCGGCCATGGGCGTTTGTTGCGGTCGCCCCGGCCCCCGGTCGCGGTTGCAACGACTAGAGCGGTGGACCACGGCTTCTGGTAGTCGCGGTCTTTCTTCTTTTTCTTCTTACCGTTCCGGGGGACGGCACCCGAGCCACCCGACTGGGCAGCCCCGGTTTGTAGGGCCGAGTGCCATGCACGGCCCTCGGCGGCTCTGGCGCATTTGTCGGTCAGAGCGAAGAGTGTGGGGACAGTTTCCACGTCATGCGTGGCCAACTTCTCCAATATTTTCTCATCACGTACTCCCTGGCGGAAGGCCGTGATGATGGAAGCATCAGAAATGCGAGGTATAGTACCTCGCACCTTAGTGAAGCGGGAGATGAACGTCCGGAGAGTCTCCCCGGGTTCCTGCCTTACCACGTGGAGGTGGGCCTCCACACCGTGTTGCTGGTAAGCGCTGGCGAAGTTTGCAACGAACCACGCGCAGAGCTCTTCCCAGGAGTAGATTGACCCTGGGGCGAGGTTCATGAGCCAAGTTCGGGCAGGTCCAGACAAGGCGACATGAAAATATGTTGCCATCACAGCGGTGTTTCCACCTGCTGCTGTGATAGCGGTGACATACACCTGCAGGAATTCCGACGGGTTTGACGTACCGTCGTATTTTTCCGGCAGGTGTGGCCGGAACTTGGGATACGTTGGTGCCGGGCGGACGGGGCACCAGATCCCACGTCTGGTTGGCGACGAGCGCCGCGTACTCCTCCTCCATCGCCCGACGCCAGTGGGGGTCCAGCAGGGCGGTGCAGACGGAGGAGGGTACCGGAGAAACCTGCGAGTCTCCAGTCGTGGCCGCCAGGACTCGGGGCGCAGGGTACCAGCCGCATGCCGCGTCACCATCGGGTAGACATGCCGCGGGTCGCGGTGAAGAAGCGGTGGGTGGTACACCGGCGTCTCGACACGTGCCGCGGATGGCCGCGGCGGAGGTGTAGGTGTCCCTGGCGGGGACTGGGCCACCGGCGGTGCCGCCAGAGGAGAGGACACCGGTGGGGACGACGGCGGTGGTGGCGACGGTGGAGGTGCGAACCCCGGCGGCGGCGGCGGGCGCTGGTAGACGCGCACCGGCTGGGCGAAGCGAGCCGGAGGGGTCGGTACCGACGGCCCCGCAGGCGGTGCAGTCCCACCACCCCCGCTCGGCCCAGGGGCGATCGGAGACGGGGCCCCGCGGAGAGGCGACACCACCGGACCCGGGCAAGGCATCGGGCCGGTAGTAGGATCGACAGGCGGTGAGCGAGTACCTGCAGAGAGAGGAAGGATAGGTGGCTCAACCACTGCGTCAGTCAGAAGGAGAGTGAAGAGGTCAAGGTCAGGGTCGGAGGAGGGTGGTGTGGTGGTGGAGGAGTAGGGAAATACGGACTCATCAAACACCACAAGGCGAGAGATGAGGACCCGGCGAGAGGAGAGGTCAAAGCAGCGGTAGCCCTTGTGGTCCGGGGAGTACCCGAGAAACACACAGAGGGTGGAACGGGGTGCAAGCTTGTGAGGAGCAGTGGCAGCGGTGTTCGGGTAGCAAGCACACCCGAAGACACGGAGGTGGTCATAGCGCGGAGGGGTACCGAAGAGTGCCTGGTGAGGAGTGGGGGCCGGGCACGCAGTGGAAGGGAGACGGTTGAGGAGGTAGGTAGAGGTGTGGAGGCCCTCGGCCCAGAAGCGTGCCGGTAGGTGCACTTGGAGGAGAAGAGTGCGGATGGTGTCGTTGGTCGTGCGGATCATGCGCTCAGCCTTGTTGTTCTGGGAGGAGGTATACGGGCAAGACATCCGCAAGTGCATCCCGTGGGAGAGAAAGAAGGCGCGGGAGGTGGAGTTATCGAACTCCCGACCATTGTCACACTGGACGGCCTTAATGGTGAGGCCGAACTGAGTGGACACCCAGACGAAGAAGTGGCGGAGGGCGGGGAAAGCTTCAGACTTGGCACGCAAAGGGAAAGTCCACACATAATGAGAAAAATCATCAAGCACCACAAGATAGTATTTGTAGCCTGACATACTGGTAATAGGTGAAGTCCACAAATCGCAGTGTACAAGATCAAATGCATGAGTAGCATGCGAGGAAGAAGAAGAAAAAGGAAGACGAACATAGCGGCCTAACTGGCACGCATGACAAAGATGCTCATCATGTGATCTAGTACATGGGATAGTGGCACTATGAGTAAGCTGCATCAAGGCATCGCGTCCGGGGTGACCAAGGCGACAATGCCAGGTGGTAGGAGACGTGGTGGCAGCAAAAACAGCAGCAGTGGCAGGTGACGACGACGAAGAAGAGGTGGCGTGCGGAAGCCGAAGGGTGTAGAGGGGGCTGGTGCTGTCACATCTGAGGAGGGGGCGCCGAGTTGCCGAGTCCTTCACAGTAAGACCAGAAGAGTCAAACTCGACAGAACAAGAATTATCAGCAGTAAAACGGCGAATGGAAAGAAGATTGTGGATCAAAGAAGGAGCGACAAGAACATCGGGAATGCGAAAAGAGCCAGAAGGGCCGGCGACACCCACAGATGTGACAGGAAGACACGAGCCATTCGCCACCATGATGGACGAAGGGAGAGAGGAAGGAGGGCGAACAGAGGTGAGTATACCAGGGTCAGGAGTGGTGTGGTAGGTAGCACCGGTGTCCGCGATCCACTCGGGACCCATCAGTGGAGTCAGAGTGGGAGTCTGGAAGGCAGCCAGGGCGATCGCGTCCCAACCAACCAACCCGGACGGTGGAGCAGACGGCGGTGTGGGCCACGACGAAGCGGCAGGCATCGAGGTCCAGGGCGACGGAGAGGCGAAGGCGAACCCCGGCGGCGAGGTGAACCCCGGCTGCGCACCAGCAAACAGGGCCACCGGGGGACGAGCCTCAGAACCTGGCCCCTGGAACGGCCACATGGAGATGCGCCCTAACCACGTGTGGTGGAAAGTGGGCCAAGGCGCACCTTGCTGGGATCTCGGCGTCGGTGTGTTGCCACGGGCACCACCGCCAGAACCACCACCACCGCGGCCACTACGGCGGCGACGGCCACCACCGCCCCCGCCTCCGCCACCTCGACCCCCGCCGCCCCTGCTCGGCCCGGGTGGATGAGGGCCAAGGGCAGACTGTGACGGAGTAAGTGGACGGGTCGGGGTGATAGCCGCCAGTGCTGTCGAGGAGGACGAGGACCCCGGGCCGGAGATCGATGCAGCCTGAGCACCCAGAGTGATCTCCTCCAGAGCAAGGTCGTCGCGGACCTGGAGGAAGGTAGGGAAGGGGCGCTGGCGCATGATCAACGACCGGAGGTGGGTGTAGCGATCGCTGAGGCCACGGAGGACGTTGAGGACGAGCATGCGGTCCTCCATGGGTCAGCCTAGATCACCAAGTGAGTCCTCCATGGTCTTCATCTTGCAGCAGTACTCACTGACGCTGAGGTCCCCCTGGACGAAGGTGCGGAAGGCCGCGTCGAGGCGGAGAGCCCGGGCCTCGGTGTTGCCCAGGAACTGGCCCTTGATGGCTAGCCAAATAGCCCGAGCGTGAGGAAGGTTCCGAAGGACGCTGTGGAGGTCGACGGAGATCGTCCCCACGATCCAGGTGAGCACGATGCTGTCGAGGCGGACCCACGCGGCAGTCGGCGCCACGCCGGTAGGGTCGCAGAGGACGTGGTCATCCAGGGCGTAGCGGCGAAGGTAAGGAGGAGTAAGCCCCGCCAGCGTGCGTAGGACGGCGACTCTGGCTCCAGGACGACAGGAACCATGAGGCGAATGTTCTGGACACTCCCAGCCTGAAGGTGGAGCTGAGCCACGAGCGGGTCAGTCGGGTCATGCCAGAGCATCGTGGGGATGGTGCGGGGCCTGGTCCCGACGGTCGGCGCGGTCGGGACACCGTACACGCCGCCCACGGTGTCAGAGAAGGTGGCCCCGCCGTCGTGGGCCGCAGGCGAGGCGAGGAGTTGTTCCGCCGCGGCAATCTGAGCAGCGATAGCGTCGGCGGCTTCGCGCTCGCGCTCCCACACGAGGGCCGCTTCCCGCAGACGTGCCTGTTGCGCCGCGTGCTCCGCGTGGGCAGCGGCGAGGGCGACGACGGTGTATCCCTGGTGGGCGACCGATGGAGGAGGCGGCGAATCAACGACAGGATGTGTATTGACGACCAGCGAGGGGGATTGGCGGGGGAGGGTCCTCCGGATCTGCAACCCCCGTGGGAACCCCAGTCGCCACAGCAGTCAGGGCAGAGGCGGTGCTCGCGGCGGTGAGGGCCCCACCGGCGGCGCTAGGTCCTGACCCCCACTCCGGCCCGAGCGCAGGGGAGACCGGGGGAGCGCGCGCGACATAGGGGGTGGTCCTCCCACCGACGGCGGTGGCAGCTCCCGTGTCCGCGGGTCCGGGAGAACCGGCGCGGGGTGGAGCAGCGGCGGCAGCGCGCGCCAAGGGCGACGGCGTGGGCCCAAGAGGAGAGGGGAGGGAAGACGTGGAAGTAGGAGGGGGAGGAGGAGGCGGCTGCTCGGCCATGGGGGAGCTGAAGGGGCGACCGGTGCAGGGGGCGCGGCCGGCGCTGAGGGAGACGGTGGCACGGTCTACCAGAAAGGGGCGGGGCCGACGGTGGTGAGGGGCGGACGGAGCAGGGGGCTGATCGGCCGGGGTCGGACGGGGTCGACGGCTGCCTGGCGGCCTGGCGCGGGCGGGCGCTTGGCACAGGGGCAGGGTGCGGGGCGCGGGCGGACGGAGCAGGGGGCTGCTCGGCCGGGGTCGACCAGGGTCGGCGGCTTCCTGGCGGCCTGGCGCGGGCGGGTCGCGCGGCACATGGGCAGGGCGCGGGGTCGCTTCCTCCTGGCGGCGCCGGCGGACGGAGCAGGGGCTGCTCGGCCGGGGTCGGCGGCTTCCGGGTGCAAGCGGGTCGCGCGGCACAGGGGCAGGGCGCGGGGTCGCGTCCTCCTGGTGGCGCGGCCAAGCAGGGGCGGCGGCCTGGCGACGCCTAGAGGGAGCAGAAGGGCGGCGGCCTGGCGGCAGGGAAGGAAACCCTAGCCGCAGCCGGCTGAGGGATGAGGGAGGAGCGAAAACCTAATTTGATACCATGTTGGAAGAATGACTGTTAGATTACCTGGGCCAACCCTAGGGGGTGGCTATATAGGGTTTATACATGGGCCTCATGGGCCTAATCCACATATTCTAACAATTTTAACTCCAATTGGTCTCTCTTTTGTGGGTCCTAAGAGAAGAGATTCAGATTTTGTTGAACGGTGGAGAAAGGCTTCAACTAGGATTCCTAAAAGCAAAAGAAAGGGGTTTAATAGTATGGTAATTCTTGGGGCTTGGAGTCTTTGGAAACAGAGAAATAGGTGTGTTTTTTACGGAGCTCGACCCTGCCTTTCTACCTTAGAGGATGGATTCAAAGATGAGATGAGACTGTGGTTTTCTGTTGGAGACAGGAACATGCGCTCCCTTTTTTTACCCTGGTTAGAGAAAGGAAAGTCTTGTAGCCTCTTGGTAGGCTGGGGTGGTGGTGTGTCGTGTGACTGGTATGTGTCTGTGTTGTGTGTGTTTGGTGTGTGTGTGTGTGTTTTTTTTGTGAGTCTCGTGTGTTTTTTTTTGTGTTGTGTTCTGATTGTCCCAGGCCTCAGGCCTTTTTCCCTCTACTTTAATATAATTACTTTAATATAATGATATGCAACCCTCCTGCGTATTCGAGAAAAAAGTACTCTATATATGAGACCGAATATAACAAGGACACATACATAGGCATCTAACAACACAAAGCACATTGTTGATAAAGTACAAACATGCACTAAATAATGAGACGTTGAGTAAGATTCATGGCAATGTATCAATCATATGTGCAATACAGCAAATAGAAAATGCATTAAACAGTTACCTGGACACTCTTCTTCCCAAACCAGGTACCAATAAGACATTCATCTCCAATATATCCAGGGTAGGTGTATTGAAAGATATAGCAGTCTCCACTATAAAACTTGCATTGCTCAGAAAACGAAAGGAAAGTCTTATCACTGCCATTTACGCGCCAAACCTGTAAGATATCGGCTACCTGAGATTCTGTAAATGTAAATGACACTCTAGTTTCTTTTTTCTCAAACACGTAGGACAGCAGCATATCTTCATATTAAGAAGGGAAAAAAGGGCAAGAAGCCAAGAACCCTTACAACACACACCCTTGTTTTTTGAGATTACATACCTGCCCTTTTCTTACAACAAACACGAGTACAGCATGAGAATTAGAATACCTACCACCGGCCTAGGGCAAAGGAAAGAAATGCATCGGGCCCCTGCTAAGGTCCAGTAGAACATTTCCTCAAAGGTGGGCAGCAAAACTCCAGCAAAATGACACTTTAGTGTTATGGTAGCAGAGTCTTAAGTAATAAAGTTCACGAATGGTAAAGCAACACTGAACACTGCCCCAACCCCCCCCCCCCCCCCCCCACCCCCCACCCCTCCCCCCCATACACACACACAAACCAAAAGAACACGAATGTATCAAACATGGTTATTTTAGCAGCGATGTTCAAAACAACATTATTTCATCTTGTTATTGCAACTAAACCCTTCAAGTAGGTATGTGCTCTACTGCTCCAACTAACAATCTTATTCCAGAGTATCAGTTGTGTTATGTCACGAGATCAATAAATGATAATTCAATGCTACAACTGAATGTGTCTGGTTCCAATATCTTTTCTAAGGGCTAGTTTGGAAACTTAAATCTCCGGAAATCCCAGGGATTTAAGTTTCCAAACTAGCCCTAAGAAAGGAAATTCAATATCTGTTTACTTCCTGTTTAAGGACAGATCATGGGGTTTCTTGAAATGGGAGTTTTAAATCCTGGTGTTTTAAGTGTGTGTGGCATGGGTTGTATGGCCTTCTGCCCATCTTTTTTTTTCTTAATATAATGATACGCAGCTCTCTTGTGTATTCGGAAAAAAAGGAAGTTCACTGACCTGTAAGTTGCCAGTGCAATCAATCTGAGGTTGAGGCTCTTGCTTTACAGGAGCAGCTTTTGCTGGATCCTTGAAATTAAATCCTTGTCGCTTAAGAAGAGCTACAATAGCAAATTTAGTTATAAAGAATCAGTTGTGGCAACTAAAATGAAAAAAAAAAGAATTGTGGCTCAGATGATAACCTGCCACTTTTCCTCTGCTTTCATCCGACACAACTGCATCAGCTTTCTTGGGCCATTTATCAAACTTTGATTTGAATGTGACAGTCTCAAATCCTTCCATGAGCCGAATAATATGAGATTTTTGCCGGTTTCCTTCACGTAGTAATTCCTGCAGAGGTAAGAATGTGTTTATGTACGTCTAGAGAAAGAAATAGCCCAACAATTGTCTAAAATATGTGGTAAATCGAAAATGAGAAAAAAAAATAGAATGTCAGGGCATCTTCTTAGATAATGTTTTTTAACTAATATTGCGGTTAGTAGTCCGCAGCACCAGAGATATCTTAAACATGATGAAAACCCATATTGTGGTGTGGATCATGTGGAACCACCCGCCAAGTAAAGTTGCATTGATCGAAAGGTCTTGTCTTGCACATAAAGTTTAACTTACGTCAAAGATGGCACTACTATAACACAGTCAATACACGCCATAGGAACTCTTTATTATTGATGTGGGTGAGACCGAACTCTTTTATAGGAAATTTCTAGTTATGTCTAAGCTCCCCATGGTTAACAATATTGGCTGCAAAATTTCTTAGCAAATATACATATGTGGTTGCCACATTGGTGATGGACCTCAGCGCTATTACATCTGTGGTTGACCTCTCATAGACCTCTTTGTGGTGGCTGGTTCACACAGTGCAGCATTATCATAGCCACTAAATCAAGATAGCAGAAGCAAGACAATGTTACCTCAGCAGCTGAGCCGCCTCGTTTCCTTTCTTCAAGAGTTGTTTCTCTACCCATCCAGACATAAATTTCAGAACCACAGTCTAGTAGGTAACATTTTGTTGAATCTAATAGCTCCCTTTTTAGAATTTCGCAATCAATAGGGGCAAATTGGCCCTTGTTTACACTGGTAATAAAAAATAGAAAAAAATACATTTAAGCAGAGGAGAAAATAGACATGCTATAGCATAACCATGAAAGATATAATTAATTCAAAAAGAACTAGATTTGCTATTCTATGCTTTGTCCCTTGTGATATATTACCAAAGCAATTTTGAAGTGGAAGTAGAATCTTTCCCGTTGAGTTCAGAAAATGTCTTTCTTGGTAAAGGAGCAAATCCGCCAAAGAGACCCCAGAATTCACCAGCATCAGCATCTGCCATCAACTTTCCATCCTCTGTTTAAAAGACACAATTGTAATTCTGGAAGAATATTGGGCATTGTCCACTTAAGCTTGTATAAACCTTTTTGGCCAAAATAAACTTACCAACTGCCGCAACTTCACATTTTCCTTCATGGTTTGTATCTTTAAGATGTTGCACAACCTCAAGTGCTTTAGCCCTCTCCTGAATACTTGAATTTGATCCATTGAATTGGAATATCTTAGATTTTGTATCTAAAATAAATATGTCATCATGGTTGAGTGATGCTCGTGCAAAAGGAACCTGTTGGAGAGAAAAAAATTGGAATGTGGTACCCGTACTAGGAAGCTATGAGTCTATGACCATACAAGGACCAATTGACAACTAAATTCACCTCTTTAACATGAACAGTATGCTTTCCTCTGCAGACAAATAATCGTGTTTTATGCTCCCGCTCATTTACTTCAGTATGCCTGAAACCAGATGCAACACCACCTTCCTCTGGTATAATACACGGCTTAAAGTATGAAAGAAATTTCTCAGTCTCATTTCCCTGTATTTCACGGTATTGGACAGCTCTTCCACCAAGGGCAGCATCGAGTTCCACAGTCTTAATTGCAGCTGTACCAGCTTCATCCTACTCGTTAATAACAATGCAATTGTAAAAATTCCTGTTCAATAGGTACACTGCCAGCAAGTGAAATGAACTTAACATGTGAAAGCAAACCTGACTGGTATCTTTGCCAAGCCAATAATGGATATCATGACGAAAAGAACCATTCTTAAGGGCAGTTGTCTGCTCAAGAACAAAATAACTATTAATAACAATCGGGATTTCATTCCTGCTCGATATGAATGAGGATTTAACTACAAAATGAGTATCTGCACAATATAAACATTTTATTGTAGCATAAATAATATGCTGAAATGATCAGTAGCATCAGAAACAACTAATCCCTTCTTGTATGAAGGATGTGTGATTTGATAAGCATGTGGGGGAAGTAAATATGCAGTGGTCTTTGGAGTAAAGATGTAAGCAATGGAAACAGTTGCACTCCTGACATCAGGCAGCTCACTTAATATAGGAATTGACATATTTACTATGTGAGCAAAGCTGAGTACCTTCAGTACTATGTAGGAATCTCCTGTGAAAAATTTCCCATATGATTCCTTGGGAACAGGAACAGCCTGTAACTTTTCAATCCGCCATATTTCCAATCCACTGATCGTTGTTAAGGATAATAATACAAAGATGAATCATATAGACAAACAGAATTGAATGTTAGTACTGAAACACCATGCTAACCTAATATCCCCACTTAATATAACAAAGGTTTACTGTGGACTTGCAGTTCATGAAATATAGTTTGTGGTTGACCTACAAGTGTTTTAAGGAGTTTCCACTGGATACTATGGCAGCAGGCACTGTTTTAAAGGCGTCCAAGCGGTGGTCCAACGCCTAGGCGTCCAGGCAGTGGTCCAATGTCTTGTCTCGCCATACCGCTTTAAAAACCATGGCAGCAGGGACTACTAATTTGAAACAATAATACAACTGAAATGAGGAAAATGATGGCACATGCCATTCTTGGAACGAAACGAGATGCAGGGATAAGTATAGATATTGTGACCAGTAGCAAGCTAGAAACTGAAGGATACTCTTTTTGACCTGCACCTTGAAAAACAGGATCCACCTCCCTCATTGAAACAGCCATAGAACCCCTAGATTTTGTAGGACTAGTCTTTGGTGGTTTTTGCTTCAGGAGAGAAGAAAAGGTGTGCTGAAACAGGGGGGGGGGGGGGGGGGGGGGAGAAAAGATGAATCCTCAAAGCCAGCCTGTATAAAAGCATTCTTAAACAAGAACATAAATACAGGTCCCTTAAAAATATTTTGACGCGGATAGTTTAAATTTAAAATGAGATGAACCACATGCGAATTTTTGAACAACACTGCATGCAAAAGTTTCCTATTCAAAGTGCCCCCTGACACTGATAGAAACACAATGCCGCTTGTGAGTTTGCCCTTCATTAGGGATGAGGACTTGCTTCTATGTAATTAGAATGTCTAGCAATTCCAAAGACCTCTGTTCTGCTCCTGTATAATGATTGCATCTCAAACAACACCCAAGGAACATCCACAAACTAAGGAGTTGGCGTGATATAGAGCAAGCTAAGATCCTGATCCCCCATTCAACAGAAAGCTGAAAGCTAACCCAAGGAATGCGATGTTTTTTGGTGCAACTCACAATTGAGAATACATGACATCCTAGGTCCAACAAAACATCCATATCCAGCTCATTCAATCCAGAACAAAAGGGATGTGTGGGAACTTGCATGACCCGAATGCTCCAAGCCTCCAACACACCCAAAACTAAACGAACATTGGCTTGGCTTCCAAAACAATTCAAGTGGGCAGCTAAATCCAATGACTTCTGGAGCACGAATCAGCATCAGGATCAACAAGAGCCATCGAGTGGCAGATGAACAGGTATAAATCAGACCAAATTCCGGCCACCCAGATCCACCTCACGTCCAAAAAGAAAAACAAAATCACTGCTCTCATAAGATTGGTCTCCAGGCAGCGGCTTACACCATTATAGAGATCCAACATCTGATCTAAATCACACAAAATGGGCATTCCCATTCCAAATGCCAAAGGGCCAGATCCAATCCGCCATCCGGAAATCAACCAAGCAAAATTTCCCCACCACTACAACATGCTAAACCCCATTCATCCACGACCCACTAACAAATCTCAAAAAGTCAGAGAATTCCCGCAGCCCAGATCCGTCACGCACCCAAGCCAGCCAGCCAAGCAGAGACCCCGCGTACCTTGATCGCTGACCCCGGCGCGGCCATGGTCAGACCTCAGATCGCCAGAAGCCGAAGCCCCGATCAGAGGACCAACTTAACAACCCTAGCCGCGGGCACCATTAAACAAATCCCCGGCCCGACCCTCTCCACATCATTCCCTAAAAAATTGCTGAAATAGAGGATTCGGTCACCACGCACCTGGGCCGGGGACGGTGGCGGAGTCGAATCGTGGGGAGGACTAGCTAGCCAGCGGGTTGCTGTCGTTGCTGCCGTTAGCGCGCGCCCGGGCTGGCGTTAGCCTTTTGCGGAGGCGAACGAACGAGGCCGCTAAAACGAGGTGAAGCCCCCGGATTAACTAATAATCCGTCAATCACCCGGCTCAACAGGACGGGGCGGGGAGAGGTTGGGTTGGGGAGGCCAATGATTGGAGGTGAGGGCGTGAGGCGTGGCTGTTGTCGTGCTCGCCACTATGGCGGAGGACGACGAGGAGGAAGGAGAGGAAGACAGGACAGAGGGGGAGGGGGTGGAGGTGGAGCAGGTATTTGGGAGTTTGAGCTATTTATATTTTGTATGGAATTCCTCTCTTCGCCGTTATTACGTCGTAACTCGTTCTGCCGAGCTGGGCACACAGGAGGACATGCAGTATGCAAACGATCGAATAAGAATGAATATTACTTTACTCACTCTGTCTTGTTTTAGTTATTACTGGATAGTGTAAAATTAAACTATTCAACGACAACTAAAAAATGAAGAGAGTATATTGCAATTATTTTCATGTTTTTATTTAAATTTAGATTCGAAAGTCCTATAAAAGAGTATCCTCCTATAGTTTGGGTCAAGAGATCAATACTAGTATATGTAATGATATATATACCCTTATAAAGATGTAACCATTATATTCTAGGAAGAGATAATAGAAAATTACAAGTAGAGTTAGTTGGTTCTGTTATATATGTATTATTTATTTTGGAACAAATTTTGAACTCTATAAATGCACTTATTATAGAACAAATAGACTATGTTAGATGTGATATCAATGAATATTGACTTCATAAATATGTTATTTCTATATTACGGATACGGTAACGTCCAGCAAGGTGCAGTTACATCCACGGACGTAATTACAGAGGATCCCGTCGGCCTCTAAATGGATTCGGACTTAAATACAGCTAAAAAAACATATATACCATTTCTCCTAATAGTAGCACAATGTTAACTGCTAAACGGATTGGACTTAAATATAGCTAAAAAACATTTGCACCGTTTCTCTTAATAGTAACCTAATGTTAATGGCGTAGATGACAACATGGTACATCTAGGTTTTTAGAATTATATATGAAGACAAGGGGAAAAATAGAGCTCGGTAAAGTAAGAGACCGAAGGGTTATTGAAAGTGATAGGATCAACATGTTCGTCAAACTTTGAAGGTTCGAGCCTCCTGCCTGATGTGATAAACAAGACAAGAAATGCTAAATTTTTTATGGTGTGTTTGGTTTGTGGAGTCACTCTATCCTTCATGAGGTGATGCATCATAAATTCATTCCATTAATTTTGGTGGAATCAACCCACTCCTCATGTATATACTAATTATTAGCTTATGAGGAATGAGGTGGTGATGGATCAACTCATTCTATTCCACAAACCAAATAAAAAAGTGGAGAGTGAGAAGAAAATGGATCACTTTATTCCTCAAACCAAACACACTATTAGATAATGGAAATTATCATCCAGCCTTGGCTTCAAAGAAGCTACGGCCCCTACAAGAAATGCTAGATAATGTCGCCTTCAAGGAAATCAAAACTCACACACCGTTTTCAAATGATGCCACATCTGAACTCTGATTCAAGAAAAGAATGGTTCAACTTATGTGTTTTAATGGCAGCTTAGATAGATTACCTAGTGCAAAATTATAGTTGAGAAGATAAAGAAAAATAAATCTGAGACAAAAATATTTAGCTCCTTTGATGTAGTCTTTTATTTTTAGTAATTAAGCTGCTACTCCTAAATTCTAAAAAAAATAGAGAAAATGTAATATCTGATTAACATTTTTTGTGCAAAATTATATAAATTTTAGATACTGCTAGATCACAGAACTGAAATAGATAAAATTGGTGTCACGTTGGTATTGCGGCTGGTATTGCGGCGTTAGCAACTTGCTAAAACTGCCTAGAGAGTTATTTACTCGGTTTTGTAAAGTTCAGATGGTTAGACAACCGGTTTGATGGTGTGGGTGGAAGTAGACTACCCTCTAAATATTACAGGATTCTGTAGACTTTTTTATATACTCCATCCGTCCCAAAATATAAGTCATTCTAAAATTCTTGAGACTCAGATTTTAAAGTTTGACCAAAAGTATAGCGAGAATCATAAAGATTTATGACACGGAATAGATATACTATGAAAATATATTTAATGGAAAATCTAATGGTATACGTTTGATATCGTAAATGTTATTACTTTATTGTATAAATTTGGTTAAACTTGAAAAAAAAATGACTCTTCAAGAATTTTGGAATGACTTATATTTTAGAACGGATGGAGTATAATATATACCTACATTGGTAGCAGCTTGCAATGGCAAGAGGTGACTGTCACACAAGTTCAGGACCTATGCATTCATTAGCAGAATTTGGATATTAATCGTACTTAAATTGCATTTTGTATGACCCCAGCACCTTTCTAATGAAGAGAATATCCTCATCCGACCCTAATTTACCCTCGTATGAACACAATTAGTCGTTTCGTTCCTGGAATGACTACGATCGGATTATTAATAGAGAAAGTTTTTACTCGATCGCATGCTAGCTGGCTTGACTAGACAGTAGACACACAGTTATCAAAAGGTGCGAACAAAGGTCAAGAGGCTTTCATACCACACACACACAAAGGCCAAAGCTGGTCCAATAAGTTGCCCTTTGGCACCCCCTTCTGCTGAGCTGTCTGGAGGCTCGAAGCCATCCGTCCATGTCATAATCCGTCTAGTTGACTACTTCTACAGAGAAAGAAAAATGTGATTGCGCCGAAAGGTGACGAGGATTAGGATAGTCCACGTAGCCATTCACAGGGGTCGGCCACCGCCCCCGCGCCCACCGGCAACCGGCAGCTCAAAAAACAACTCTGGGGGCGGAAGGGACAAACGGAGAGCGACAGGGCGACGAGGGGCGCGTACCGGATGGAGGAGCGGGACAAAGTCCAATTCCCGGTATAGATGTCCAAACGGGTCACCCGGCACGGACCCGGCCCGAACCCGTTTCGGCCCGGTACAAATAGGGTCGGGCCAGGCACGACCCGTTGATGCTTCGGGCCGGGTCGGGCTGGCCCACGTGCCTAGGGACATGCCCAAACCCGGCACGCACAGGGAAAAATCGTGCCGGGCCGGCCCATTGGCCCGGTGGGCCTCAACGGACCGGGCCGGGCACTGGCCCGAACCAACAGTAGAACGGTATATAAATACATATATTTAACAGAATTAATCATATATAATAACATATTATTTATATATATTAAGACAACAAAATATTTATGTATGCATTTTATATATGTTTGGCCGCGTATTTAGTATTTGGGTTAATTATGTCTATGCTATTACAATTTTTCTTGTTTTGATATGTGTCACTAAACTTTTTAAGCTTGCAAATATGTCATTAAACTTCTAATCAACTCTGAAATAGACCATTTTATACTGTTTTGATGGAATCAGACCCACCTACCAGTGCATGTATTTTTGTATTTCTTTTTTTACCCTTGTTCAAAAGAAATGGCCACTTGAGCAGTGCTGCTACGAACCCACCGTGAGTTCACTGTTCGTCTCTTAAAGCCTGTGCCCTCCCGTAACCTAGCAGGCTAGCAGCAGCAGTAGCCAGTTACTGGAGGTCACCTTCGCCGGAGTTGCGACCTCGCCTAGCTGAAGTGCTGAACCATATGAACAAACAAGGGTAAAAAAGGGAATACAGAAATACATGTGCTGGTGGGTACGCCAGATTCAAGCAAAATGGCATATTTTAGAGTTGATTAAAAGTTTAATGGCATATTTACAAGCTTAAGAAGTTTAGTGGCACAAATCAAAACATACAAAATTATAATGACACATACATAATTAACCCTTAGTATTTACATACTATGAGAGAATTAAATGTATTTACATATTTAGTATTTACAAAAATATGCGGGCCGCCGTCGGGCCGACCCATTTATCGGGCCGACCCATTTATCGGGCCGGGCCGGGCCAAAGCACGCGGGCCGCCGTATGTGCCCATACCCGGCCCGCTAAACGGGCCGTGCCGGCCCGGGCCCGTAACCGACCGTGCCGGGCCGTGTTTGGACCGGGCTAAATTCGTGCCGTGCCACGGGCCAAACGGGCGGCCCGCACTGTTTGGACATCTATAATTCCCGGTGCCGGCCGGTCGTACGTAGCGCGCGCGGCGCCACTCGCCAGCGCCAACCTGGCGGCACGGGCGCGGTGACCGGTGAAGCTGGGCCAGGTTGGATATCGATCTAATTTTTTAAGCGACCTGGCTCTGTTTAGTTCGATAAGCTAACAATCGTAGGGTTAGTTCGGCTCGACTCGTTTACAAGCTCAAACTGACTCGTTTAGTTCGCGAGCCAGGTAGTAAAAAATTATATATATATATATATATATATATATATATATATATATATATACATATATATATATATATATAGTATTTAGAGCTCTGGACTCTCTCTAACTGGTGGAAGCCCCGACCAGGTGTGCGGACCGCGCCCGCACCGACCAGGTGCGCAGACCTTTTGACCCACTGTACTACCTGCTTACGACAATTATAACTACGTGTTATGCTCATTCGTGTTACGATTTACACACTTTTGGGTATGCGCATGTTTCGGACATCCGGGCCCACGAAAAGATTGTGTTCCCGCAATCTAGGCAGCCGTACTAGTCCCCACATAAATATTCATAATACGATGTCTTATGTGTCCGTTTACGATACAGTAATCCACGTGTCGGTCCATGGGCCTTCATGTTGATTTCGCCAGCATTTTATGTGTATCGGGCCCACGAATCCAGCAACCGAGGACGCATTTTTTTCAGCTCAACTCACCCGTAACGCTCGCGGCAGCCGAACCCTAGCTCAATCGCCGCCGTCTTCTTCTCCACCGCGGCTGCCGAACCCATAGAGATCCCCCCCCCCGCCGCCGTTCCACCGCCGTCGCATTCACCTTCTCCACCGCAGAGACCCGAAATCGCCTTCTCCCCCGCAGAGACGCCGTCGCTTTGTTTTTCTTCACCGCGGAAGGGGCCTGGAATCGCGGAGGCGGTGTCGCCGCCCCCTCTTTCTTCTCCACCGCAGAGACCGAGCCCTCGTTCTTCTCCACCGCGGCGGCCGAACCCTAGGCAATCCACCCCGCCGTCGCGAGCTCCGTCTACAACTCCGAGTCCGACCCGCCGTCAACTTCAGCGTCCCCTACGCATTGACCGAGCCGTGCGTCGCCTTGAGCTTCTCCCCTGCAGAGGATCCCGAAATCGGCCGGCCTATAGGCACATCCACACTCTGGTAAGTCCTCAACCGCTAACTATTACATTTGCATATTTACACAATTTGAATCGTAAATCGGTTTCACCTTAGTAGTAACTCATTTGTTTGATTCATCAAAAAACAATTCAGCATAAATTTATAGTTAAACGAATACACAAATTTATACTATTCAATGTCTCACACATTTATGCAATTTACAATACCGTGTTATGCTGCTTTGTTGACAAAATTATGATATATACATCAATATGTTATGCCTCAAACATCTCGCTGTACAATTAGGGCCAGCTCTCACGAAATAGCCAGTTTATACATTAATTGGATGTCGCATATGAGCAGAATTTGTATTGATCCATTAAGTTTTTTATGTTTATGTGCTGTTTGATTTGGCTAGAACATAATATATGAAGAACGCAGCAGCACGTCTCCCTATCCCTACCTCCAAACACTTCCTAGTGGGCCTAGCAGTTCTCCCGGCCCCCTTTGTTCGTATTTTGCACAACATGCATAGATCTTAGTAGTGTTGTTGCATGTTTTTTTTATGTAGTAATGGAATGCATGTTCATGAACTGAACTGAACTGATTGGCGCTTATCTTTTTATTGCTCCTTTACGTTTTTATGTATATGTGTTGTTTGATTTGGCAGGAACGTCATACATGAAGAACGTAGACCGACCTCCATCTAATCCAAAACGGATTATAATTCAGTCTACTCAAGAGTGTTTTAGTGTCGACATACCCCGTTGTCAGCAGCCATGGCAATGGTGTAGAGAAGGAAGCAAGTGATTCAAGCGCCGGACAACAGGTGGAGTTGTTGGGCCGCAGAAGTCGCAAGCCCAGCTCGAGGATTTCAGGAGCAGAATGGATTCGTTGATTCATACGGCCCATATTGGTGTCTGTAATAAATACTAGAGAGTATTAGTTGCTAGACAGTTTTGGATGATTAATAAACAAAACTCAGCCGAGCAGTTCGGCTAGTCGTCGGCAATCAAGAGTGCTGACAAGTGGCATCAAAGACCATTTCGGTCTGGCAGACTTCCTCCACTTCACCAGGGGCGCGAATATGGAGGGGGCGTCAGATCCCAACCTGGCCACGGCGCTTGCAGCGCAGCCCAAGTCCATTGAGACGCAGTCCAAGACCTTGGCCGCCCAGTCCAAGATCCTGCAGCAACTCTGCGATCGTTTGGAGTCCCAGGACCATCGATGGGGTGGATTGGAGAAGGTGGTCCATGCCAACACGGAGAACATCGCCAAGCTGCACGATAAACTGGGTCAGATGATCGATACCCAGATTACGGAGATGCAGGCAGCCCAGCAGGAGCGCGTCGACGAAATCGTGGCGCATACCTCCACCCGTCTGGCGGTGTTGGAGAATGTCACCAAGGTGTTCGAGTCTTGGCGCCCAAGGATGGAGGGCTTGATTGAGACGATTCAGACGTCTGTAGAGGCAGTGCGCTCGGAACTCGCCAGAGTTTCTCACAATCTGGAGCGGGACGAATCAGACAATCGAGCAACCACGGGTCAGTTCAAGTCGACGGCGCAGCGGTCACCTGCGGCCATGCCACGCGTTGACGACCCGGGACAGCAAGGCTATGTTCCACATCATCGGGAGTTTGGTTTTGGGGAGTCATTCCAAACCCAACTCCCGAACAATGGTACGCATGATCAGGCTCCCTTCCATCACCATGTACCATTTCAGTACCATGAGGAATATGTGCCTGCGATGCATCACACGTACCGGGATTTCTCGGGGGGTTATGGTCAGGGTCCGCCAAGTTTGGGTTCGTTGGGCAATCTTCCGAAGTTGAACTTTCCGATGTTTGATGGAGAGAACCCTAAGCTGTGGCAGTCTCGATGTGAGGCCTATTTTCACATGTACACAGTGGATCCTAGTGTGTGGGTTCAGGTTGCTTATATGCAGTTTACCGGTCCAGCTGCGAGGTGGTTACAGTCTATAGAGTTCAGGCTTTCGCACATTTCTTGGGGGGAATTTTGCCACCTGATTCAGGATAGCTTTGCCAAAAATCAACACCAATCATTGCTCAGACGACTATTTCATATCCAACAGATGGGCACCGTGTCATCTTATGTGGAGGAGTTTGCTCAGTTAATCGATCAACTTAATGCATACCATACCATGCCAGACCCATTGTATTATACTTTGAAATTTGTTGAGGGTCTGAAAGACGATATCAAAGCTGTGGTAATGCTACAACGCCCATCCGATTTTGATACTGCTGTTGTGCTTGCTCAATTGCAGGAAGAAGCGGGGGATCTTGGAAAGAAGCGGGATTATAAGAAGCCATATTCTGGTTTTCAGCATCAGGCCCCACCTCCATCAGTGGGAGTCCAGGCCTCATCTTCTAAAGAAGTCAAGCAAGCTTCAACGACGTCTTCTACAGACAACAAGATGGCAGCTCTGTCTGCTTATCGAAAAGCCCAAGGGTTTTGCTACAGATGTGGGATGACTTACTCTCGAGGACATCTGTTAGACACAATACAAGGCAGGCTGCTGATGAGGACAATGACTTTATGCCATTATCGAAGAAGCGTAACTCTGATGACAGTTCTCGAAAAGTCTTGAAGAAGATAGTTACAAAGCGGAGGAAAGTAGTGGACCCCCCACGACAGGTTAGAATTTATGGTCAATGGCAATATTTTATTTTTATGCGTGAAATTATGTTGTGTTGAGGTTTGATTTAAACATTGAGTTGCGATTATGCAGATGTAAATGTTTACGCTATTCATTGTATACATTTTTTCAGCAGAGGCTTAATGTGAGATGCAATCCCCAAGACGTATTAGTAAGCATCCAGATATTAAATGACAGACAGCGCCTAGCTATTGCACGAAGGGGGTTCTCCAGTATTCTTGATATGAGAGTTGACGCACTCGGCAGTAGATCTCATTTAGCTTGGCTGATGGAAAAGCTTGACCATAATGACATGACAATTCGAGCCGGCCCAGGGAAGGAGCTCAAAATTACAAAGGATACAGTGCACTTTATTTTGGGGTTACCAAATGCTGGTGGAGGGACGGGCGGACGGCCTTGGGCATTGATGAAGCTGTTGCTGCCAACAATTTAAGGGCTAAACTTGGTTTATCGAAAGAAGATTTTGGGGTTATAGCTCTTCAAGATCGTCTGAGGAAAGGGTCTGACGATGATCTAACCATCAGATCCTTCTTCCTGATACTGTTCAATAGGTTGTTGTTCCCTACTGCCAGCTGGGGAATAACCAACCATGAGGTTCTTTTAACTGAGGAGATGGATCGTTTCCACCAGATGGACTGGTGCCAGCTTATTTTCAATGATTTATGCCAAGCCGCCAAGAAGTGGCATACTAGGAGCGTTACAAACGTTTCTACAACCATTTATGGATGTTCCATCGTCATTCTTGTAAGCATATCCTTTTTTTTGTCTGTTATATGTAGCCATATTTATTATGCAAAATTCATATACACGTAGATTATGCTTTGTTATGTCTCACAACGATACATGCTATGCTTTTTGCAGCTGTATTATTTGGATCATCTGCATGACTCAGCTGCACCTCAGAATAAACGTGGAACACCACGCATCAAGTATTTTGATAGGAATATTATTCAAGCTCTGACAAGAGCTGACAAGGGCAAGATACGCCAAGGACAAGAACCATTTGGACATTGTTCGGTATTTTTTTGTGTCTATCATATTTTTTATATGAATATGATAACTTTCACATACGGTTATGCCAGTTTGGAAGCATATTTATGACGCTTTCTGTGCATTGTCAATTATTCATATGAATCACATTTATCAATTTAATTTGCCTTATATACTGTACATGGATAGAAGCAGTGTCGTTTATATTTACAAATCAAACTTCCCTTTTATATGTGTGTATAAGTTTTACTCCATCTTTCACACCTTTTTTAGTTCCGAAGCTCTACAGAGACCTGCTACATAGTTGTATCACCGGTTGAAGCACAATTTAAGGCAAGAACCTATTTATATATTTTTTTGTCATAGTATTTCAACATAATTTTCAGTTATACGCTGTATATTTACTTAATAATTTTCATCTTACAACAGCATAAGACCAGGACAAATACTTTTGATGTACCTCGTCCTGACCCATCTAGACAGCACACAATTCACATCGAACTTCCGCTCATCAGGGATTTGATATCAAGCAAAGCTGAATCAGCTTCCATCCCGCCACCGCCTGGGTTTCATAGAGAAGTTGTCACATTATGATACGGAGGTTGGTAAGGCGTGTTCAGTTATTAAACAGACTCTTCAGCAGATTGTTGAGAAACAATACAATCTATCTGATGTTTTTGGCGAGTTAATTGATGAGGTCCTCCGTGCTGAGTCGGGGGACAATGAAGATGGTTATGATGTGCAGAAAACAACTACAAAATCATATGATATTCTTTCCCATACTGCAGGTTAGTCAGTTTTATGGTTTTTACGTCAATATAAAAAATCCATTCAAACATTTGTCGATATCCTTTTGATGCCATTATTTTAAACAGTGTTTTTTTGTTTTACATGATACGTAAAGAAGGATGTACGTGTCCGCCCCCCAAACTGTATCCGATATGTCTACTCCAGCATCCCAGCAGGATACGCAATTGACAGACACGCAGGTACACGAATTACTGTTAATGCAACAACATATTCGTGTACTATTAGAAAGTTGTCCCGATGAAGCTGATATTGATCCACTGGTTCATACAAATTTAATGAAACAGAACAAAACACCTACAACCCTAGTGGTAATGTTTTTATTATTACTTGTATTGTTCATTGGAGGGTTTCTATTCATCGTTTTCTTTAAATAGCATATAACCATTACAATTTTTTCAGGGTAAACATGGTGACAGTGGCAAGAACATGCCGACCAACACAAACGTCACTCCTAAAGCAACACCACATACAGAATCTTCCGCGCCGATATTTGATGTGACGCCGCAAATAAAGGTATGAGTACATCGCCTCGTTGTTTTTCTATATTATTATTAGTAGTTTACTAAACATCTAATTCATTTATACCATATTTGTTAGTTTCCCGACGACGTCCAACAAGAGGCAGAAACAGATCTACCCGACAGTGGTCCATGCTTTGATCAGACTCCATCTGAACATGTCAGCTCAGTAATTTTCATTTTCATTATAGTTATGCATTAGACAAAGCAGTGTTATGCATATTTGCACATACATGTATGCTAAGTAGATGTACATTCAGTCTGTTACATATCTGTTAATTGCTTATGATACATTCCACATACGTTTATGCCAGTTTGCAAGTATAATTATGACACTTGATTCAGATCAGTAATGTCAGCTCAGTAATTTTATGCCAGTTTACGACACTTGATTCCACATACGTTTATTCCAGTTTATGTCAGCTCAGTAATTTTCATTTTCATTATAGTTGTCAAAACTGTTCACAGATTTATATATATATTTTCATATATATTTTTAGGTTTCTGTTGAAACTGATCCAGCTACAAACACTCCTCAGGTTGGCCAGGCTTCCCTTGATTCGGAGATGCAAACTGTGTTAGCTCTACGCGAATATTTGTGTGGTCCGCAATCTGACACCAGCAGGTATGAAGTACAGACTAAATCAAAATCTGTTTATATGTTGGTAGTTTTACGCGACCTATCTAATTGTTATAAAAAATTCCCTAGGACCATAATAGATTATGGTGAATATTCAGCGACATGTTCTGATATATATGAATCTTTTGCCGATGGGAAGTGTCTCGACAATGTGTTCATGCAGTGTTTCATCCAATGTGTTGATGATGATGCAAAAAATCAGCAGACTACCATGAGTTCGAACAGATTAATTCTTGATGTTAATGTTGGGGTAAATTATCGTAACATACATACACCATATTCATATACACATTGGATGAACCCAAGCATACTGACTCCATTTATACCGTTTATTGCAGTCACTACTCAACTTTGAGGAACAGGAACGACACAGTCGGAACCCTCAACCCTTTGATGAATCTATACTCCACACACTTCTAGACAATTCATTGCCCGAGACAGATGAATTGGATCAATGCAAAGCAGTAACAATCGTATTTCATAATACAAACATAATCTATTTTAAATGGAACATATCACATTGTTATGATTTTTGTAATTTACACTGTTCATTTTATGCTTTTTTTACATGGTCAGATCATGGTTCCCATGGTAAGCAGGGGGCATTGGACATTGTATGTTGTCAATACAGTCAAGAAGTGCATTCATATTTTAGATTCCAATCCATATGGGGCAACACTTGGTGGTACTTCATGGAAGGACTATCATTTTGCACATTTGGGCTTAGGTGGCAGAAAGTTACCATGGGCTAAGGTTATTATGAGTAGATTAAATAAAGCAATACAACATGTACGGCCCAGGACATGCTTTCCCAAATTTGGCAACTTCGCAATTGATTTGTGCCCAAATTGTCCTAACATGGCAGCAGGATCCAATGACTGTGGGTTTTATGTTATGGGTTACATTCTCTTTTATGAATGAGACGAAGGATCTCTGCGGTCAGACATAGAAACAGTACGTACAAATTTACCAGTTAATTCTATAGTTGGCACAAGGCAACATATGGTACACATGTATAACTAACTCAATTTTATTGTATTGCAGTGCAACACTAGTGAGATACGATCTCTTGCGCTGCATTATATCACATTCCATCCGAAGAACAAAGCATTATCGCTGCTTGAAGACATTCAAAGATTCAAGGTCTAATGGATGTAGTTTAGTGTAGACATGTAATATATTCTGTATACAATGGTTCCCTAAACTTCAGATCTGTCATGTGTGTATAATATGGGCAAAGACGGTAGACGTTTCTTAGTTTATGTCAATGACAACTTTGGGGATCAGCGAATGTCTAAACTGGAATATTGTACCAAATGTGTTTGATCGTCATGTGTGTTTCTTGCATTTGATTCTGCCAATGTCCTATACAATTTTGTGCTGTCAACAATCTCGAATTATGCTTGTTTGTCTCAAGTTTATGATATACTTATTGCCGGTGTTATGCATGTCTGCCCATACATTTATGATACAATTGTCACCTATCTATGCACATACATTATGTTTGTTTTGTCTCAAGTGTATGATACATACTATCACTGTTATATACTGGAAACATCTCATTTTTTGTACAGTCATGCTTCACAGTCTGACCAGTTTATGCATTACACAACGCAGTTTTATGCATATTTGCACATAGATGTATGCTATGTAGATGTACATTCTGTTTGCTACAGAATTGTTAATGGCTTATGATAAATTCCACATACGTTTATGCCATTTTGCAAGCATAGTTATGACACTTTCTGGACATTGTCAATTACACACAGGAATCAGATTTACATCCAGAATATAATTTTATCATAAATCTTATGGTATTCTACTCTCTACCAGATGAATCATCATCTCTGACATCCACTGTTCTTTTTTTCGACGTTGATGTCTCATTCCACTATGGTGCTGCAGCTATGATTTTGTTCCTTGAACCAGGAGGCCGTTCTCGCTTACGTCCAGATAGGTTAGCCAATCGAACCCTATTATCCTCCACAGTTAAACACGTACGGCTGTTGTGACCATCAGCTGTGCCACATTTCTGGCACTTCCTGCTCATCTCCTTAGCTCCTTTCGCACCCAATTTAAGAACTTGTTGCTCACTACTTTTGATTGTTCTTCCCTTAGGCTTGGCCTTATCTGGTCTTGCTAAGTTTACACCTTCCATATGAAAATCCAGTTTCTACAAATCAAAGATATTAAGTCAGTTTTTATATTCACGTATTTCATCATATATTGTAGCAATGTTTTTACCTTTCTAGCTTCCACATCCGTAGCACTACTATCAACCAGTCGCGTATCAGTGTTATGTTCCAATGTTAATATCGGCATATTACATTGATCATCCTTAGCATTGCATTCATTTATATTAGACTCCATTAAATTTTCCTGTGAAATAACGCAAACTCCAGTGAAGACACAATTTTTATAGAGCAACATAAATAATACATTATAAAATTATGTTCCATACCTCGTTCCCATCATCTAATTTGCGTAAATTGTCTATAACTATGTCTTCTGTTTCATACGCTTCGACCTACAACATCATTACATACATGGATCATTATCGACATGTAATTATGCAAAATTCATAATAACACGATGTGCGTACCTGGATGTCGTTGCCAGCACTTGTGCCACAACTCTCACTAGTACCTATATCAGGCTCCACACGCATCAATAATCCTAATAATTCGTCCATCATCTCTAGGGCTTTATCATTCCCAGCTTTAGACAGACTCGCATGGTGTACTACTTTCATTGCTTTTTAAGCAACATCTTTTGTCTATATGATCTAGTTTCTCCATCTTTTCCTTTCAAATTCCTATCGTCTCTTGAAAAAGCCACATCTTGTCGCGCGGAGTATGTGTATCGTTGCAAAATATACTCACTCGGGATCCTTTCAATTTGTAGATGCATGAAAGCGCGTACAAGATGAACACAAAATAGACCTATAATTGATTAAACATACATTATGTCATATAATAATCACAAACATCTATGTATTCGTAATAATTTAGAATTTCATATAGAAATAATCGTTTAGTATAACATACCTGTATGCTCCCAATGCTTGCACTCACATGAATACTTTCCGGCATCCACATCAGCCCTTATTTTGAATTGGTGTTGACCCCAAACAATTTTATTTGATCTTGTAGTATGTTTCACCACCCAATCATTTTCATCACCCTCTGTATCACGGTCTATTCGGTATGCAGTTGCATATTTTACGGTCTCCTCGAAACTTGTCATCACAGCTCTAGTGTATGGCCTTGCAACTCTTATTTCAAACATATACAATGTAGTTGTATTCTTTTGACCCTGCAAATTACACAATACAGTATTAATACCGTTTTGTTTTTAATAGCATAAAACATATGTTTATCATTTTTTCACTTACCATGCATCCTAGTGCCTCTTTGGCCTCTTTCATCTTCCTACTATGTAGGAGCTTCATCATTTGCTTTGCAAATTGATGAAGCAATGTGTTTGCATCCACGTGGGCACTCTTCACTAGCTTGTTCATGCTCTCGCTTCTTTGTGTAGAGACCATAAGACCACAATAGTCTCCTTTGAAAAACGCAGGTATCCAATCTTTGCGTATTTCATATAATCTGACAGGGGTGTTGTTCTCATTTAGCTGGAAATCATCTAGCATCATTTGCCAGACAGCCTCGAACTCCATTTCATTCAATGGATGGTGTATTATAGATTGGAACCTTGTTTTGAAATCTATCTCCTCAAATCTTGCATACAATTCATTCAAGTGGGGCATATACCTGTTTTGCACATGCCACAAACACAATCGATGTATTGTGTTTGGGAATACTCTGCCTAGTGCGATTGGCATAACAGGGTCTTGATCTGAAATAGATAAATTTACATAACATTATGCAAGCCAATATGATATCATATAGTACGTGCCATTATAAATACGAGCCCTTTATTACAACATACCTGTCAACATCACTCGTGGTCCGTCACATCCCATGCATGTTTTGAACGTATTGAAGACCCACTCGAATGTATCAACTGTCTCGTCTCCTAGTAAAGCAAACCCAAATATTGTGCATTGTAGGTGGTGGTTCGAGCCAACAAACATTTCTAGTGGCTTATCATACATATTAGTCTTATGTGTAGTATCAAAGGTAATTGCATCACCAAAATCAATGTACTCGGCTTGCTGGCTAGCATGGGACCAAAATATGCTTAAAATCTTCCCTTCTTTGTCCAGCTGAAAGTCTAAAAAAATTGTGGATTATCTTTCTTGCATAATGAAAAAAAGATAATAGCTTCGACACATCATTTGCATTTCTTTCCCTTTGCCATGCTTTTTTCCTGTCAGAAAAATGTAATGATTATGCACTATATCTAACTCAACCCATTACGATTGTTTCTGTAATATATAATACAATTATTGTCAATGCATAATACACTTACAGGTTACTCATGTCCTACACGGTTATTGGAACGTTTTCTGGGCCACCATGCATTTCTGTAACAAAATCCATAATGCAATGTTGTGGAATCCTGCTTTCTTGCATCGCACTAAGGAACTCCATATATTCACGATCATTATGTCGGTGTTTCGAGACCGGGGGGTCCCTAAGCCGACGAGTGAATGTGCCGCGTGCCCCAGCCCAGATGGGTTGAGCGCGTGGGCGAGCGCGAAGGGGGGAAGCGAGGTGGCCGGAGACGGGCGTGAGAGAGGTGGAAATCCCGCGGCCTTCGTGTTCTTCCCGCGCCCAGGTCGGGTGCGCTTGCAGTAGGGGGTTACAAGCGTCCACGCGGGTGAGGGAAGCGAGCGGCCCCAAGAGAGCGCCTGTCTCGTCCTCGTCCCCGCGCGGCCAACCCTCTCTAAGAAGGCCCTGGTCCTTCCTTTTATAGGCGTAAGGAGAGGATCCAGGTGTACAATGGGGGTGTAGCAGAGTGCTACGTGTCTAGCAGGGGAGAGCTAGCGCCCTAAGTACATGCCAATGTGGCAGCCGGAGAGATCTTGGCACCCAGCTGGTGTGATGTCGTGGCTGTCGGAGGAGCAACGGAGCCTGGCGGAGGGACAGCTGTCGGAGCGGTTGAGTCCTTGCTGACGTCCTCCTGCTTCCGTAAGAGAGCTGAGAGTCGCCGTCGTCACAGGGCTTGCGGGGCGCCATCATTGCCTATCTGGCGGAGCTAGCCAGATGGGACACCGGTCTTGTTCTCTGCGGCCCGAGTCGGCTCGGGGTAGGGTGATGATGGCGCTTCCTGTTGACGTGGCTGGCCTGCGCCCTAGGTCGGGCGACGTGGAGGCTCCTCCGAAGCCGAGGTCGAGTCTGTCTTCCATGGCCGAGGCCGAGCCCGAGCCCCTGGGTCGGGCGAGGCGGAGGTCGTTCGGCAGAGGCCAGGGCGGAGTCCGAGCCCTGGGGTCGGGCGAAGCGGAGTTCGTCGTCTTCTGGGGCTGAGCCCGAGTCCGAGCCCTGGGTCGGGCGGAGCGGAGTTCGCCGTCTTCCGAGGCTTAGCCCGAGTCCGAGCCCTGGGTCAGGCGGAGCGGAGTTCGCCGTCTTCCGGGGCTTAGCCCGAGTCCGAGCCCTGGGTCGGGCGGAGCGGAGTTCGCCGTCTTCTGGGGCCTAGCCCGAGTCCGAGCCCTGGGTCGGGCGGAGCGGAGTTCGCCGTCTTCCGGGGCGTAGCCCGAGTCCGAGCCCTGGGTCGGACCGAGCGGAGTTCGCCGTCTTCCGGGGCCTAGCCCGAGTCTGAGCCCTGGGTCGGGCGGAGTGGAGTTTCCTATGGCGCCTTTGGCAGGGCCTGACTGCCTGTCAGTCTCACTCTATCAAGTGGCACTGCAGTCGGAGTGGCGCAGGCGGCGCTGTCCTTCTGTCAGACCGGTCAGTGGAGCGGCGAAGTGACGGCGGTCACTTCGGCTCTGCCGGGGGGCGCGCGTCAGGATAAAGGTGTCAGACCACCTTTGCGTTAAATGCTCCTGCGACTCGGTCGGTCGGCGCGACGATTTAGTCAGGGTTGCTTCTTAGCGAAGGCAAGGCCTCGGGCGAGCCGGAGACGTGTCCGCCGTTGGAGGGGGCCTCGGGCGAGACGGAAATCCCTCGGGGTCGGCTGCCCTTGTCCGAGGCTAGGCTCGAGCGAGGCGTGATCGAGTCGCTCGTATGGACTGATCCCTGACTTAATCGCACCCATCAGGCCTCTGCAGCTTTATGCTGATGGGGGTTACCAGCTGAGAATTAGGCGTCTTGAGGGTACCCCTAATTATGGTCCCTGACAGTAGCCCCCGAGCCTCGAAGGGAGTGTTAGCACTCGCTTGGAGGCTTTCGTCGCACTTTTTTGCAAGGGGACCAGCCTTTCTCGGTTGCATTTTGTTCGGGTGGGTGCGCGCGAGCGCACCCGTCGGGTGTAGCCCCCGAGGCCTCGAAGGAGTGGTTTCACTCCTCCGAGGTCTTAATGCCTTGCATAATGCTTCGGCTGGTCTGGTTGTTCCCTCATGCGAACTGGCCGTAGCCCGGGTGCACGGTCGGGGCCCAAGTTCTCGGGTTGGTATGTTGACGCTGTCAACGGTTCGGCCGGAGCCGGGTTTGCGAGAGCAGCCCCCGAGCCTCCGCACAGGGCGAGAGGACGATCAGGGACAGACTCGGCTTTTTTACATACGCCCCTACGTCGCCTTTCCGCAAGGAGGAGGGGGGGGGGGGAGAGCGCCATGTTACCCTCGATGGGCACCGAACATGGTGTCTCCGGTGAGCTGCAAGCGGGTAATCCGAGTGGACGTCCGTGCCCCGTTCGTTGGGGGTCGGCTAGGGGCCCAGAGGCACGCCCAAAAGTACCTGCGGGTGATCTGCCGGACCCGGTCCCCTGGCGACGGGGTCCGAGGGCTCGATGCCTCCCTCCGATGGGATTCCGTTACAAGATCGCTCCCGCTGGTCTCGGAAATGTCCTAGGGTACCTCGGGAGCGTAGCCCGAGCCTTGGTTATGTATCGAACGTACCCCTGGTCATCCCTCGCTCGGTGTCTGAGGCGACTGTGAACCCTTCGGGGGCCAGCCTTCGAACCCCTGATCAGTAATGGGCGCGGAGCCCGAGTAGCATGAGGCGGCCGTGGAGCCCTTCGGGGGGCCGGCCTTCGAACCTCTGACCAGTAGTGGGTGTAGGGCCCACGCGATCTGAGGCGGCTGTTGAACCCCTCGGGGGGCCAGCCTTCGAACCTCTGATCAGTAGGGGGGGTCGGAGCCCGGTTCCTTCACAGGGAAGGATACTTTTCGGGGTATCCCCCTTTCCCGGTCCCTGTTGCAAGAGATAGAGAAAGAGGAAAAAGGAAAAGGATACAAAATCGAACGACGTGGCGTACCTTTTTTGGCGCGGTTATTACGGCGAAGGCGAAGCGTCGCCCGCTTCTTCTGCCAGAAACGCCGCCTGTCCTGCCGCGGAGTTAATGCGACGGGGCGAGTGGTTGGCGGGGCGGCCGTTGCGCGTGCGCGAGCCGTTCGAGGGACGGATCACGGGCGCGTCGTCTTCACGTCGTGAGAGGAGGCTCTCTTGCTGCCACTGGATGGGACGTGAGCCTGGCCGACGACGTGACCGCTGCTCTCGCCCGCCTGCCACCGTCATTACTGCCGGCCCACTTTCGGCTGCATTGACCGTCGCGCCAGGCTGGCGCTGCTGGGTCGTGCGCTGGGCCGCCTCGAGTTGCGGTATTGGTTCCGCAACCGAAGAGGCGCGATGGTGGCGCAAGTGGCGGTGCAGTTGCTTGCATGCAGCACCCGGCGCGCTGGTTGCGTGACGCGTGGGCCTGGGCCTCCATGCTGGCGCGTTGGGAGTCGGGGAAGCGCGTCCACCTGGCGCGGTTGCATGCCGCCTGCATGGCTGCCCGCCCCTTCCGCCCGTTGGTCTGGGCAGAAGTGGGGGGTCTCTTGTAACCGCTAGGCGGTTGTGTGCACCACGCGCGGCGGTTTGGCTTCTTCTGCTCTGAGCCGGTTTGCATGACATGCGGGACCTAGCCCCCGCGCCGCAGGGGAGGGCCTTGGAGCGTGTTGGAGAAGACTCAGCCCGTGACGTTTGGGGGCGCACGTTGGGAGAGTTGCCTTTAAAAGGAGGGCGACCCCTTTCGGAAGGCGACCATGTCTTCTCTCCACCTTGTGCATCGCGTCTTTTCACCTTCCAAGCCCCCGGATGGGGGGAAACCGCCGTCTTTTCGCCTCATCGTTGGTGGAACGCAACTCCGCAGGAGTTGGTACCTTTCAGCCATCGTTCGGCTTCAAGGATTTTCATCATGCAGCCCGGCTGCACCCCTCCACCGGCGGTCACCCAAGACGGTGACCACCAGTTCCTGGGTGGGGAGAAGCAAGCCGGGCTGCGATCTTGGTCCCACCCTCAGCTTCAAGGATGTTCATCATCCTCGCTGGGGTGGGGGCCGGGCTGAGCCGGCGCTCTACCTCCCGCGCGGGTTCATGGGTCACCCTCTCCCGCGGCGTTCGGGGGAGAGGGCGCCCACTGGCCCTGCGGGCGGCCCGGACTTCGACAACGCGGGGTTGGTCGACGGCGAGCGTCGTCACCTCCAGCGTGTCGGGCTTGTCGGCTTGGCTCCCGGCGGCCCCTCCTGCCGGAGGGCGGCTGCCGCGCCGTGTGCACGGGAGGACCACCCAAGATGCCGCGCGCCGCTAGGGTGGCGTTCGTGTTCTGGGGTGGTCCTGCCTTTGCACCGGGATGGCGCCCTCACGCGGAGGTCGGTGCCCCACTCGCCCGGGAGGATTTGAGTGGGGATCTGCCGGGGGGCTGATGGCCCCTACCATCGGTGTCGAAGCGGAGGCGGCTCGAGAAGTCCCCGTCACCGACGGGATCACCACCACCATCCGCGCTTCGGGCCTCCGGTTCTTCGTACTTGTCCTCGCCCCTCGAGCGTCGGTGGGGGCGAGGGCAAGTTTGCAGCAGCGCCCACCCTGAGGCCTGCGCTGCTGCGGCTCGACCATCCGGAGCGGGGGTCGTTGTCGTCGTAGTCAGAGCGGGCGGCGGCGAGCCGCTCGTCAGTCTTCTGTTGCTCCGCAGGCCCACCCCCATCGAGTGGGGTTGTTCGTACCTGCGGAGGGGGAACTGGAGTTCCGTTTGTAATGGCACTTTGAATGCCAGTGTTTTTGTTCATTGTGGCTGTCGAGGCCTGAACATGTATGTAATTTTGGCACGGAGCCGTGTTTTTTCCTCATTTTCGAGCACTAAGACTCGCCTGTTGATTATCTGAACCGCTTCACCAAGCATGAGTCGCCCTGTGTCAAGGTGATGAGTGAGGTATCCGTATCCCGGAGGCGTAGGAATCCCTCGGCTCGATCGGCCTTGTTGTCTGAGGCTCCTCTAGCTTAGTTAAAGAGACCCCTTGGCCGCTCTTCGACGAGCCGAGGCCAGGGGTAGCGATATCAGCACGAACAGAGGCGGAGTTGGCTTGAAAATGAAAACCTGGTTGGCCGGAGCCTAACCGGGTTGTCCGTCAGCGGGGCCGATGCCGGAGTCGATCAGCCGAGGCCTCGGATCGGGCTGGCGCCCTTGGAAGATGGTTGGCCGAGGCCCCAGGGGTAACCGGTCGAGCCGCCCGCTCGGGCCGTATTCCCGGAGAAGTCCCTGGACCGCGTCACCGTCCGAGGCTGGGTCGGACCTCGCTGAAGGTGTCGTCGATGCCGAGGGTGCTACAGCCCCCTTCCAGCGTGAAGACCCGAGCCTGCAGGATCAGATTGTCTTGTAGCGTGTGCCTTCTGCGGCCGCTGAGGCCAGAACACACACCCTCGCTGCGTTGTAAAGCTGTGTCTCTTTTCCTCTTATTTCGAGTATCTGGACTTTTTTGTCGGTAACAGGGATGTTTGTGCGAGCGAGAGTTGCTTCTCGCGGAAGGTGATGAGTGAGGTATCTGTATCTCGGAGGCGTGGGAGTCCCTCGGCTCGGTCGGCCTTGCCGCTTACGCGTACTTTCACCCGTCCATGAGGCCCTGTCACCGACTCAGTCGAGAAGGCTCGAAGGATCGCTTCGGCAGAAGAGCTTCCGAACGTAAAGACTTATTCGGTCCGCGGAATCACTTTATCCGAACGCGAGTTACTTATCGCAGAAGGTGATGAGTGAGGTATCCGTATCCCGGAGGCGTAGGAGTCCCTCGGCTCGGTCAGCCTTGGCTGCTTACGTGTACTCCGCCGTTTTCAGGATCCGCTTTTCGAAGTAGTCAAAAAGCACGAAAGATATTCTGCTAAAAGAGATCTTTTTTGAGGAAAATTTCGACGCAGAGGGGGTCCCCCCCTTTTAGCCCCCGAGGGAGGGTCGGGCTTTGCCGAGGCGAGGCCGACCCTTCCTTGATGACTAAACTTTGCGTGGGTGCGAGGTATATGAACAACTTGAAAACATCTTAAGGGTAAAAGCGACGTAGCTATTGGATGTTCCAAGCGTTGCCGTAGACCTCGCCTTGACTGTTGGCCAGCTTGTACGTTCCGGGCTTCAGAACTTTGGCGATGATGAATGGCCCCTCCCAGGGGGGCGTGAGCTTGTGCCTCCCTCGGGCGTCTTGCCGCAGCCGAAGCACCAGGTCGCCCACCTGGAGGTCTCGGGGCCGGACCCCTCGGGCGTGGTAGCGTCGCAGGGACTGCTGGTACCGTGCCGAGTGTAGTAAGGCCTTGTCCCGAGCCTCTTCCAGCTGGTCCAGTGAGTCTTCTCGACTAACTTGGTTGCTTTGATCGCTGTAGGCTCTCGCCCTCGGGGAGCCGTATTCCAGGTCAGTGGGCAAGACAGCCTCGGCCCCGTAGACTAGGAAGAACGGCGTGAAACCCGTGGCTCGGCTCGGTGTTGTCCTCAGGCTCCAGACCACCGAGGGGAGTTCCTTCATCCATCGCTTGCCGAACTTGTTGAGGTCGTTGTAAATCCGAGGCTTGAGCCCTTGTAGAATCATGCCGTTGGCACGTTCTACTTGCCCATTCGACATGGGATGAGCTACGGCGGCCCAGTCCACCCGGATGTGGTGATCCTCGCAAAAATCCAAGAATTTTCTGCCGGTGAACTGGGTGCCGTTGTCGGTAATGATGGAGTTTGGGACCCCGAAGCGATGGATGATGTTGGTGAAGAACGCCACCGCCTGCTCGGACCTGATGCTGTTCAGAGGTCGGACCTCGATCCACTTGGAGAATTTGTCGACGGCGACCAGCAGGTGCGTGTAGCCCACGGGCGCCTTCTGCAAGGGACCGACGAGGTCCAGACCCCATACACCAAAGGGCCAGGTGATGGGTATCGTCTGCAGAGCCTGAGCGGGCAGGTGGGTCTGCTTCGCATAGAATTGGCACCCTTCGCAGGTGCGGACAATTCTAGTGGCGTCAGCCACCACCGTTGGCCAGTAGAAGCCTTGCCGGAAAGCATTCCCGACAAGGGCTCGAGGCGCTGCATGATGGCCGCAAGCCCCCGAGTGTATTTCTTGCAGGAGTTCCTGACCTTCGGCGATGGAGATGCATCGCTGGAGGATGCCCGAGGGGCTGCGGTGGTAGAGCTCCTTCTCATTGCCCAGCAAGACGAACGACTTGGCGCGTTGCGCTACCCGCCGAGCCTCGGCTTGGTCGAGGGGTAGCCCTCCTTGGTGGAGATATTGCAGGTACGGGGTCTGCCAATTTCGATCAGGCGTGGCCCCGCTCTGCTCCTCCTCGACGTGCAGCGTCTCGCCCTCGGGGGCCGAGGGTACCTCGGGCTGAACCGAGGGCGCCTCGGGCCGAACTGAGGGTGCCTCGGGCTGAGCTGAGGGTACCTCGGGCTGGACCGAGGGTGCCTCGGGCTCGGGCGTGTCGTCGATCTTGACGGAGGGTTGATGCAGATCCTGGGAGAAGACGTCCGGGGGAACCGTCGTTCGCCCCGAGGCTATTTTTGCCAGCTCGTCCGCAGTCTCGTTGTAGCGCCGAGCGATGTGGTTAAGCTCGAGCCCGTAGAACTTGTCTTCCAGGCGCCGAACCTCATCGCAGTAGGCCTCCATCTTCGGGTCGCGGCAGTGGGAGTTCTTCATGACTTGGTCGATGACGAGCTGCGAGTCACCGCGGGCGTCGAGGCATCTGACCCCTAGCTCGATGGCGATCCGCAACCCGTTGACCAGAGCCTCGTACTCAGCCACATTGTTGGACGCCGAGAAATGGAGGCGTAGCACGTAGCGTAGGTGTTTCCCGAGGGGCGAGATGAAGAGCAGGCCCGCGCCGGCTCCCGTCTTCATCAGCGATCCGTCGAAAAACATGGTCCAGAGCTCCGGTTGGATCGGAGCCGTCGGCAGCTGGGTGTCGACCCATTCGGCTACGAAGTCCGCCAATACCTGGGACTTGATGACCTTCCGAGGGGCGAACGAGATTGTCTCGCCCATGATTTCCACCGCCCACTTTGCGATCCTGCCCGAGGCCTCTCGGCACTGGATGATCTCCCCCAGGGGGAAGGATGACACCACAGTTACCGGATGAGACTCGAAGTAGTGTCGCAACTTTCGCCGTGTCAGAATCACCGCATACAGCAGCTTCTGAACTTGTGGGTAGCGGATCTTGGTTTCGGACAGTACCTCGCTGACGAAGTAAACTGGCCTCTGAACGGGCAATGCATGCCCCTCTTCTTGCCTCTCGACCACAATCTCGGCGCTAACCACCTGAGTGGTCGCGGCGACGTAGACCAAGAGGGCTTCTCCGGCAGCTGGAGGCACCAAGATAGGCGCCTTTGTGAGGAGCGCCTTCAGGTTCCCGAGAGCTTCCTCAGCCTCAGGGGTCCAAGCGAAGCACTCGGTCTTCTTTAAGAGGCGGTACAGAGGTAGACCTCTTTCGCCGAGGCGTGAGATGAAACGGCTCAGGGCCGCGAGACATCCCATGACCCTATGTACGCCTTTTAAGTCCTTGATGGGCCCCATGCTGGTGATGGCTGCGATCTTCTCCGGGTTGGCTTCGATGCCTCGTTCGGAGACGATGAACCCCAAGAGCATGCCTCGGGGCACCCCGAAGACACACTTCTCGGGATCGAGCATGACGCCTTTCGCCTTGAGACATCGGAATGTCACTTCAAGGTCGGAGAGGAGGTCGGAAACCTTCCTTGTCTTGACTACAATGTCATCGACGTAGGTCTCGACTGTGCAACCGATGTGTTCGCCGAACACATGGTTCATGCACCGCTGGTACGTCGCGCCCGCATTCCTCAAACCGAACGGCATGGTGACATAGCAGTACATGCCGAAGGGCATGATGAAAGAAGTCGCGAGCTGGTCGGACTCTTTCATCCGGATTTGGTGATACCCTGAGTAGGCATCAAGGAAGGACAGGGTTTCGCACCCAGCAGTGGAATCCACGATTTGATCGATGCGAGGCAGAGGGTAGGGAACCTTCAGACATGCTTTGTTGAGACCAGTGTAGTCTACACACATCCGCCATTTCCCCCCTTTCTTTCTCACAAGCACAGGGTTGGCAAGCCATTCGGGATGGAATACCTCTTTGATGAACCCTGCCGCCATTAGCTTGTGGATCTCCTCGCCTATCACTCTGCGCTTCTCCTCGTCGAATCGGCGCAGAGGCTGCCTGACGGGTCGGGCTCCGGCCCGAATATCCAGCGAGTGCTCGGCGACATCCCTCGGTATGCCGGGCATGTCCGAGGGACTCCACGCAAAGACGTCGGCGTTTGCGCAGAGAAAGTCGACGAGCACTGCTTCCTATTTGGGGTCGAGCCCGGAACCGATCCGGATCTGCTTGGAGGTGTCGCCACTGGGGTCGAGAGGGACGGCCTTAACCGTCTCCGCTGGCTCGAAGTTGCCGGCATGACGCTTCACGTCTGGCACCTCTTTGGAGAGGCTTTCCAGGTCGGCGATGAGGGCCTCGGACTCGGCGAGGGCCTCGGCGTACTCCACGCACTCCACGTCGCATTCGAACGCGTGTTTGTACGTGGGGCCGACGGTGATGACCCCGTTGGGGCTCGACATCTTGAGCTTCAGGTAGGTGTAGTTGGGGACGGCCATGAACTTCGCGTAGCATGGCCTCCCCAGTACCGCGTGGTAGGTTCCTCGGAACCCGACCACCTCGAACGTCAAAGTCTCCCTTCGGAAGTTGGAGGGCGTTCCGAAGCAGACGGGAAGGTCGAGTCGTCCGAGGGGCTGGACGCGCTTCCCGGGAATGATCCCGTGGAAGGGCGCAACGCCTGCTCGGACGGAGGACAGATCGACGCGCAGGAGCTTGAGGGTCTCGGCGTAGATGATGTTGAGGCAGCTGCCCCCGTCCATCAGGACCTTGGTGAGCCTGACGTCGCCGACGATGGGGTCGACGACGAGCGGGTATTTCCCCGGGCTCGGCACGTGGTCGGGGTGGTCAGCTTGGTTGAAGGTGATGGGCTTGTCGGACCAGTCTAGGTAGACTGGCGCCGCCACCTTCACCGAGCAGACCTCCCGGCGCTCTTGCTTGCGATGCCGAGCCGAGGCATTCGCCACATGCCCACCGTAGATCATGAAGCAGTCGCGGACCTCGGGGAACTCTACTGCTTGGTGATCTTCCTTCTTGTCGTCGTTGCGGGCCCTGCCGCCCTCTGTGGGCGGCCCGGCCCTGTGGAAGTGGCGCCGAAGCATGACACACTCCTCGAGGGTGTGCTTGACGGGCCCCTGATGATAGGGGCACAGCTCCTTGAGCATCTTGTCGAAGAGGTTAGCACCTCCGGGGGGCTTCCGAGGGTTCTTGTACTCGGCGGCGGCGACGAGGTCCGCGTCGGCGGCGTCGCGTTTCGCTTGCGACTTCTTCCTGCCTTTCTTCTTGGCGCCGCGCGGAGTTGACGCCTCGGGAGCATCTTCTGATGGGCGGCCCTGGGGCTGCTTATCCTTTCGGAAGATAGCCTCGACCGCCTCCTGGCCAGAGGCGAACTTGGTGGCGATGTCCATCAGCTCGCTCGCCCTGGTGGGGGTCTTGCGACCCAACTTACTCACCAGGTCGCGGCAGGTGGTGCCGGCAAGGAACGCGCCGATGACATCCGAGTCGGTGATGTTGGGCAGCTCGGTGCGCTGCTTCGAGAATCGCCGGATGTAGTCCCGGAGAGACTCTCCCGGCTGTTGCCGGCAGCTTCGAAGGTCCCAGGAATTCCTGGGGCGCACGTACGTGCCCTGGAAATTGCCGGCGAAGGCTTGGACCAAGTCATCCCAGCTGGAGATCTGCCCCGGAGGCAGGTGCTCCAACCAGGCGCGAGCGGTGTCGGAGAGGAACAGGGGGAGGTTGCGGATGATGAGGTTGTCATCGTTCGTTCCACCCAGTTGGCAGGCCAGGCGGTAGTCCGCGAGCCACAGTTCCGGTCTCGTTTCCCCCGAGTACTTTGTGATAGTAGTCGGGGGTCGGAACCGGGTCGGGAACGGCGCCCGTCGGATGGCCCGACTGAAGGCCTGCGGACCGGGTGGTTCGGGCGAGGGACTCCGATCCTCCCCGCTGTCGTAGTCCCCCACGCCTGGGGTGGTAGCCTCGGCGCACCTTTTCATCGAGGTGGGCCCGACGGTCGCGACGATGGTGCTCGTTGCCGAGGTGGCCCGGGGCCGCAGGCGCGGTGTTGCGCGTGCGCCCGGTGTAGATCGAGGCTTCCCGCATGAATCGGGAAGTCGCGGCATGAGGTTCCGAGGGGTATCCCTGCCTTCGGGAGGCAGAGCTCTCGGCCCGTCGGACCGCAGCGCCTTCCAGGAGATTCTTGAGCTCTCCCTAGATTCGCCGACCCTCGGTGGTTGATGGTTCCGGCATCGCGCGGAGGAGCATCGCTGCGGCTGCCAGGTTCTGACCGACCCCACTGGATGCGGGTGGCGGCCTGACCCTGACATCGTTGGCGACGCGGTGCTGGAAACCCTGGGGGAGGTGACGTACTTCTCCGGTCGGGGGTTGGCCCGCCCATACCTGCCCGACGTCCCGGCGGATCGGCTCAAGCGCTCCTGCTCCCTCGTCGAGCCTGGCCTGCGCCCCACGGACTTGCTCGAGCTGTGGGTCGTGACCCCCCGCCGGAACGGGGACCACAGCTAGCTCCCGCGGGATGTCTGCGCGAGGCACCGGCCTAGGGAGACCACCGTCCTCCGGCATGCCGAGATGGTTGCCTTCGGAGGGATCCCCTAGCTCGACGTGGAAACATTCGCGGCTTGGGCCGCAGTCCTCGTCGTCGAGGCTGCGGCTACCGTCGGAATAGTCGGAGAGGCAGTAGTCACATGCGGTCATGAAGTCCCGCATGGCACTGGGGTTGCCAAATCCAGAGAAATCCCAACAGATGCTGGGATCGTCATCTTCCTCGGACCTAGAGGGCCCGTAGGTCGGGACGTCCGTCAACCGGTCCCAAGGCGACCGCGTGCGAAACCCCAGAGGGGTTGCACTCGCCTCAACGAGAGCGCCCACCAAAGCAAGGTCGCTAGGCGGGTTGAGGCTGAGTCGAAATGACGTAGGATGGGAATCAGTCGGTACCTTTTGGTCGACGAGGAGCGACATAGTCACGTCGGGGAATGATTGCACTGTCGTCTCAGGTACGAGGGCGACGTCCTGCAAGCTCTCCGCGAGCTCGCTGGCGTCGTCCACTTGCTCGGGATTGGCGCGTCGCGGGGGGATGGCGCCCGCCTTCGTCTCAAACGCGAGGTCGACGCCCGACGCGCCCCCCGTTGGGGCACTGGGGATGTCGATTCGCTCGACAGCCGACGAAGCGCGGCCTCCCGCTTGGCCTTGGTTGCCCCGCCTCCTCCTCCGTTGGCGGGGGAGAGGACGGGGCGAGCTCGAATGTTGTTCTTCCACCACGCGGGGAAGATGTCGTCGATTCCGCCGCCGGCGGGTGGGTTGTCGGGCCGCCATTGTCGTTGTCGCGCGACGGTGGAAGGAGTATCATGTCGTAGCTGTCGTTGAAGGACATGAACTCAAGACTCCCGAAACGGAGCACCGTCCTGGGCCGGAGAGGTTGCTGGAGACTGCCCATCTGGAGCTTGACAGGAAGCTGTTCGTCAACACGCAGCAGGCCCCTACCTGGCGCGCCAACTGTCGGCGTTTCGAGACCGGGGGGTCCCTAAGCCGACGAGTGAATGTGCCGCGTGCCCCAGCTTAGATGGGTCGAGCGCGTGGGCGAGCGCAAAGGGGGAAGCGAGGTGGCCGGAGACGGGCGTGAGAGAGGTGGAAATCCCGCGGCCTTCGTGTTCGTCCCGCGCCCAGGTCGGGTGCACTTGCTGTAGGGGGTTACAAGCGTCCACGCGGGTGAGGGAAGCGAGCGGCCCCAAGAGAGCACCTGTCTCGTCCTCGTCCCCGCGCGGCCAACCCTCTCTAAGAAGGCCCTGGTCCTTCCTTTTATAGGCGTAAGGAGAGGATCCAAGTGTACAATGGGGGTGTAACAGAGTGCTACGTGTCTAGCGGGGGAGAGCTAGCGCCCTAAGTACATGCCAATGTGGCAGCCGGAGAGATCTTGGCACCCAGCTGGTGTGATGTCGTGGCTGTCGGAGGAGCAACGGAGCCTGGCGGAGGGACAGCTGTCGGAGCGGTTGAGTCCTTGCTGACGTCCTCCTGCTTCCGTAAGAGAGCTGAGAGTCGCCGTCGTCACAGGGCTTGCGGGGCGCCATCATTGCCTATCTGGCGGAGCTAGCCAGATGGGACATCGGTCTTGTTCTCTGCGGCCCGAGTCGGCTCGGGGTAGGGTGATGATGGCGCTTCCTGTTGACGTGGCTGGCCTGCGCCCTAGGTCGGGCGACGTGGAGGCTCCTCCGAAGTTGAGGTCGAGTCTATCTTCCATGGCCGAGGCCGAGCCCGAGCCCCTGGGTCGGGCGAGGCGGAGGTCGTTCGGCAGAGGCCAGGGCGGAGTCCAAGCCCTGGGGTCGGGCGAAGCGGAGTTCGTCGTCTTCTGGTGCTGAGCCCGAGTCCGAGCCCTGGGTCGGGCGGAGCGGAGTTCGCCGTCTTCCGGGGCTTAGCCCGAGTCCGAGCCCTGGGTCGGGCGGAGCGGAGTTCGCCGTCTTCCGGGGCTTAGCCCGAGTCCGAGCCCTGGGTCGGGCGGAGCGGAGTTCGCCATCTTCCGAGGCGTAGCCCGAGTCCGAGCCCTGGGTCGGGCGGAGCGGAGTTCGCCGTCTTCCGGGGCCTAGCCCGAGTCCGAGCCCTGGGTCGGGCGGAGCGGAGTTCGCCGTCTTCCGGGGCTTAGCCCGAGTCACCTGGGTCGGGCGGAGCGGAGTTCGCCGTCTTCCGGGGCCTAGCCCGAGTCCGAGCCCTGGGTCGGGCGGAGCGGAGTTTCCTATGGCGCCTTTGGCAGGGCCTGACTGCCTGTCAGTCTCACTCTGTCAAGTGGCACTGCAGTCGGAGTGGCGCAGGCGGCGCTGTCCTTCTGTCAGACCGGTCAGTGGAGCAGCGAAGTGACGGCGGTCACTTCGGCTCTGCCGGGGGGCGCGCGTCAGGATAAAGGTGTCAGGCCACCTTTGCGTTAAATGCTCCTGCGACTCGGTCGGTCGGCGCGGCGATTTAGTCAAGGTTGCTTCTTAGAGAAGGCAAGGCCTCGGGCGAGCCGGAGACGTGTCCGCCGTTGGAGGGGGCCTCGGGCGAGACGGAAATCCCTCGGGGTCGGCTGCCCTTGTCCGAGGCTAGGCTCGGGCGAGGCGTGATCGAGTCGCTCGTATGGACTGATCCCTGACTTAATCGCACCCATCAGGCCTCTGCAGCTTTATGTTGATGGGGGTTACCAGCTGAGAATTAGGCGTCTTGAGGGTACCCCTAATTATGGTCCCCGACACATTCGTTTTGTTGCATTGCAATTACCCTTTTTCTGTATCTTTCTTCAAGAATTCATGATTATGCTCATAGTTTACCAGATCAATCCGGACGGAAATAACATTCTCTTTAGCACCATCGTAGATTTTTTTAAGTTTCATCCCAGCCTTGCACTGTGTTCGTTTTGAACATGTGTTACGTATCCTTGGATTTCCAGCTACCCTTTCAGCATTCTTTCCTTCCATTGAACAATTCAACCATTTACAATTCTTCCGCTCCCTATATTTCTTCAACGGAAATCCAACCTCGTATGCATATTGACTATAAAAATTATACGCCTCGTCCACGTTACTAAATGTCATACCGACTTTAGGTATCAATCTTATATCAATATTGTCCGGCTGCGCACAGAAATTTAACATTTACGATTCAATAGCGACTAAATCTAACTTAATATAGGTACAACATTACAAAAAAATATGTAACAAAATAAGAGTATCATATTTGGGAGAACTTACATGGCTTTGAAGAATATGAGGTGTGTCCTGTTCATGCGGCCCAATATGTCTCATGGGGATGTGCTTCTCTGCGTCGACCATGTCTGCCGTTTTTGTGTGTTCATCGATATGTCCAGGTGCCCTCAATGCCACTGGTGGAGTAACGGAGACACCCTCTGTGTAAACGGCGATCGCAGACGCTACATGATGCACGACCGGCGAAACAGACGTACCTGTTGGCTTATGCACAGACGATACAGGTGGCATGTCATCGCCAGCGCCGGTGCTGGCCATTTTCTCGCCGCTAATCGCCGGCCGGTCCTCTCACTTCCGCCGCCGCTAACCGCCGCCAGTATCTCAGATACGAACGTGGACGAGCGGCTGTAAGTTTGTATTTGTTTACTCCCATAAATGCGCCTTTATTTTCGTGAACGATCAGCACGTCTTTTCCTTATCTAAAACCGGTGGAGTTTTAAATGTTGCATGGTTTACGCTATGATGTTTCACAGCGTTATGCAGTCGTAACCGGTAAGCACATGGAAATATTCGTTCCCGTGATTTGTGGCATAAAAGATTCTATTTATGCATGAGTTATGCACATTTATACATATATTTATGCGTGCGTATATCGCCTGTCGCGTCTCAGCCGGGATACGTGGCTATCCTATGCATGGCTGACGCAAGCCGACGTCCAGTGGTTCGAACGCGACCCGATCGCCGTCCTGGCTGGGGCTTCGCCCACTAACGGAAGCCCAGGGCTTCCATTACCTCTTCCCTATATATATATACTAACTATTAAGGGGTTAGTGTAGACTGCCCCGCCTCGAGCAGCCCGCACGACCGCCCGCACGACGCGAATCCCTTCCCGCAACGCCCGCGGCGAATCCCGTCGCGTGAACCGCCCGCCCACGCCCCTCCCGCAACTCGGCCTCCCTCCCCGTGAGCATCGCCGCATGCCAGATCTGGTTCGCGACATGCATCGCCCAGGCGAGCGCAGTGGAGAAGGTCATCTCCGGAAGATGGCACCCGCCGAAGCCCACGTCTCCGCCGGCGCCGGTGTCAGTTCTGGTGTTGGAGACTCCCGTGGCCCCGCCAGAGATTGAGAGGCCTAGGTCTGTTGGGGTGAGAGAGCTGGATAGTGGGGTGGAGAGGGGCGCAGCACCAGTGAGACCCGCGTCACATGAAGGAAGGAGATTGGGGAAGGGAGAGCCGGGGAGGTGCCATAGAGACCCAAGTTGAAGCTGCTTCCTCGGTCCAAGCCAATTGAGGATCCTGAACAACGTCCTACCTATGTTGAAGAGAAGCAGGTGGTTATGATTTGTTCTTTCCATGTCTCATGTCTGTGTGTTGGTCATGGCAAATTTAGTTGCTATATCGTTCATGCAATAGCGACAAACCAGAGTACTGCAACAGTATTTGTCTGCTAGATATACCTCTATGCAAATGTTATTGCATTTTTTACTGCCTCATCATGGTTTCTTTATTTCTATTAAATTGGTAATAGGTATGGAAGCTTTCACAATGATATTGAAAATCTAATTGTTTTTTTGTTGGTGATGCGATCATGATTGTATAGGTGCACCAGGTCCAGGTTACTGCTGGCCTCATGAAGGCTGAGGATAATCATGATATGCACCAGAATGCAAGGGCTACTGAAACAGGAGTTTTGGGAGCAGATGCTGAGAGCAGGGTAGCAGAGCGACCATGGCTGAATCTGAAGCCTCGTTCCTATGTAACATGACAATCTGATGAAATTGCTGTCAAGGAAAGGTATGTGTTGTAATCTACTGACCGTCGTATGTTCAGTAAGTGCAAACATTTCCAAACTCATATTGTCTGACATTCTAATCCCAACTTGTGTATAAGTCTCTGGTATGTGACCTTTGGTTACTCCATGCTCATTCAGTTTCATGACCTGTATGCATCTGTTACGCAATTTAGCATGCTTGCTGCATTGCTTTGGAGTCTCGAACCATATATGTTCAAAGATTAAAACAACACCAACTATGCCCTCTAGGGTCAGTGTTTCTGCATACCTTTTTCCTTATGCTTGTACATAGGTAACATTTAATTGACTGTTGTAGGGGTGGTTTTGTTGTCTTTATGATTAGATGGTGTTGTTCACCTTAAATTTTGTCAAATGTTGCATCACTGCAGTCACCAACCATACATGGAAAAGTTTTAGTGAAGTCTATGGAGCAAACTGTTGGAGTGTTGGTGCCTTTTTGGGGGCGCCAATCACTCAACACGAACCGGCGGCGGTGCCCTCTGCAGAGGCGCGGACGGTCCGCGGCCAGGGGCCAGATGGTCCGCGACCTGGAACAGAGGCTTGGGTTCCCTGCCTGACGGTCGGACGGTCCGCGCCCTGGGGCCGGACGGTCCGCGCGTGCACAGGGGGCGGCGAAGGTCGCCGGCGGCGCCTGGATCTCGCTCTCGGGAGGGACCCCGTCGGGAGGAGAGATCCTAGGTGATGTCTAGGCTCGAGCAGACTGACCTAGACTGCTCTAATCGACGTAGAGTCGAAGAGAAGCGGAGAATTTGGAGATTGAGATGCTAAACTAGAACTAGACTAGAACTACTCCTAATTGCATAAGATAAAAACGAGAAATAGACTTGATTTGATCGATTGGTGGGGGTTCAATCGGCCGTAGCCCTTCATCTATATAAAGGGGGAGGTCTGGATCCGTTTCAAACTGTTTTCCGAGTTAATCTCGTGGTTTTAGGTAACAAATCCCGCGAGAAACTAGGAACCATAACTGACTCTGCGCACGCTCGTACCGTCCGCGCCACCACCGCGGACTGTCCGGATCGCGGACCGTCCGGCCTCAGGGCCGGACCGTCCACACTGCTCTTTTTAGCGTTCAACACAAACAATTTAATATTTCATTCTATCAATTAAAAAAGTATGGTTTTGCTTTGGATGAGATCTCCATAAACAATGGACAAGTGTAAAGGAGAATATTGATGGTTGGAATGAGTGGTGGTAGGAGAATGATGTCTACATTCATTGAATGTAGGTAACGGCACCTCGTTTTTTGAATATGCGGGAACTTGGATCGTTGTTTCCACAATTTATTAGTGATGCTTATGTTTGACAAGAATTAGGTTTGGGACCAATATATTTAAGTATTGTGTATGATAGATGCAGTGTCAAATAAAATTTACTATTATTTTGACTTCTTTTTGTTACGTCAAATGCCCTAGGCCATCTCTCTTTGGTGGTGCTCGCCCTAGGGAACAAGTATGTATTCTGTGCCTTTTTAGTGATATGCTATTTATTCTTTTTTTTATTTCTGTCTCAATCAAAATCTGATATCTCTACTAACTATTAAGGGGTTAGTGTAGACTGCCCCCGCCTCGAGCAGCCCACACGACCGCCCGCACGACGCGAATCCCCTCCCGCAACGCCCGCGGAGAATCCCGCCGCGCGAACCGTCCGCCCACGCCGCGAATCCCCTCCCGCAACCCGGCCTCCCTCCCCGTGCGCATCGCCGCATGTGCAGCATGCTCAACGCCGCAAATCTCTCAGCCACCCCCATCCTCACGCGAATCTCTCTCCACCACCAGCCGCATGCTGCGCATGCTCAACGCCGCCATCCTCACCCGGAGGTAGCTCTGTCGTCGTCCTGCCGTCCCCATCTCTCAACCGTCCCCATCTCTCAGCCATCCCCATCGCTCTGCCGTCGTTCTCCCTCTCCCTCCCCCCGACGGTCCGGTCCGCCCGCTCTCAACAACCCCCGCCTCCATCGCCATGTGTCTCGGCCACCCTCGACTCCGAGATTTACGCCGCTCTCAACAACCCCCGCTCTCAACAACCATGCTCCCAAGGAGGTTCCCAATAATCTGGTCGCCCCTCCTTTTAGCTCAGAGCCGCGCATCCCCAATCCGCTACTCCGGCAAGCCCGCTCCTCGACTGTTCATCTACTCCGTCGTCACCTCGCGTCCGCCATCGTCACATTGGTTTTCGCCGAGGTGAGTTCTCCCTCCGTCCTTTTTCCTCTGCCCCACCGGCGTTCCCTCTCCCCTACCCAACTCCTGTCGCCTCCACCTTGGCATGTTGCTATGTTAGTCTCAAGTTACTAACCCCATTGATTATCACAAGCTGTGAACGAAACCGTGTTTTATTATGTGACGGTGCCAGAAATTTTGAAGTTCAACATTCTTATATGCCCTTACCTGGAATTGATTTGTAGAATGTATTTGCAACATTTACTGGGTAGATACGAAGGGAAAAGAACTACTGAAAAGCCAATCTATAGTGTAATAACACTTTACCACGAATATCTAACTGAATCGACACATAAAGCAATTTTGAGGTTCAACATTCAGACTATTTCTTTAGAACATGAAAATAGTTTTACACAGTTTAGGACCATGTTCTCAACACACTACAAAGGTATTTCTCCACAATCACAGCTTGTGATAATCAATGGGGTTAGTAGTTTGTGTGTGCATGCATTCAGAAAAATGTAAAGCCGGGAAATAGCAGTGCTCGATTACCTGAATAGCTCTCACATTGAAGTGACCAAGGTCGGCAAACATTGCCTCAGTTCCTGTTTTACAAAAAAATGCAATGCACATTACATCACTTGTGGTTAAAATTAGCGATGCTTTATTTCTATCGATACCATTATGTGAGACCAATTTTTCTGGTGACAGTGCTAGAAATGTGCTGCATTTATTAAGCCAGAGTGGAGAGAATTTGAAACACTTAAGCTTAAGTCAGCAAAGGCTTGCAAGATACATTTATTGATATAGGTAACTACATCATATATCTTTCTTGTACAAAAAAACTGTGTGTCGATGTCAAGAAATCTAACTTCATAATGGAAGAATACTGGCAGAGTAAAATGGTTGTCAACCTTAACACACTTCAAATTCACAACGACCATAATGGACAAAAAAATAATATATAAGTCCTCAGTAGTAGTATTGTCCATTTGGTTACTAAATCTAGATTACCGTAACTACATCACAAGTATCTTCAAGAATTCGCTGGATAAGGGGAACAACAGCTGGGTCACCGCATACATGAAGTTCATCTGAACAAAGTCCCAGATGTGCACGTGTGAACAAATAACCCCTTGATTTACAGCCAACCATCTATTCCATGGAATAATACAAGATTAGAATGATGGAGTATTCCAAATAACTATTTATTGACAGGAAGTAATTATGAAACCTTATTTTCACTACCAGCCTGAGAAGACAGTTTATTGATCATCAGTTTATGTTTGTTCTTGCCTATTATAACATTTGGCTGGAGACACCTGAATTAAAATTTCAATGGTATATTTAGCCTTGTTTTCCTATAAAAGAAAGAGGTACTGATATGTGGTTATGCCACAACTTATTAATGCTAAAGTGGGGATTTACTAGAACATTTTTTTTCTTATGGTTAGGTTCATTATATAGGATAACATTTCGAGGCCATATAAATCAGTAAACACAAAAAAGTAGGGACAACATTCTCAGAATTTTACTTCTATCACTTCTCCTTTGCATCAGTGGAAAGTTGCGGTCATTAAACCTATGAAAGCAAATCGTTCTAATAGCATTGCACTATTCAAGAATGGCTAACGATAATGCTTTGTTCCTTTCAACTATTAAAATAAGTAGCAAATGAACCACTAAAAAGTAGAGGTAACCAGAAACAATATAATAGATCTGCATATTAAATCAACTGGAATGAATTAGAAGATGCTCCACAAAAAACAACATTGAAGTCTAATGGGTCTGCATATTAAATCAACTGTCGCACCCTTGAAATATCTGAACTTCCTGTAAACCTTCTTTGCACCGCTCTGTAAATAATAACAAATCAGTACTACAAACAGGAATAACATAAGGAAGATGGAGTGACACTGTTTATCCGAAGATTTCAGCTAATTCCATATTCAGATAAGCTGAACTGAAGTAGCATCACTACACCATAAACTTCGGTTGTCGCGAATTTCATTTATGCTACACCCTCTGCCTCATTAATATTAAATTTCAATTTAACGTATTATAACTACCCATAAAAAAGACAATATCAGCTACAATTGTAGACCATAGGAGCAATTTTTAAATTGTAGACCATGTGTTGTTTTGCTTGATACGACAACCCAACTAACTCATGGCAACGACATTCTGAATTTTAAACTCTTTTTTCATCAGAAGAACAATGTTGTTACTTTTACTTCATTTCAGCCATATTGTACAAATATACCTGAAAGATTGTAATGCAGAACTCCATTCAAACTGCATCACCATCTGATCTCGCCACAGGATAGAATGCAGTTCACAACAAAGACCAATGCTCAAACCTTTGGGCGCCAATGTTTATGTCTGAATTCTTATAAAAATCACCAGCATGCTTTAGACATGTGATTGGACATTAAACCGATAATGTTGCCATAGTCCAGCACATCCACATGATGGTTCCTCAAAATCTTCATATGCATACTCAATCCCATGAGCACCATCACATGTTCGTCACCGGGAACGTCGTTCCCGTTCCAGGAACAATATCATCCCCGAAGTGAAAACCCTTTTTAAGGAGCATATCATGTTCCTCAATCCCCTGTTCCATGACCTAATCGTCCCAGGAACTTTGTGACTACGTCCGCCCATGAGTCCATTTCATCCTACTAATCGCACATAAAGATAGTAACGCACCCCACATAAATCAAAGTTATGCAGCGCTAGAGGAAAGGTTTGAGCATGTAAACATGTGAACCTATCCATATGAACCTGCTGCTGGTTATTGATGATTCATGTATTCGTCTCATAGGAATTTTATTTTTCAAAAGCAGCCTGACTGCATCATAGTGATTTGATTCTTTCTGCCTAAGACTGACCTTATGGTACAAAGCATTTTCCTTACATCATCGTTTCAGAATTTTATGGCACCTTTAGACACAACGAATATGCAGACTAAAATTCACCTACAACGTATATGTGTTGTGAAATTACCAGGATTGACTCTTGTAGACTAGCAACCCTATTCTATGATTTATATTGGCATAGACATACGTGTAATATTGTCGGGGACCATAATTAGGGGTACCCTCAAGACGCCTAATTCACAGCTGGTAACCCCCATCAGCATAAAGCTGCAGAGGCCTGATGGGTACGATTAAGTCAGGGATCAGTCCATACGAGCGACTCGATCACGCCTCGCCCGAGCCTAGCCTCGGACAAGGGCAGCCGACCCCGAGGGGTTTCCGTCTCGCCCGAGGCCCCCCTCCAACGGCGGACACATCTCCGGCTCGCCCGAGGCCTTGCCTTCGCTAAGAAGCAACCCTGACTAAATCGCCGCGCCGACCGACCGAGTCGCAGGAGCATTTAACGCAAAGGTGGCCTGACACCTTTATCCTGACGCGCCCCCCCGGCAGAGCCGAAGTGACCGCCGTCACTTCGCCTCTCCACTGACCGGTCTGACAGAAGGACAGCGCCGCCTGCGCCACTCCGACTGCAGTGCCACTTGACAGAGTGAGACTGACAGGCAGTCAGGCCCCGCCAAAGGCACCATAGGAGACTCCGCTCCGCCCGACCTAGGGCTCGGACTCGGGCTAAGCCCCGGAAGACGGCGAACTCCGCTCCTCCCGACCCAGGGCTCGGACTCGGGCTAAGCCCCCGGAAGACAGCGAACTCCGCTCCGCCCGACCCAGGGCTCGGACTCGGGCTAAGCCCTGGAAGACGGCGAACTCCGCTCCGCCCGACCCAGGGCTCGGACTCGGGCTAAGCCCCGGAAGACGGCGAACTCCGCTCCGCCCGATCCAGGGCTCGGACTCGGGCTCAGCCCCAGAAGACGACGAACTCCGCTTCACCTGACCCCAGGGCTCGGACTCCGCCCTGGCCTCTGCCGAACGACCTCCGCCTCGCCCGACCCAGGGGCTCGGACTCGGGCTCAGCCCCAGAAGACGACGAACTCCGCTTCACCTGACCCCAGGGCTCGGACTCTGCCCTGGCCTCTGCCGAACGACCTCCGCCTCGCCCGACCCAGGGGCTCGGACTCGGCCTCAGCCACGGAAGACAGACTCAACCCTGGCTTCGGAGGAGCCCCCACGTCGCCCGACCTCGGGCGTGGGCCCGCCACGTCAACAGGAAGCGCCATCATCACCCTACCCCGAGCCGACTCGGGCCGCAGAGAACAAGACCGGTGTCCCATCTGGCTAGCTCCACCAGATAGGCAATGATGGCGCCCCGCGTGCCCTGTGACGACGGCGGCTCTCAGCTCTCTTACGGAAGCAGGAGGACGTCAGCAAGGAATCGATCGCTCCGACAGCTGTCCCTCCGCCAGGCTCTACCGCTCCTCCGACGGCCACGACATCACACCAACTGGGTGCCAAGATCTCTCCGGCTGCCACATCGACATGTACTTAGGGCGCTAGCTCTCCCCCGCTAGACACGTAGCACTCTGCTACACCCCCATTGTACACCTGGATCCTCTCCTTACGCCTATAAAAGGAAGGACCAGGGCCTTCTTAGAGAAGGTTGGCCGCGCGGGGACGAGGACGAGACATGCGCTCTCTTGGGGCCGCTCGCTTCCCTCACCCGCGTGGACGCTTGTAACCCCCTACTGCAAGCGCACCCGACCTGGGCGCGGGACGAACACGAAGGCCGCGGGATTTCCACCTCTCTCACGCCCGTCTCCGGCCACCTCGCTTCCCCCCTTCGCGCTCGCCCACGCGCTCGACCCATCTGGGCTGGGGCACGCGGCACACTCACTCGTCGGCTTAGGGACCCCCCGGTCTCGAAACGCCGACAGTTGGCGCGCCAGGTAGGGGCCTGCTGCGTGTTGACGAACAGCTTCCCGTCAAGCTCCAGATGGGTAGTCTCCAGCAACCCCTCCGGCCCGGGACGGTGCTCCGTTTCGGGAGTCTTGAGTTCATGTCCTTCGACGGCAGCTACGACATGATACTCCTTCCACCGTCGCGCGACAACGACAATGGCGGCCGACAACCCGTCCGCCGGCGGTGGAATCGACGACATCTTCCCCGCGTGGTGGAAGAACAACATTCGAGCTCGCCCCGTCCTCTCCCCCGCCAACGGAGGGGGAGGCGGGGCAACCAAGGCCAAGCGGGAGGCCGCGCTTCGTCGGCTGTCGAGCGAATCGACATCCCCAGCGCCCCAACGGGGGGCGCGTCGGGCGTCGACCTCGCGTTTGAGACGAAGGCGAGCGCCGTCCCCCCGCGACACGCCAATCCCGAGCAAGTGGACGACGCCAGCACGCTCGCGGAGAGCTTGCAGGACGTCGCCCTCGTACCTGAGACGACGGTGCAATCAGTCCCCGACGTGACTATGTCGCTGCTCGTCGACCAAAAGGTACTGACTGATTCCCATCCTACGTCATTTCGACTCAGCCTCAACCCGCCTAGCGACCTCGCGTTGGCGGGCGCTCTCGCTGAGGCGAGTGCAACCCCTCTGGGGTTTCGTATGCGGTCGCCTTGGGACTGATTGACGGACGTCTCGACCTACGGGCCCTCTGGGTCCGAGGAAGATGACGATCCCAACATCTGTTGGGATTTCTCTGGATTTGGCAACCCCAGTGCCATGCGGGACTTTATGACCGCATGTGACTACTGCCTCTCCGACTGTTCCGACGGTAGCCGCAGCCTCGACGACGAGGACTGCGGCCCAAGCCGCGAATGTTTCCACGTCGAGCTAGGGGATCCCTCCGAAGGCAACCATCTCAGCATGCCGGAGGACGGTGATCTCCCTAGGCCGGTGCCTCGCGCTGACATCCCGCGGGAGCTAGCTGTGGTCCCCGTTCCGGCGGGGGGTCACGACCCACAGCTCGAGCAAGTCCGCGGGGCGCAGGCCAGGCTCGACGAGGGAGCAGGAGCGCTTGAGCCGATCCGCCGGGACGTCGGGCAGGTATGGGCGGGCCAACCCCCGGCCGGAGAAATACGTCACCTGCCCCAGGCTTTCCAGCACCGCGTCGCCAACGACGTCAGGGTCAGGCCGCCACCCGCATCTAGTGGGATCGGTCAGAACCTGGCAGCCGCAACGATGCTCCTCCGCACGATGCCGGAGCCATCAACCACCGAGGGTCGGCGAATCCAGGGAGAGCTCAAGAATCTCCTGGAAGGCGCTGCGGTCCGACGGGCCGAGAGCTCTGCCTCCCAAAGGCAGGGATACCCCTCGGAACCTCATGTCGCGACTTCCCGATTCATGCGGGAAGCCTCGGTCTACACCGGGCGCACGCGCAACACCGCGCCTGCGGCCCCGGGCCACCTCGGCAACGAGCACCATCGTCGCGACCGTCGGGCCCACCTCGACGAAAGGGTGCGCCGAGGCTACCACCCCAGGCGTGGGGGACGCTACGACAGCGAGGAGGATCGGAGTCCCTCGCCTGAACCACCCGGTCCGCAGGCCTTCAGTCGGGCCATCCGACGGGCACCGTTCCTGACCCGGTTCCGACCCCCGACTACTATCACAAAGTACTCGGGGGAAACGAGACCGGAACTGTGGCTCGCGGACTACCGCCTGGCCTGCCAACTGGGTGGAACGGACGACGACAACCTCATCATCCGCAACCTCCCCCTGTTCCTCTCCGACACTGCTCGCGCCTGGTTGGAGCACCTGCCTCCGGGGCAGATCTCCAACTGGGATGACTTGGTCCAAGCCTTCGCCGGCAATTTCCAGGGCACGTACGTGCGCCCCGGGAATTCTTGGGACCTCCGAAGCTGCCGGCAGCAGCCGGGAGAGTCTCTCCGGGACTACATCCGGCGATTCTCGAAGCAGCGCACTGAGCTGCCCAACATCACCGACTCGGATGTCATCGGCACGTTCCTTGCCGGCACCACCTGCCACGACCTGGTGAGTAAGTTGGGTCGCAAGACCCCCACCAGGGCGAGCGAGCTGATGGACATCGCCACCAAGTTCGCCTCTGGCCAGGAGGTGGTCGAAGCTATCTTCCGAAAGGACAAGCAGCCCCAGGGCCGCCCATCGGAAGATGCTCCCGAGGCGTCTACTCCGCGCTGCGCCAAGAAGAAAGGCAAGAAGAAGTCGCAAGCGAAACGCGACGCCGCCGACGCGGACCTTGTCGCCGCCGCCGAGTAGAAGAACCCTCGGAAGCCCCCCGGAGGTGCCAACCTCTTCGACAAGATGCTCAAGGAGCCGTGCCCCTATCATCAGGGGCCCGTCAAGCACACCCTCGAGGAGTGCGTCATGCTTCGGCGCCACTTCCACAGGGCCGGGCCACCCGCAGAGGGTGGCAGGGCCCGCGACGACGACATGAAGGAAGATCACCAAGCAGGAGAGTTCCCCGAGGTCCGCGACTGCTTCATGATCTACGATGGGCATGCGGCGAACGCCTCGGCTCGGCATCGCAAGCAAGAGCGCCGGGAGGTCCGCTCGGTGAAGGTGGCGGCGCCAGTCTACCTAGACTGGTCTGACAAGCCCATCACCTTCGACCAAGTTGACCACCCCGACCACGTGCCGAGCCTGGGGAAATACCCGCTCGTCGTCGACCCCATCGTCGGCGACATCAGGCTCACCAAGGTCCTGATGGACGGGGGCAGCTGCCTCAACATCATCTACACCGAGACCCTCGGGCTCCTGCGCGTCGATCTGTCCTCCGTCCGAGCAGGCGCTGCGCCCTTCCACGGGATCATTCCCGGGAAGCGCGTCCAGCCCCTCGGACGACTCGACCTTCCCGTCTGCTTCGGAACGCCCTCCAACTTCTGAAGGGAGACTTTGACGTTCGAGGTGGTCGGGTTCCGAGGAACCTACCACGCGGTATTGGGGAGGCCATGCTACGCGAAGTTCATGGCCGTCCCCAACTACACCTACCTGAAGCTCAAGATGTCGGGCCCCAACGAGGTCATCACCGTCGGCCCCACGTACAAACACACGTTCGAATGCGACGTGGAGTGCGTGGAGTACGCCGAGGCCCTCGCCGAGTCCGAGGCCCTCATCGCCGACCTGGAAAGCCTCTCCAAAGAGGTGCCAGACGTGAAGCGTCATGCCGGCAACTTCGAGCCAGCGGAGACGGTTAAGGCCGTCCCTCTCGATCCCAGTGGCGACACCTCCAAGCGGATCCGGATCGGTTCCGGGCTCGACCCCAAATAGGAAGCAGTGCTCGTCGACTTTCTCCGCGCAAACGCCGACGTCTTTGCGTGGAGTCCCTCGGACATGCCCGTCATACCGAGGGATGTCGCCGAGCACTCGCTGGATATTCGGGCTGGAGCCCGACCCATCAGGCAGCCTCTGCGCCGATTCGACGAGGAGAAGCGCAGAGTGATAGGCAAGGAGATCCACAAGCTAATGGCAGCAGGGTTCATCAAAGAGGTATTCCATCCCGAATGGCTTGCCAACCCTGTGCTTGTGAGAAAGAAAGGGGGGAAATGGCGGATGTGTGTAGACTACACTGGTCTCAACAAAGCATGTCCGAAGGTTCCCTACCCTCTGCCTCGCATCGATCAAATTGTGGATTCCACTGCTGGGTGCGAAACCCTGTCCTTCCTCGATGCCTACTCAGGGTATCACCAAATCAGGATGAAAGAGTCCGACCAGCTCACGACTTCTTTCATCGCGCCCTTCGGCATGTACTGCTATGTCACCATGCCGTTCGGTTTGAGGAATGCGGGCGCGACGTACCAGCGGTGCATGAACCATGTGTTCGGCGAACACATCGGTCGCACAGTCGAGGCCTACGTCGATGGCATCGTAGTCAAGACAAGGAAGGCTTCCGACCTCCTCTCCGACCTTGAAGTGACATTCCGATGTCTCAAAGCGAAAGGCGTCAAGCTCAATCCCGAGAAGTGTGTCTTCGGGGTGCCCCGGGACATGCTCTTGGGGTTCATCGTCTCCGAACGGGGCATCGAAGCCAACCCGGAGAAGATCGCAGCTATCACCAGCATGGGGCCCATCAAGGACTTAAAAGGCGTACAGAGGGTCATGGGATGTCTCGCGGCCCTGAGCCGTTTCATCTCACGCCTCGGCGAAAGAGGTCTGCCTCTGTACCGCCTCTTAAGGAAGACCGAGTGCTTCGCTTGGACCCCTGAGGCTGAGGAAGCTCTCGGGAACCTGAAGGCGCTCCTCACAAAGGCGCCTATCTTGGTGCCTCCAGCTGACGGAGAAGCCCTCTTGGTCTACGTCGCCGCGACCACTCAGGTGGTTAGCGCCACGATTATGGTCGAGAGGCAAGAAGAGGGGCATGCATTGCCCGTTCAGAGGCCAGTCTACTTCGTCAGCGAGGTACTCTCCGAGACCAAGATCCGCTACCCACAAGTCCAGAAGCTGCTGTATGCAGTGATCCTGACGAGGCGGAAGTTGCGACACTACTTCGAGTCTCATCCGGTAACTGTGGTGTCATCCTTCCCCCTGAGGGAGATCATCCAGTGCCGAGAGGCCTCGGGCAGGATTGCAAAGTGGGCGGTGGAAATCATGGGCGAGACAATCTCGTTCGCCCCTCGGAAGGCCATCAAGTCCCAGGTATTGGCGGACTTCGTGGCTGAATGGGTCGACACCCATCTACCGACGGCTCTGATCCAACCGGAGCTCTGGACCATGTTTTTCGACGGGTCGCTGATGAAGACGGGAGCCGGCGCGGGCCTACTCTTCATCTTGCCCCTCGGAAAACACCTACGCTATGTGCTACGCCTCCATTTCCCGGCGTCCAACAATGTGGCTGAGTGCGAAGCTCTGGTCAACGGGTTGCGGATCGCCATCGAGCTAGGGGTCAGACGCCTCGACGCCCGCGGTGACTCGCAGCTCGTCATCGACCAAGTCATGAAGAACTCCCACTGCCGCGACCCGAAGATGGAGGCCTACTGCGATGAGGTTCGGCGCCTGGAAGACAAGTTCTACGGGCTCGAGCTTAACCACATCGCTCGGCGCTACAACGAGACTGCGGACGAGCTGACAAAAATAGCCTCGGGGCGAACGACGGTTCCCTTGGACGTCTTCTCCCAGGATCTGCATCGACCCTCCGTCAAGATCGACGACACGCCCGAGCCCGAGGCACCCTCGGTCCAGCCCGAGGTACCCTCGGCTCAGCCCGAGGCACTCTCAGCTCGGCCCAAGGCGCCCTCGGTTCGGCCCGAGGTACCCTCGGCCCCCGAGGGCGAGGCACTGCACGTCGAGGAAGAGCAGAGCGGGGCCACGCCTGATCGAAATTGGCAGACCCCGTACCTGCAATATCTCCGCCAAGGAGAGCTACCCCCCGACCAAGCCGAGGCTCGGCGGGTAGCGCGACGCGCCAAGTCGTTCGTCTTGCTGGGCGATGAGAAGGAGCTCTACCACCGCAGCCCCTCGGGCATCCTCCAGCGATGCATCTCCATCACCGAAGGTCAGGAACTCCTGCAAGAGATACACTCGGGGGCTTGCGGCCATCACGCAGCGCCTCGAGCCCTTGTCGGGAATGCTTTCCGGCAAGGCTTCTACTGGCCAACGGCGGTGGCTGACGCCACTAGAATTGTCCGCACCTGCGAAGGGTGCCAATTCTATGCGAAGCAGACCCACCTGCCCGCTCAGGCTCTGCAGACGATACCCATCACCTGGCCCTTTGCTGTGTGGGGTCTGGACCTCGTCGGTCCCTTGCAGAAGGCGCCCGGGGGCTACACGCACCTGCTGGTCGCCATCGACAAATTCTCCAAGTGGATCGAGGTCCGACCTCTGAACAGCATCAGGTCCGAGCAGGCGGTGGCGTTCTTCACCAACATCATCCATCGCTTCGGGGTCCCAAACTCCATCATTACCGACAACGGCACCCAGTTCACCGGCAGAAAATTCTTGGACTTCTGCGAGGATCACCACATCCGGGTGGACTGGGCCGCCGTGGCTCATCCCATGTCGAATGGGCAAGTAGAGCGTGCCAACAGCATGATTCTACAAGGGCTCAAGCCTCGGATTTACAACGACCTCAACAAGTTCGGCAAGCGATGGATGAAGGAACTCCCCTCGGTGGTCTAGAGCCTGAGGACAACGCCGAGCCGAGCCACAGGTTTCACGCCGTTCTTCCTGGTCTATGGGGCCGAGGCCGTCTTGCCCACTGACCTGGAATACGGCTCCCCGAGGACGAGGGCCTACAGCGATCAAAGCAACCAAGTTAGCCGAGAAGACTCGCTAGACCAGCTGGAAGAGGCTCGGGACAAGGCCTTACTACACTCGGCGCGGTACCAGCAGTCCCTGTGACGCTACCACGCCCGAGGGGTCCGGCCCCGAGACCTTGAGGTGGACGACCTGGTGCTTCGGCTGCGGCAAGACGCCCGAGGGAGGCACAGGCTCACGCCCCCCTGGGAGGGGCCATTCGTCATCGCCAAAGTTCTGAAGCCCGGAACGTACAAGCTGGCCAACAGTCAAGGCGAGGTCTACGGCAACGCTTGGAACATCCAACAGCTACGTCGCTTCTACCCTTAAGATGTTTTCAAGTTGTTCATATACCTCGCACCCACGCAAAGTTTAGTCATCAAGGAAGGGTCGGCCTCGCCTCGGCAAAGCCCGACCCTCCCTCGGGGGCTAAAAGGGGGGAAACCCCCTCTGCGTTAAAATTTTCCTCGAAAAAAGATATCTTCCGCCAGAATGTCTTTCGTGCTTTCTGACTACTTCGAAAAATGGATCCTGAAAACGACGGAGTACACGTAAGCAGCCAAGGCTGACCGAGCCGAGGGACTCCTACGCCTCCGGGATATGGATACCTCACTCATCACCTTCTGCGATAAGTAACTCGCGTTCGGATAAAGTGATTCCGCGAACCGAACAAGTCTTTACGTTCGGAAGCTCTTCTGCCGAAGCGATCCTTCGAGCCTTCTCGACTGAGTCGGTGACAGGGCCTCATGGACGGGTGAAAGTACGCGTAAGCGGCAAGGCCGACCGAGCCGAGGGACTCCCACGCCTCCAGGATACGGATACCTCACTCATCACCTTCCGCGAGAAGCAACTCTCGCTCGCACAAACATCCCTGTTACCGACAAAAAGTTCAGATACTAGAAACAAGAGGAAAAGAGACGTAGCTTTACAACGCAGCGAGGGTGTGTGTTCTGGCCTCGGCGGCCGCAGAAGGCACACGCTACAAGACAATCTGATCTTGCAGGCTCGGGTCTTCACGCTGGAAGGGGGCTGTAGCACCCTCGGCATCGACGACACCTTCAGCGAGGTCCGACCCAGCCTCGGACGGTGACGCGGTCCAGGGACTTCTCCGGGAATCCGGCCCGAGCAGGCGGCTCGGCCGGTTACCCCTGGGGGCCTCGGCCAACCATCTTCCAAGGGCGCCAGCCCGATCCGAGGCCTTGGCTGGTCAACTCCGGCGTCGGTCCCGCTAACGGACAACCCGGCTAGGCTCTGGCCAACCGGGTTTTCATTTTTGAGCCAACTCCGCCTCTATTCGTGCTGATATTGCTACCCCTGGCCTCGGCTCATCGAAGAGCGGCCAAGGGGTCTCTTTAACTAAGCTAGAGGAGCCTCAGACAACAAGGCCGATCGAGCCGAGGGACTCCTACGCCTCCGGGATACGGATACCTCACTCGTCACCTTGACACGGGGCGACTCATGCTTGGTGAAGCGGTTCAGATAATCAACAGGCGAGACTTAGTGCTCGAAAATGAGGAAAAAACACGGCTCCGTGCCAAAATTACATACATGTTCAGGCCTTGACAACCATAATGAACAAAAACACTGGCATTCAAAGTGCCATTACAAACGGAACTCCGGTTCCCCTCCGCGGGTACGAACAACCCCACTCCATGGGGAAGGCCTGCGGAGCAACGGAAGACCGACGAGCGGCGTGCCGTCACCTGCTCCAGCAGCGGCGACGACGACGACGACTTCTGCCCCCGGGGGCCGAACAGCGGCAGCACTGACCTCAGGGCGGATGCTGCTGCCAGGAGGCCCCCGCCCATGCCAAAACTCGTAAGGCAAGGACGGGCAGAAGGCTGTAGAGTTGGAGGTCGGTCCGTGGCCAGCCTTGGCTATCACGCCGGCGGAAGAACCTCTTCCAGCTGCCGTGGCAGACGCCGGCGCCGCGAGCGGCTCCGAAGCCACTCGCGTCCGAAAGCCGGGCACACTGCAGCTGCCAGCGCCACGGACGACAACCGCCCCTCCCTCCCATCACTGAGTGATGGAGCGGGCCACCGCCCATGCAGGGGCCGACCCCAACTCGGCACACTCCCCTCCCCAGCCTTGGTGATGAAAATCCTTGAGGCTGAGGGAGGGGGGGAGGCCGCAGCCCGGCTTGCTTTCCCCCACCATCAAGCTGGAGGTCACCATCTTGGGTGACCGCCGGTGGAGGGGTGCAGCCGGGCTGCATGATGAAAATCCTTGAAGCCGAACGATGGCTGAAAGGTACCAACTCCCACGGAGTTGCGTTCCTCCAACGATGAGGCGAAAAGACGGCGGGTACCCCCCATCCGGGGGCTTGGAAGGTGGAAAGACGCGATGCATAAGGGAGCGAGAAGACATGGTCGCCTTCCGAAAGGGGTCGCCCTCCTTTTAAAGGCAACTCTCCCTACGTGCGCCCCCAAACGTCACGGGCTGAGTCTTCTCCAACACGCTCCAAGGCCCTCCCCTGCGGCGCGGGGGCTGGGTCCCGCATGTCATGCAAACCGGCTCAGAGCAGAAGAAGCCAAACCGCCGCGCGTGGTGCACACAACCGCCCAGCGGTTACAAGCGACCCCCACTTTTGCCCAGACCAACGGGCGGAAGGGGCGGGCAGCCATGCAGGCGGCATGCAATCGCGCCAGGTGGACGCGCTTCTCCGACTCCCAACACGCCAGCATGGAGGCCCAGGCCCACGCGTCACGCAACCGGCGCGCCGGATGCTGCATGCAAGCAACTGCACCGCCACTTGCGCCACCATCGCGCCTCTTCGGTTGCGGAACCAATGCCGCGACTCGAGGTGACCCAGCGCACGACCCAGCGGTGCCAGCCTGGCGCGACGGTCAATGCAGCCGAAAGTGGGCCGGCAGTAATGACGGTGGCAGGCGGGCGGGAGCAGCGGTCACGTCGTCAGCCAAGCTCACGTCCCATCCAGGGGCAGCAAGAGAGCCTCCTCTCACGGCGTGAAGACGACGCGCCCGTGATCCGTCCCTCGAACGGCTCGCGCACGCGCAACGGCCGCCCTGCCAACAACTCACCCCGTCGCATTAACTCCGCGGCGGGACAGGCGACACTATTGGCAGGAGAAGCGGGCGACGCTTCTTCTTCGCCGTAATAACCGCGCCAGAAAAGGTACGCCACGTCGTTCGATTTCGTATCCTTTTCCTTTTTTTCCTCTTTCTCTATCTCTTGCAACAGGGACCGGGAAAGGGGGATACCCCGAAAAGGATAATTCCCCGTGAAGGAACCGGGCTCCGAGCCCCCCCTACTGATCAGAGGTTCGAAGGCTGGCCCCCCGAGGGGTTCAACAGCCGCCTCAGATCGCGTGGGCCCTACACCCACTACTGGTTAGAGGTTCGAAGGCCGGCCCCCCGAAGGGCTCCACGACCGCCTCAGGCTACTCGGGCTCCGCGTCCATTACTGATCAGGGGTTCGAAGGCTGGCCCCCGAAGGGTTCACAGTCGCCTCAGACGCCGAGCGAGGGATGACCAGGGGTACGTTCGATACATAACCAAGGCTCGGGCTGCGCTCCCGAGGTACCCTAGGACATTTCCGAGACCAGCGGGAGCGATCTTGTAACGGAATCCCATCGGAGGGAGGCATCGAGCCCTCGGACCCCGTCGCCAGGGGACCGGGTCCGGCAGATCACCCGTAGGTACTTTTGGGCGTGCCTCTGGGCCCCTAGCCGACCCCCAACGAACGGGGCACAGACGTCCACTCGGATTACCCGCTTGCAGCTCACCGGAGACACCATGTTCGGTGCCTATCGAGGGTAACATGGCGCTCTCCCCCCCTCCTCCTTGCGGAAAGGCGACGTAGGGGCGTATGCAAAAAAGCCGAGTCTGTCCCTGATCGCCCTCTCGCCCTGTGCGGAGGCTCGGGGGCTGCTCTCGCAAACCCGGCTCCGGCCGAACCGTTGACAGCGTCAACATACCAGCCCGAGAACTTGGGCCCCGACCGTGCACCCGGGCTACGGCCAGTTCGCATGAGGGAACAACCAGACCAGCCGAAGCATTACGCAAGGCATTAAGACCTCGAAGGAGTGAAACCACTCCTCCGAGGCCTCGGGGGCTACACCCGGCGGGTGCGCTCGCGCGCACCCACCGGAACAAAATGCAACCGAGAAAGGCTGGTCCCCTTGCAAAAAAGTGCGATGAAAGCCTCCAAGCGAGTGCTAACACTCCCTTCGAGGCTCGGGGGCTACTGTCGGGGACCATAATTAGGGGTACCCTCAAGACGCCTAATTCTCAGCTGGTAACCCCCATCAGCATAAAGCTGCAGAGGCCTGATGGGTACAATTAAGTCAGGGATCAGTCCATACGAGCGACTCGATCACGCCTCGCCCGAGCCTAGCCTCGGACAAGGGCAGCCGACCCCGAGGGGTTTCCGTCTTGCCCGAGGCCCCCCTCCAACGGCGGACACATCTCCGGCTCGCCCGAGGCCTTGCCTTCGCTAAGAAGCAACCCTGACTAAATCGCTGCGCCGACCGACCGAGTCGTAGGAGCATTTAACGCAAAGGTGGCCTGACACCTTTATCCTGACGCGCACCCCCCGGCAGAGCCGAAGTGACCGCCGTCACTTCGCCGCTCCACTAACCGGTCTGACAGAAGGACAGCGCCGCCTGCGCCACTCCGACTGCAGTGCCACTTGACAGAGTGAGACTGACAGGTAGTCAGGCCCCGCCAAAGGCACCATAGGAGACTCCGCTCCGCCCGACCCAGGGCTCGGACTCGGCTAAGCCCCGGAAGACGGCGAACTCCGCTCCGCCCGACCCAGGGCTCGGACTCGGGCTAAGCCCCGGAAGACGGCGAACTCCGCTCCGCCCAACCCAGGGCTCGGACTCGGGCTAAGCCCCGGAAGACGGCGAACTCCGCTCCGCCCGATCCAGGGCTCAGACTCGGGCTCAGCCCCAGAAGACGATGAACTCCGCTCCACCTGACCCCAGGGCTCGGACTCCGCCCTGGCCTCTGCCGAACGACCTCCGCCTCGCCCGACCCAGGGGCTCGGACTCGGGCTCAGCCCCAGAAGACGACGAACTCCGCTTCACCTGACCCCAGGGCTCGGACTCCGCCCTGGCCTCTGCCGAACGACCTCCGCCTCGCCCGACCCAGGGGCTCGGACTCGGCCTCGGCCACGGAAGACAGACTCAACCCTGGCTTCGGAGGAGCCCCCACGTCGCCCGACCTCGGGCGCGGGCCCGCCACGTCAACAGGAAGCACCATCATCACCCTACCCCGAGCCGACTCGGGCCGCAGAGAACAAGACCGGTGTCCCATCTGGCTAGCTCCGCCAGATAGGCAATGATGGCGCCCCGCGTGCCCTGTGATGACAGCGGCTCTCAGCTCTCTTACGGAAGCAGGAGGACGTCAACAAGGACTCGACCGCTCCGACAGCTGTCCCTCCGCCAGGCTCCGCCGCTCCTCCGACGGCCACGACATCACACCAACTGGGTGCTAAGATCTCTCCGGCTGCCACATCGGCATGTACTTAGGGCGCTAGCTCTCCCCCGCTAGACACGTAGCACTCTGCTACACCCCCATTGTACACCTGGATCCTCTCCTTACGCCTATAAAAGGAAGGACCAGGGCCTTCTTAGAGAAGGTTGGCCGCGCGGGGACGAGGACGAGACATGCGCTCTCTTGGGGCCGCTCGCTTCCCTCACCCGCGTGGACGCTTGTAACCCCCTACTGCAAGCGCACCCGACCTGGGCGCGGGACGAACACGAAGGCCGCGGGATTTCCACCTCTCTCACGCCCGTCTCCGGCCACCTCGCTTCCCCCCTTCGCGCTCGCCCACGCGCTCGACCCATCTGGGCTGGGGCACGCGGCACACTCACTCGTCGGCTTAGGGACCCCCCGGTCTCGAAACGCCGACAAATATCTTTGTGTATTTTTTATTCCACTTGTAATTTCTGGAATTTTCTCCTTATCTCATCTATCATTGCTGTCAGCCTGCATATTAAATACACGATAACTGTTTAAGGGACTACTTGTGTTTATGTGGTACCTGTGGTGGAGGATCTGGTTAGTCAGTGATGCTGGTGTGCTGTGTTATATAGGTGTCTGGACAAGCAGCAGCATTTCGTGTGACGGCTGACAGGTGTGCCTTTTACGGCTGCAGATTCCTCGTCTGGCAGGTACTTTCCTTTCTTTTACCCTATTGACTGTATGAGTTCATTGTTTTTTGTTATTTCTCTTTTTATTAGTACATTTCCACGCTAGCTGTAGGTGCCTCATCACATTGTGCTATTTATTCAATGTTCGCTTCTTCGAAAAATGCCCTAGCTTACCTGAGCTTCCAAGTCGTACGGAGATATAAACATATCTACCATTATTTAGTTCTATCGTTCTGTTACTTACAGATATTCTAATGTCAGCGTGCATATCACATAAGTTTTCTCCTTATCTGATCTATAATTGACACACTAATTAGTAATTAGTATAATATTCCAAACTTGTGTGTAGTTGCGAACGTGCAACATATATTTCAAATAAGATTGCATTATGACATACAAGAGAAACAATAGGATTTTGCACTGCTAACGAGAAAGTAGTGAGGAAATGGAAGATCAATATGCAAGGCTGAGCAATAACAAGAAAAGGTCAAATCAAGACCTTTGGACATGACAACCAATGAGCTCCTGTTGGATGATCCAGCAATTGCTGTTATGTAGTAGCTTTTCTCCCACTGCTCCATTATCCAGTCCTGTGTATAATCAGAAACAGAGTTACGCTTCCTGGCTAAATAATTAATTACTAGGTATGGTCGTCAGGCTTCACTCGGATAGTATAATACTGTACCTTGTGGAGGAAAACTGGTGAGAGCTCATAAACCTGAGAACAGAAACCAGTTCCTGCGTCCATGATGAGTGCCCAAAGGTTTGCCGAGGAAGCCACGCTGCTAATGTAAAGCCCATCATCGTTGCCCTTTTCTATATGTTGGCTTAGCCTCGAGTCAGCCACATTGTAATGGTACCTAAGAAACAAGCAACGGATGTTGATAACAAAGCTTAGCAACAATAGTTCATCACATCTCAATGATCATGTTTACAAAGCTTTGTATTGCTAGAGAAGTGCAGCGCGTATAACAAAACTATCATGCATTGTAGCATATGATATAATTAAATATACTGTAACTACCTCTGCCTCACGGGCCGCCTAGCATTATAAACTGAAATCCATTGAGCTGCTAGGCTCCCTAATCTAACCTTCTTTTTAGGTTGTTCATCTTCTTCTAGATCTACAAGCAATCTTCCACGTTTCTGTCCAACCTATAGTACATAAACAAATAAAGATAAGCACATAGAAATCTAACTATATATGAAGAGAGGGAATAGTTAGTACAGACCTCGAGAGCCCCATCAGTTCTGATTTATCTCGAAGCAGATGCTTCAATCAAACCATCAAAAAGAGAGATAAGCTTGGCATAATTTGGCTCTTCGTCAAATTTCATATTTGTGACAATCTCAAGAAACTGTTTGAATGGAGTTGTACAATAACAGTAAAGCATCTCTGGAGTTGTAGCCATTTTCTTCTTGCAAACAAGGAAACTCTTGGTATCTCCCTACAAACATTGTTGCAGGCTGACAGGCGTTCCAGAAGAATACCATAATGTTGAGTCGTATTAAAACCTACCTGGTAGCCTTGCCAAGGTAATCTTCCTCTTATCAGGAAAATAAGGGTGTATGCCAATAACTCTAAATCATCCCTCCTACTACCAGTGCGCCCCAAATGAGCATGGACACTCGCAATATTATTTTTAGTACAGACCTTGAGAGCCCCATCAGTTCTGATTTGTCTCGAAGCAGGCGCTTCAATCAAACCATCAAAAGGAGAGATAAGCTTGGCATAATTTGGCTCTTCGTCAAATTTCATATTTGTGACAATCTTAAGAAACTGTTTGAATGGAGCTGTACAATAACAATAAAGCATCTCCGAAGTTGTAGCCATTTTCTTCTTGCAAACAAGGAAACTCTTGGTATCTCCCTACAAACATTGTTGCAGGCTGACAGGCGTTCTAGAAGAATACCATAATGTTGGGTCGTATTAAAACCTACCTGGTAGCCTTGCCAAGGTAATCTGCCTCTTATCAGGAAAATAAGGGTGTATGCCAGTAACTCTAAATCATCCCTCCTACTACCAGTGCACCCCAAATGAGCATGGACACTCGCATATCTAATTGTTCCCCTGCAAAAAGAAATTATAGGATAGGTTAACGAAGACCATTTATTAATGGAAACTGCAGCTAATGAGAATATAACCAACCTAAAGATATCGGGCCGTTGATCATAATCAACATGATGACCATTATTCTCTCTCCACTTGGATGCTGTACAATTTTGGGTGCCACATATCAACAACAACAAAGAAGGGGGAGATAATTGGGAAAATAACACTAAGAAAATCTATGAAGTTTCAAAGAAACAACGGTGGCATGGAATAGTAAACACTTGGATAAAAAAATTGACAAATGCATACATAAACCAATATCTACAATTAGCACTTTTGTTATCTATGTCAGTAGCATCTTTTATGTTCTAGCAGATAGACTTGAGAATTTGCTACCTCACATTGAAATATTACTTCATCCCCTCCTGTAAGGGGAACTTTTGTGCCAGAACTTATGGACCTTACATTTAATTGGACCATACCCTTCTTTCCAAGTTGATATGGTGAATTTGTATGCCTATATTCTACTATACCTGATTACATGTTCATGTCATACATCTTAGGACCTGACAATCTATTTGACCTGTATTGCTCTTCTTGTTTATAGGCACATGCTGTTTCAACGATTTTGAATTTTAGTGAGAATTGTACACCAGAAATTTTGACGCCTTACCTGGATGGAATTCTCATGAATAAATTACTTGTTCTTCTTTAGGTACGCAATTACTTGTGTTGAATTAGGTTTCAGGTTGCTTCAAATATATTGGTTATCATGGTTAGTAAACAATACTAACTGCTCATGTTCATATTCTAGAATGGCAAGCAAATGGTGCACGGGGGAGCATTGACAGCTCTAGCGTCAGTAGCAGATTCATCACATGTGTTGTTCACTTGGGAGTTTTATGCATAGTGGATCTCTGTTATTGTGCATCATGGCCTCATGGGGTTGTCGTATTGTTGTAGTGCTTTCTAACTTACTCATAATAACAACTTTATATATCATTTACATTGTTTTTTTGTTTGTCTAGCTGATCATAAGTTTGTAGCAATAACTTTTTTGTTTGTCCATTTACGTGGGGCAGCAGGCTGCTGCGCTCTTGGGAGAGCAGCCCGTCTACCACGCCGTACAATGCCCGGCAAGGATACTGCGTATTTGGGGGAGTATCAACGAAGCATCATGGCTCATGTTTCCGTTGCAACGCACAGGCACCCACCTAGTATATATATAATCAATGTCTAGTTAATTTTAAATTAATTTAGTAATAGAAAATAATACTTATATTTATAGTTTTATAGGCCACATCAATGTAACACCAAATTAACATTACTCACTATTCATCAATTCACAATTCACACATATGTCTGTCGCTTTAACCCGATGTTATATTCGTATATACCAATTTAACACATAGACACCTCATCAACAATTAGTTTAACTCAGTCTATAGACACCACACATACATATAACATGTTTATCAATTGTTACGTAAATGATATGCACATAGTTTCATTTTGCTTAAATGTGATAGCCCGTTTAGCTTGTGAGCTGGCTCGTTAATGAACCGAGCTAGGATGTCAGCTCAACTCGTTAAAAAATTGAAACGAGACAATTCAAACCGAGCCGAGCTGACCACGAACCGAGTGAGCCGACGAGCCACGAACATTTTATCTAGCCTTAGCCCTAGGCGTACTGGGGCGTGACAGGGTGGACGCGCCCCGTCTTGGTGCCATGCCAGGACAGGACAGGTTTGCAGAGGTGTCCAGTTACTCATTTCATCCCCAGTATTTCATCCCCAGTATGACTAACATCTGTTTATTTGTATATATATATATATATATATTCTTTTGTACCATTGTATAAAGCATAACTTCAATCTCTATTCACTTCACTTACATAATTGCTATAAGTTTAATACTCGCCTAGTGATGAGCAATTAAGTGAAGAAGTTTACTCCTCTCATACTCCTCGTTCGAACTTGACTCTTGCTTTCACTAATCCAATATTAGTTCAAGTTTATTTTGTTGAGCTATTTTTTTACAGGATCACCTATTCACCCCCTCTATGTGCTTTCAATATTGTGCTCTTAGAATGCTTGGTGTACTGGTAGAGGCGCCTAGGGCCTCTTTTATAGCCCTAAGGGGCCAAGAAGCCATTTGTTGGTACTTGTTCTTAAATGCTATACATCAAGGACAAGACAACACGATTGTTAATAATTAGAGACCTTCGTCCTTCGAAGCATTATCTCCTTTCGGATATAATAGTCTCCAAACGAAGGTCATGAAGGGCATACCTTCATCATCTTAGTGAACAAATATAAATAAGGGTGCATGAAATATAAAAGAATATAAATAACAATTATGAACTAATAAGTTATTTATATTATCATTTCATAAACATGAATAAACATCAACAATATTTATACTACATTGATACCTTCGGCTTGCCAGAAGGTGAAGATGCGAGAGTGACGCAAGAGTGATTATCATCCAGCGTGAACAATATGAGGGTACTGTTCATCTATTTATAGGCACGAGACGCAGCCCAGACAAAATTACATTTATGTCCCTGATACCTAATTGTAATCATAATGCGAACTATTAAGGACTAGATAGTCTTTTCCTCCTTAAGTCGGTATTGTCCTTCGTCTTCATCATAATACTAAGTCGAAGCTCCTTCAGTCAAGGCTTCGGCTTCTGTTCGCATTATCTTCGGGTTGTATCTTCATGTTGCGTATGCCTCTGTAGTATTTTGCCGAAGGTGTTTTTCCTTTGAGGACCTTCAGCGGGAAAGAAGACCCCCAACAGTAGCCCCTTCACGGTGATAGATCGTTTTTCGAAACGAGCTCGATCCACGAAAAACACGAAGGCTTCGAAATGCCGAAGGTCCGAAAAACACCTTCCCTGAGCTCGTTGCCGAGAAACGATTATAATATTCTAGACGCCGGACGGTCCACCGCTCAGCCAGTGCGAGCGGTATGGCGGTTCGCCTTCTCCCCCTGCAGCACTATATAAACAGACGGGTTGGTGAGGAGTTACCACAACATTCATTGCCATTGCACTATTATGCTGTTAAATTTTTTAACCATAGTCGAAGCTTCCTGTATTGCCTTTTCGAGCAAACGCTTCGTCACTTGAGATCAGTTTCGTCTTAAAAGAGCGTAAACACTGAAATGGCTAGAGTACGATCCACCGCTAGGGTGTCTCGTGAGGGGGTCGAGGCTAAAGTGACCGAAACAGCACCAATATCAGAAGTGATGAGGCAATCGAGTCTTGTTGTGCCAGAGGAGGCTGTTGTCGAAGGTACCTCGATTGCTGAAGCTGAACAGATCGTAACTGAAGGAGGAAGTGAGAACGAAGATGAAGAGGACTACACTATTCTGAGCCCAGCGAAACCCAACCACATTGAATTTGGTAAATCTACTATGATGGCAGACGACATGGTTATGATGAAGAAATTGGGCTACTTTGGGGAGACCGAGAGCAAACTTGTCCGGTTTGCTGGGGAAGAGGTGATTCCAGAACCAAAAGATGATGAAATCGTAGTTTTTAAAAGCTTCTTCGGGGCAGGACTTCGTTTCCCCCTGCATGAGATGATTGGAGAAGTCTTGAAAAATTTTGAGATATATTTTCATCAGCTGACACCCAATGCAATCGTTAGACTTAGTGTCTACATATGGGCCCTCCGAAGCCAGGGTATGAGTCCCAATGCCGAAGCTTTCTGCCGGGTGCACGAGCTGCATTATCAAACAAAGGCCAAAGCAGATGGTCTTCATGAGAACTTCGACTGTTACAACTTTGCGTATCGGAAGGATACGAAGGCCCCGGTTCTCGGCTATCGTACCAAGTGGCCGACCGATTGGAAAAGCGAATGGTTTTACATAAAGGCAGACGAGAAGAGAAGGGAGAAGCTAATGACTATGGTCATGAGTCCATTGAAATTGAGCTTCGGGGTGTCAAGGCCCTTGTGCCACATGCAGCTTGGCTCCCCATGCCAGGTAGCCGAAGTAGAATTCAGAGTGGTAGCAGCCGAAGTCAGCACTAGAGATCTAGTGCAAGAGTACTTGGCAAATAGAATATTTTCGACCTCTAGTGGCTGGGGAATGCCTAAGAAGAAGGAGGGGGCAAAAAGAACGAACTTGTTCGGCTCCCTTACCGATTTAAATTTGAGAAACAATTCAAGAAGCCATGCAAAGAGTGGTTAGAAATGATTGAAACAATGTGCAATGAAATTCTTGGCAACTACACCAAGAAAGAGGATCAATTAATGACTGCTGCCTTCGGTACCCGACCAAAACGAAGGCTAAATTGGGTGATGGACGCGTTAAACTTCGAATACCCAGACTATGAAAGGCTTGACAAAGGGGCCGAATGGGTGAAAAGGAAAAAGATTGTGAGCATCTTGAGTAGGCAAGCTGCTCGGTTAGTAAAGGAAGATGAGAAAAATTTGAAGAAAGCAAAATCAGCTCCTGAGCCGAAAGCTGTAATCTCTAAAAAGCGAAAGCTTGACATGACTCCCTCTACTGAGCCGAAGGTGGATGAGACTGAAAGTCGCCTAGAGGGGGGGGGGGTAAATAGGCGAAACCTGAAATTTATAACTTTAAACACGCACTAAGGTCGGGGGTTAGCGTTAGAGTTAAACTCAAGTCGCGAAGAGAGGGAAAAACAAATCAAGCAAGAAATAAGGCGAGTGAACACGGTGATTTGTTTTACCGAGGTTCGGTTCTAAAGAACCTAGTCCCCGTTGAGGAGGTCACAAAGACCGGGTCTGTTTCAACCCTTTCCCTCTCTCAAACGGTCACTTAGACCGAGTGAGCCTTCTTCCTTAATCTCACGAGTCACTAAGTCCCTGCAAGGACCACCACACACTTGGTGTCTCTTGCCTCGCTTACAAAGCACTTGAGAATAAGAATGGGAAAAGAAGAAAGGCAATCCAAGCGATAAGAACTCAAATAAACACAAAATTATCTCTCTCACAAGTCACTAAGTGTTTGGAATGAATTTGGGACTTGAAGGGGATCTGATCTTTTGTATTGTGTCTTGGAATGCTAGAGCTCTTGTATTGATTGTGATCTTCAGAATACTTAGATGCCAAAGGTTGTGGTGGTTAGGGGTATTTATAGCCCCCAACCACTAAGGTAGCCGTTGGGGAGGCTGCTGGCGATGGGCGCACCGGACAGTCCGGTGCGCCACCGGACATGTACTGTGCGCTGTCCGGTGCGCCGCCATGTCACCCAACCGTTAGGGTTCGGAGCGAAGTCGACTATTGGAGTTTTGTCCTCTTGCGGCACCGGACAGTCCGGTGCCCTCTGACTTCGCGGCTCTAACTTCTGCTGCGGCACTGTTGCTCACTTTAGCACTTTGCAGAGTTAACCGTTGGCGCTGGATAGCGTTGCTCTGCTGGCTCACCGGACAGTCCGGTGAATTATACCGGAGTGCGCCTTCGTTTTCCCGAGAGTGGCTGGTTGACATCTATACGGTCCTCGTGCACCGGACACTGTCCGGTGGCACACCGGACAGTCTGGTGCGCCAATCCACAGCACACTCAAGTTCTTTGCTCCATTTAAAATTGAGTCCCGAACTCGAATCTTTTATTGGTTTGTGAAAGTCGCCTAGAGGGGGGTGAATAGGGCGAATCTGAAATTTATAAACTTAAGCACAACTACAAGCCGGGTTAGCGTTAGAAATATAAACGAGTCCGAGAGAGAGGGTGAAAAACAAATCACGGGCAAATAAAGAGTGAGACACGATGATTTGTTTTACCGAGATTCGGTTCTTGCAAACCTACTCCCCGTTGAGGTGGTCACAAAGACCGGGTCTCTTTCAACCCTTTCCCTCTCTCAAACGGTCACGTAGACCGAGTGAGCTTCTCTTCTCAATCAAACGGAACACAAAGTTCCCGCAAGGACCACCACACAATTGGTGTCTCTTGCCTTGGTTACAATTGAGTTTTGATCACAAGAAAGAATGAGAAAGAAAAGAAGCAATCCAAGCGCAAGAGCTCAAATGAACACAAATGTCGCTCTCTCTAGTCACTATTTGATTTGGAGTGATTCTGGACTTGGGAGAGGATTTGATCTCTTTGGTTGTGTCTAGAATTGAATGCTATAGCTCTTGTAATGTGTTGAAGGTGGAAAACTTGGATGCCATTGAATGTGGGGTGGTTGGGGTATTTATAGCCCCAACCACCAAAAGTGGCCGTTGGGAGTCTGTCTGTCGTATGGCGCACCGGACAGTCCGGTGCGCCACCAGACACTGTCCGGTGCGCCAGCCACGACAGCAGGCCGTTGGGTTCTGACCGTTGGAGCTCTGACTGGTGGGGCCTCTGGGCTGTCCGGTGCGCCGTCTGGCGCTGCTCTGACTCTGGCGCGCACTGTAGCGCATTGAATGCGTTTGCAGTCGACCGTTGGCGTGAAGTAGCCGTTGCTCTGCTGGCACACTAGACAGTCCGGTGTGTCACCGGACACTGTCCGGTGCTTCACCGGACAGTCCGGTGAATTATAGCGGAGCGACCTCCCATTTTCCCGAAGGTGGCAAGTTCAGCTTCGAGTTCCCTGGTGCACCGGACACTGTCCGGTGGCACACCGGACAGTCCGGTGCGCCAAACCAAGGCACACTTCGGTAGTCTTTTGCTCTCTTTTGTTTGAACCCTTTCTTGGTCCTTTTATTGGCTTATTGTGAACCTTTGGCACCTGTAAAACTTATAGACTAGAGCAAACTAGTTAGTCCAATTATTTGTGTTGGGCAATTCAACCACCAAAATCATTTTAGGAAAATGTATAAGCCTATTTCCCTTTCAGTTTGTGTTGAACCTTATGCACCTGTAATATATGACTTCTAGACAAACTAGTTAGTCCATGTGTTTGTGTTGAACATTCAACCACCAAAATTAAATGTAGGAAATGGTTAACCCAATTTCCCTTTCAGTATTCACATCCATCGGATGGACAAGGAGACCATACGAGGTAGCTAAGGAGAGTAGTACTCGAATAGTAGTCATTTTAGCAACAGGTGAGTAATTATCAAAGAAGTGTTCTCCTTCTTTTTAAGTATAGCCTTTAGCTACAAGCCTAGCCTTGTACTTTTTGATTGTACCATTAGGCTTGAGCTTTTTTTAAACACCCACTTACAATCAACAGGTATACAACCATAAGGTCGATAAGTGACCTCCCACATACCATTTGAAAGAATTGAGTCCATCTCATTCTGAACTGCTTCTTTCCAATCATCTACATCTGGAGATGCAAATGGTAGTAGGAGTGTCGTCCATAAGGTACACAATGAAATCATCACCAAAGGATTTTCAACCCTTTGTCTCTTGCTCTTTTTAGGAGTATTATTGTCATCCTGCTCTAGGACACTCTCATGTGGTTGTTCAAAACTCTCAACAGGTGTATCATATTCAGAAGTTTTTTAGAAGAATATTTAGAATTGCTATGAATGTCTTTCAACTGTTGAGGAGGTCACAAAGATCGGGTCTATTTCAACCCTTTCCCTCTCTCAAACGGTCACTTAGACCGAGTGAGCCTTCTTCCTTAATCTCACGAGTCACTAAGACCCCGCAAGGACCACCACACACTTGGTGTCCCTTGCCTTGCTTACAAAGCACTTGAGAGTAAAAATGTGAAAAGAAGAAAGTCAATCCAAGAAGCAAGAGCTCAAAAGAACACAAAATCTCTCACACACAAGCCACTAAGTGTTTGCGATGAATTTGGGACTTAGGAGAGGCTTTGATCTTTTGAATTGTATCTAGGAGTGAATGCTAGAGCTCTTGTATTCAATGTGATGTTCAGAAATCTTGGATTCTTGGAGTTGTGGTGGTTGGGGGATATTTATAGCCCTCAACCACCAAAGTAGATGTTGGGGAGGCTGCTGGCGATGGGCACACCGGACAGTCCGGTGCGCCACCGGACATGCACTGTAGGTTGTCCGGTGCGCCGCCACGTCACCAACCGTTAGGGTCTGGAGCCCAGTCGACCGTTGGGGGCTTTGTCCTCTTGCAGCACCGGACAGTTCGGTGCCACACCGGACAGTCCGGTGTCCTCTGACTTCGCAACTCTGACTGTTCACGTGTCAGGTTCTATTGCAGTTGACCGTTGCGCGCAGATAGCCGTTGCTCGCTGGCTCACCGGACAGTCCGGTGGCACACCGGACAGTCCGGTGAATTATAGCGGAGCGCGCCCGCGTTTTCCCGAGAGTGGCTAGTTGGACCTTGTACGATCCTGGTGCATCGGACACTGTCCGTTGGCACATCGGACAGTCCGGACAGTCCGGTGCGCCAGACCACAGCACACTCAAGTCCTTTTTGCTCCTTTTGAATTGGGTCCCTAACTTGAATATTTATTGGTTTGTGTTGAACCTTATACACTTGTAGAACATGTATTCTAGAGCAAACTAGTTAGTCCATATGTTTGTGTTGACGATCAACCACAAAAATTAATTATAGGAAAAGGTTAACCCTATTTCCCTTTCAATCTCCCTCTTTTTGGTGATTGATGCCAACATAAACCAAAGCAAATATAAAGTGCATAAATGAACTAGTTTGCATATGGTAAGTTCATGGGTTACTTGGAATTAAACCAATTGATAATCTTACTAGATATGAATGGATTGCTTTTCTTTTATTTAACATTTTGGACCACATTTGCACCACTTGTTTTTGCAAATAATTTTTGGAAAATCTTTTTTCAAAGTCTTTTGCAAATATTCAAAGTGAAAGTCACCTAGAGGGGGGGGGGTGAATAGGTGTAATCTGAAATTTACAACTTTAAACACACACTACAAGCCGGAGTTAGCGTTAGAACAAATATCAAGTCCGGGAGAGAGGGGGGAAACAAATCAACCAATAAATAAAGCGAATGAACACGGTGATTTGTTTTACCGAGGTTCGGTTCTAAAGAACCTAGTCCCCGTTGAGGTGGTCACAAAGACCGGGTCTCTTTCAACCCTTTCCCTCTCTGAAACGGTCACTTAGACCGAGTAAGCTTTCTCCTTAATCAAACGGGTCACTTAGACCCTGCAAGGACCACCACAACTTAGGTGTCTCTTGCTTTGATTACAATTCACTTGGGAACAAGAATGAGGAAGGAAGAAAGCGATCCAAGCACAAAAGCACAAAAGACACACGAACACACTCTATCTCAAGTCACTAGGTGGTTGGAATGAATTTGGGACTTGGAGAGGCTTTGATTCTTTTGAATTGTGTCTAGGAGTAAATGAACTAGCTCTTGTATTGAATGAGAACTTCAGAAAACTTGGATGCTTGGAGTTGTGGTGGTTGGAGGGTATTTATAGCTCTCAACCACCAACAAGCCGTTGGGGAAGGCTGCTGTCGATGGGCGCACCAGACAGTCCGGTGCGCCACCAGACAGGCACTGTAGACTGTCCGGTGTGCCGCCACGTCACCCAACCGTTAGGGTTTTGACTCAGACAACCGTTGGAGAGCTTGTCCTCTTGTGGCACCGGACAGTCCGGTGCGCCATCAGACATGTACTGTTCGCTGTCCGGTGCGCCTCTAGCTCTGCGGCTCTGACTCTACGCGCACTGTTCATCTGTCACCCGCTTTTGCAGTCGACCGTTGGAGTGAGTAGTCGTTGCTCCGGTGGCACACCGGACAGTCCCGTGAATTATAGCGGAGCGCGACTCAGTTTTCCCGAGAGTGGCTGGTTCGTCTTTGTACGGACATGGTGCACCAGACACTGTCCGGTGGCACACTGGACAGTCCAGTGCGCTAGTCCACAGCACACTCAAGTTTTTTTGCTCCTTTGAATTTGATCCCTAACTTGAATATTTATTGGTTTGTGTTGAACCTTTTTGCACATGTAGAACATGTATTCTAGAGCAAACTAGTTAGTCCATTATTTGTGTTGGGCCTTCAACCACCAAAATTAATTATGGGAAAAGGTTAACCCTATTTCCCTTTCAATCTCCCCCTTTTTGGAGATTGATGCCAACACAAACCAAAGCAAGTATATAAAGTGCAGAAATGAACTAGTTTGCATAAGGTAAGTGCATAGGTTACTTAGAATTAAACCAATTTATAATTTCATTAGATATGAATGGTTTGCTTTCTTTTATTTAACATTTTGGACCACCTTTGCACCACTTGTTTTGTTTTTGCAAATCTTTTTGGAAAATCTTTTCAAAGTCTTTTGCAAATAGTAAAAGGTATATGAATATGATTGCAAGTAGCATTTTCAAGATTTGAAATTTCTCCCCGTGTTTCAAATGCTTTTCCTTTGACTAAACAAAACTCCCCCTGAATGAAGTTCTCCTCCTAGTTTTCAAGAGGGTTTTAATAGATACCATTTTTTGAAAATTTATCTATACATGTACCAATTGAAAGGATTGTCATAACAAGATACCAATTGAAGTTTTAAAACAATACCAATTTGAAATATACCAATTAAAAAAATTTCGAAACACAATTTTAAAATTAGGTGATGGGGTGTGGTCGGTCCTTTTGCTTTGGGCTTAATACTTTCTCCCCCTTTGGCATTAATCGCCAAAAACGGAGACTTTGAGAGCCCTTCATATTTTCTCCCCATTGGTACTGTTAGACTATCCGTCTAGAGTTTGAGGCCTTCCCCATGTAATTACCGTCTCACCCTCGTTGTAATGGGCCAGACCCAATTACTCAAGTCTATTAATACTACACCAACCTTGTTTAGGGTCATGGGTTCTTCAAATATGGTATCAAAGAGCTAGGTTTAGGTTTAGGTTTTTTCCCAGCCGACCGACCTCCCTCTCGCTGCCAGCCTCACAGCCGCGCGCGCCTCTCCCAGGCCGTCGCCGCCCTCTAGCTTCTCTCTCTTCTCCCCTCCCTGCTCTCTCACCCAGGCACGACGCCCTGCATCCACGACGCGAGCCGCCGATCGCACCAGCGCCCCACACGCCCGAAGCCCCTGCTTCACCCGATCCCGAGCCACAGAGCCGAGCGCCTGCAGCTCGACGCGCCAGCCCTCCCCCACACTGGTGCCGCCGCCAGGAGCTCCCACACCCGCCCCTCGTGCACCCCGACCCAACTCCGACCGTCGACGCCGCGCCCAACCCGACTCCGGCCATCGACGCCCTCTGGCGGCCAGCAGAGCTGCGCCCCACCCCGGCCGCGCCCCACCCTGTCCTGATGCCCCCTGCTGCGGCTCCCTCCAGCTGTCGCCGCCATGGACGACACCACCACCGCCACCATCAGCCCCATCGCCCCTGCTACGATCAGCAGTGAGCTCGCCCATGGAGGGCCCCCTACATTGCCAGTCTCGGGCCGCTCCACGCCGTTCCCCCGCTGACCCTGCGCCGTGGCTCCCCGTCGGGCTTTCCTGCCCTTGCTTCACCCACCTGGAGCCACACCATCGCGCCCTTCACACTCCCCACCACCGACTCCCCGCTCATCGACACCCTCGCTACGATCCAGGCCGTAGTGACGGCCTCACGGGAGCGCGAGCGCGCCGCCTTCCTCGCCCTGGAGAGAGAGCGTGCCCTGGGCGCCGCTCTGACCACCCAGATGGCCACCACGCAGCGCCTCCTCGGTCGCCCGCTGCCCACCCCTGCGGAACCCTCGGAGTACCCCCTCGCCTCTGACCTTGATGCCGACCTCATCGCTGCTCTCCACACTCAAGCCGCAGATCTGCACAACTTCCGGGCCCTCGTGTCCGTGGCGCTAGATCCGGCGTCTTCCCACTACCCCCGTTGGCGAGGACAGGTCCTTCTCACGCTGCGGTAGTTCATCCTCGACGATCACGTCCTCGTCTACCACGACGCTCCGCCGCCTTGCTCCTGGTGCCTCATGGACAGCGTTGTCCTCCCGTGGCTCTACGGCACCATCACCGTTGAGCTACAGGACATCATCCGCGACCAGGCGAACACTGCACGCCAGGCGTGGCTCGCTCTCGAGGACCAGTTCCTCGGGAATCGGGATGCGCGAGCGCTCCACCTCGATGCCCAGTTCCACCTATTCTCTCAGGGGGACCTCTCCGTGGGAGAGTACTGCCGCCATATGAAGGGCCTGGCAGACTCTCTCTGCGACCTCAGCAAGCCTGTCGGCGATCGTACCTTGGTGCTGAACCTCCTGTGTGGCCTCAGCCCCCTCTACGGCCACCTAAAGGCTCTCATCAAGAGGAGTGTGCCCTTCCCCACCTTCCACGTCGTGCGGAACGAGCTTCTCCTCGAGGAGCTCACCATGGCGAATGAGGCGCCCACTCCTGCCTCGACTCTCTACAGCTCTCCTACCAGCGGTCAGCCGCCTTTGGGGGGCCAGGACAATCGTCCTCCATCGACCGGGGCTCCTACCCACCCTCCACCCGTCGTCCCGGCGGCTCCTCGTCCAGCTTCCACGATCGACGGTGGTCGTCGCTCCCGCAAGGGCGACCGTGGGGGTGGCAGCCCCTCTCGTGGTGGTCCCTCCGGTCGGGGTGGCGGCCACGCGTGTCCGTCCTTCTACAACCCCCGGACCGGGACCATCGCCATGTGGCCGGGCCAGGCACCGAGTGCCTCCCGTCCCCCAGCGCTGGCCCTCCTGACTGCGCCTCACTACGGCATGCCCGCAACGCCTCCCTATGGTGTGCCCGTCGTGCCCCAGGCTCCACCCGCGCTCCTGCCCCTGGGGACCCCCACCTCGACGACTTGGTCCCCACCGGCTGGCGGGTGGGACAACGCCTCCCTCGCTGCTGCTTTCAACACCATGGCGATGATCCCTCCCTCCTCCGACTGGGTGATCGACTCTGGTGCCTCATACCACACCACTCCCACTGCAGGCACGCTCTCTCGCTCTCATCCCCCTTTCCTCTCACCCATCCTCGATCGTCGTTGGAAATGGTTCCACTCTGCCAGTCACCTCAGTAGGTGCCTCGGTTCTCCCTGGGCTGTTTTACCTCAACGATGTTCTCGTAGCTCCCTACATCACTCATAATCTTCTTTTTGTCTGTCGATTCACCAATGACAACTCTTGTTCCATTGAGTTTGACCCCTCTGGTTTTTCTGTGAAGGATCTGGCCACCAGGACCCCTCTCGCCCGCTGTGACAGCTCGGGACCGCTCTACACGCTCCAGCCCTCCACCGCCGGCATGTCTCCACCTCCCGTCCTGGTCTCCACCACCTCCTCCACCACTTGGCATCGTCGTCTCGGCCATCCTGGACCCAACATCATGACCAAGATTACCAGTAGTCTAGATCTTTCATGTAGTAGGGGACATTTTGAGGGTCTCTGTCATGCTTGTCAGCTAGGCCGACATACTCGTCTCCCATTTACTACTTCTTTCTTCTCGGGCTGAGCAGGCTTTTGACCTGGTTCACTGTGATCTTTGGACCTCCCCTGTACTCAGTCTCTCTAGTTATAAATACTATTTGGTGATTTTGGATGATTTTCCCATTTTCTCTGGACTTTCCCGCTTCGGTTGAAGTTTGACACATTCCCTACCCTCACACACTTCTTCGCCTAGGTATCCACCCAGTTTCGTCGTCCGGTCCGTGCTCTGCAGTGTGACAATGGCCGCGAGTTTGACAACAACACCTCCCGGTCTTTCTTCCTCACTCATGGCGTCCAGGTGCGTCTCTCGTGCCCCTACACCTCTGCTCAGAACGGCCGGGCCGAACGCATGATCCACACCACCACCAATATGCTCCGCTGCCTTCTATTCCAGGCGTCTCTCCCTGCCAGCTACTGGGCAGAGGCCCTGCACACAGTCACCCACCTCCTCAATCGTCTTCCCTCGAAGGCGGTGAGACACCCTACCCCTCACTTCGCCCTGTACGGCATAGCCCCTTCCTATGACCACCTTCGTGTGTTCGGCTGTGCCTACTACCCTAACACTTCCGCTACCGCTCCTCATAAGCTTTCTCCTCGTTCCACCCACTGCCTATTCCTTGGCTACTCTCCTGACCACAAGGGGTACCGGTGTCTGGACCTCACCTCCCACCGCATCATCATCTCTCGTCACGTTGTCTTCGATGAAGATGTGTTTCCCCTTGCTGGCTCCACCCCACCCACCGGTCTTGGCTCCCTCCTCGAGTCCGATCTGGTTCCCCCCACCACCGGCGCCCCACCTTGCGCCGTTACCTACACCTCATGCGGCCACGACGCCTCCGCTCATGCCCATTTCCACGCCACGCGCGGCCCCGACGACCCCGCCTGCGCCACGCGCGGCCACGTCGATCATGCCAGCGCCACGCACGACACCGTCGACCACGCCTGTGCCACGCGCGGCCCCGTCGATCCTGCCTGTGCCACGCGCGGCCCCGTCGACCCCGGCTCGCTTCACCAACCCCACACTCGTCTACCACCGCCGCGGCCACACCACTACCTCGGTGCCCCCCGACTCGGGCCCATCGACAAGCGCGGCCCGCTTCGCCGACCCCACCGTCGTCTATCACCACCGCGAGCTGGCCATACCCGCCGCTCTCGACGTTCCGGCGGTTCGCTCCGAGTCGTCCGTCTACCACCCGGTCGCCATCCACCGTGACCCCGGGCACGTCCACCCGATGGTGACTCGGCGCGCCGCTGGTGTTCTTCGCCCCGTCGACTGGCTGATCCTGGCAGCTGCTACGTCTAGCACTCCACCCGACGCTTCCCCGATGCCCTCCTCCGTTCGCACTGCCCTCGCCGACCCACATTGGCGTTGTGCTATGGAGGAGGAGTACGCTGCCCTCTTAGCCAACCACACCTGGGACCTGGTGCCGCATCCACCAGGCACCAATGTGGTCACCGGCAAGTGGCTATTTCGCCACAAGCTGACCTCGGACGGATCCCTCCACCGCTACAAGGCCCGTTGGGTCCTTCGGGGCTTCAGCCATCGCCCCGGAGTGGACTAGACGAGACCTTCAGCCCCGTCGTCAAGTTCGCCACTGTTCGTGCCGTCCTCTCCCTTGCCCTCTCCCGTGACTGGGCGATCCATCAGCTCGATGTCAAGAATGCCTTCCTCCATAACACTGATAGAGACTGTCTACTGCAGCCAGCCCACCGGCTTCGTCGATGCTGACCGTCCGGATCTGGTCTGCCGGCTGAACCGGTCCCTGTACAGCCTCAAGCAGGCACCACGAGCCTGGTACAGTCGCTTCACCTCCTACCTAGCCTCCATCGGCTTCGTCGAGGCCAAGTTGGACACGTCCTTGTTCATCTACCGGCGCGGCGACGACACCATCTACCTCCTGCTACGTCGACGACATTGTGCTCATGGCATCCACCGTGGACCTTCTACACCGCACGATCATCGCCCTTCAGCGGGAGGTCGCGATGAAGGACTTAGGGCCCCTACACCACTTCCTCGGCATCACCGCCGAGCGCCGGCCTCAGGGTCTCTTCCTCCACCAGCGCTAGTACACCATTGACATCCTGGAGCGGGCTGGCATGTCTGACTGCAAGCCCTGCTCCACGCCTATCGACACTCAGGCGAAGCTCTCTGAGGACGACGGGCCTCCGGTCACCGACGCGACATCATACCGGAGCCTGACCGGCGCACTCCAGTACCTCACTTTCTCCAGGCCCGACATCGCATACGCCGTCCAGCAGGTGTGTCTACATATGCACACTCCGCGGGAGCCCCATCTCACTGCGCTCAAGCGGATTCTGCGCTACCTCCGCGGCTCCCTCGACTATGGCCTGCTACTCCGCCCATCCCCAACGTCGGAGCTCGTGTTCTACACCGACGCTGACTGGGCTGGCTGTCCCGACACGCGTCGGTCCACCTCCGGTTATGCCATGTTCCTGGGCGCCAACCTCGTTTCTTGGGCCACCAAGCGGCAGCCCGTCGTCTCTCGCTCCAGCGCTGAGGCCGAGTACCGTGTCGTGGCCAACGGTATGGCAGAGGCCTCCTGGCTGCGCCAGCTCCTACACGAGCTCCACAGTCCCCTCCAGTGCACCACCCTCGTCTACTGCAACAACGTCAGCACGGTCTACCTCTCCACCAACCCCGTGCAGCATCAGCGCACGAAGCACGTAGAGATCGACCTGCACTTCGTCTGCGAGCGTGTCGCTGCCGGTGACATTCGGGTTCTCAGCGTCCCCACCACGCTGCAGTTCACCGACATCTTCACCAAGGGGTTACCGTCGAGTGTAGTTTTAGACTTTCGATCTAGTCTCAACATCTGTACAGGATAGAGTTGTGACTACGGGGGGGGGGGGTGTTAGACTACCCATCTAGGGTTTGGGGCCTTCCCCATGTAATTACCGTCTCTTGTAATAGGCCGGGCCCAATTACTCAAGTCTATTAATACTACACCTAACCTTGTTTAGGGTCATGGGTTCTTCCTACAGGTACAAGTAAATAAGAGTGAAGATTATACCAATTGAGAGTGTTGACGGAATACCGGCAAATGGTAGAGAATACCGATGGAGTTGAGTGGAAGCGATGTCTTTGCCGAATACTCCATTTCCCTTTCAATGTAAGACTTAATACAAAAGATGCTCATTGAACCATATTAGTCTTAGCTTAGGCACAAGAAGAATAAGAAATATGTATATGTGCCAAATGAAAGAGACATGATCAAAGGTATATAAAATAGCTATGTGTGCAATGTTTCAAACAAAATTCCGAGAATCAAGAATATTTAGCTCATTCCTAAGTTTGCTAAAGGTTTTCTCATCTAAAGGCTTGGTAAAGATATCGACCAATTGTTCTTTGGTGCTAACATAAGCAATTTTGATATCCCCCCTTTGTTTGTGATCTTTCAAAAAGTGATACCGAATGTCTATGTGCTTAGTGCGGCTGTGTTCAACGGGATTATCTGCCATGCGGATTGCACTCTCATTGTCACATAGGAGAGGGACTTTGCTCAATTTGTAGCCATAGACCCTGAGGGTTTGCCTCATCCAAAGTAATTGCGCACAGCAATGGCCTGCGGCAATGTACTCGGCCTCGGCGGTGGAAAGAGGTACTGAGTTTTGTTTCTTTGAAGCCCAAGACACCAGGGATCTCCCCAGAAACTGACAAGTCCCTGATGTGCTCTTCCTATAAATTTTACACCCTGCCCAATCGGCATCGGAATATCCTATTAAATCAAAAGTGGATCCGTTGGGGGTACCAAAGTCCAAACTTAGGAGTATAAACTAAATATCTCATGATTCTTTTCACGGCCCTAAGGTGAACTTCCTTAGGATCGGCTTGGAACCTTGCACACATGCATAAGGAAAGCATAATATCTGGTCGAGATGCACATAAATAGAGTAAAGATCCTATCATCGACCGGTATACCTTTTGATCTACGGACTTACCTCTAGTGTTGAGGTCGAGATGCCCATTTGTTCCCATGGGTGTCTTGATGGGCTTGGCATCCTTCATTCAAAACTTGTTAAGTATGTCTTGAATGTACTTTGTTTGGCTGATGAAGGTGCCGTCTTGGAGTTGCTTGACTTGAAATCCTAGGAAATACTTCAACTCCCCCATCATAGACATCTTGAATTTTTGTATCATGATCCTACTAAACTCTTCACAAGTAGATTTGTTAGTAGACCCAAATATGATATCATCAACATAAATTTGGCATACAAACAAATCTTTTGCAATAGTTTTAGTAAAGAGTGTAGGATCGGCTTTTCCGACTTTGAAGCCATTAGTGAAAAGGAAATCTCGCAGGCATTCATACCATGCTCTTGGGGCTTGTTTAAGACCATAAAGCGCCTTTGAGAGTTTATACACATGGTTAGGGTACTCACTATCATCAAAGCCGGGAGGTTGCTCAACATAGACCTCTTCCTTGATTGGTCCATTGAGGAAAGCACTCTTCACGTCCATTTGATAAAGCTTAAAGCCATGGTAGGTTGCATAGGCAAGTAATATACGAATTGACTCAAGCCTAGCTATGGGTGCATAAGTTTCACCAAAAGTCCAAACCTTCGACCATGCTCATCTTGCTTGTTGCGGAATACCCATTTGGTACCTACAACATTTTGATTAGGATGTGGAACTAAATGCCATACCTCATTCCTCGTGAAGTTGTTGAGGTCCTCTTACATAGCCAGCACCCAATCCGAATCTCTTAGTGCATCCTCCACCCTGTATGGCTCAATAGAAGATACAAAAGAGTAATGTTCACATAAATGTGCAACTCGAGATCTAGTGGTTACCCCCTTATGAATATAACCAAGGATGGAGTTGACGGGGTGATCTCGTTGAATTGCTTGGTGGACTCTTGGGTGTGGCGATCATTGACCCTGTATCTCTTGATCAACTTCCTTGTCTTCATTCTCTTCATCTCCCCCTTGATCATTGTCTTCCTCTTGAGGTGGCTCATCCTCTTGATCTTCATTTTCATCATCTTGATCTTGATCCTCATCTTGAGTGGGTGGAGATGCTTGGTTGGAAGATGACGGTTGATCTTGTGCTTGTGGAGGCTCTTTGGATTCCCTAGGACACACATCCCCAATGGACATGTTCCTTAGCGCGACGCATAGAGCCTCTTCATCATCTAGTTCATCAAGATCAACTTGCTCCACTTGGGAGCCATTAGTCTCATCAAACACAATGTCACAAGAAACCTCAACTAATCCAGTGGATTTGTTGAAGACTCTATATGCCCTTGTGTTTGAGTCATAACCTAGTAAAAAGCCTTCTACTGCCTTAGGAGCAAATTTAGATTTTCTGGAGATCATTATATCCTAAGGGAGATAATGCTTCGAAGGATGAAGATTTTTAACCATTAACATTTGTGTTGCCTTGTTCTTAATTCATAGCATTTGAGAACAAGTGACCAACACTATCATTTTCAGTCCTAAGGCTAGAAATTGACTCATTCAATTTATCAATCTTAGCATTTAAACTAGCATTTTCATTTCTAAGACTGGTAATTGAATCATGGCAAATGCTAAGCTCCTTAGTCAAGTTTTCACATTTTTCTACTTCCTGAGCATAAGCATTTTTTACTTTAACATGTTTTTATTTTCTTTAATAAGGAATTCCTCTTGGCTATCCAAGAGTTCATCCTTCTCATGAATAGCTCCTATTAGTTTATTTAATTTTTCCTTTTGTTGCATGTTAAGGTTGGCAAACAGAGTGAGCAAATCATCTTCATCTTCACTAGAACTACCCTCATCACTAGATGTAGTATACTTGGGGTGGTTCTAGATTGTACCTTCTTTTTGTCGTCCTTTGCCATGAGGCACTTGTGGTCGACGTTGGGGAAGAGGAGGCCCTTGTTGATGGCGATGTTGGCGGCGTCCTCGTCGGAGTCCCATTCCCGACACATGTGGGCATTACCGCCCTTCCTTTTGTAGTACCTCTTCTTCTTCTTCTTCTTCCCCTTCTTGTCGTCGCCCCTATCACTATCACTTGAAATTGGACATTTAGCACTAAAATGACCGGGCTTACCACACTTGTAGCACACCTTCTTGGAGCGGGGCTTGTAATCCTTCCCCCTCCGTTGCTTGAGGATTTGGCGGAAACTCTTGATGATGAGCGTCATTTCCTCATTGTCAAGCTTGGAGGCATCGATGGAAGCCTACTTGATGTAGACTCCTCTTTCTTCTCTTCCGTCACTTTGAATGCGACAGGTTGCACCTCGGGTGTGGAGGTGGCACCTTGCTCCAAGTTGACAATATATTTGGAGTCTTTGATCATAAGTTCAAAGCTCACAAACTTGCCAATCACTTCCCCGGGAGACATTAGTTTATATCTAGGATCCCCACATATTAATTGAACTTGAGTGGGATTACGAAATACGAGGGATCTAAGAATAACCTTGACCATTTCATGGTCGTCCCATTTGGTGCTCCCGAGGTTGCGCACTTGGATCACCATGGTCTTTAGCCGGTTGTACATTGCTTGCGGCTCTTCTCCTTTGTTGAGGACGAATCGACCAAGTTCACCCTCGATTGTCTCGCGATTGGTGATCTTGGTCACCTCATCTCCTTCGTGCGCGGTCTTGAGCACGTCCCAAATTTCTTTGGCACTCTTCAACCCTTGCATATTATTATACTCCTCACGACATATAGAGGCGAGGAGCATAGAAGTTGCTTGGAAGTTAAAGTGTCGTATTTGGGCAGCCTCGTCCGAGTCATAATCCTTATCCCCCACCTGTGGTACCTGCGCTCCAAACTCAACAATATCCCATATGCTTTCGTGGAGTGAGGTTAGGTGATGCCTCATTTTATCACTCCACATACAATAATCTTCACCATCAAAATATGGTGGTTTGCCTAAGGGAACGGAAAGCAAAGGAGCGCGCTTTGAAATACGGGGATAACAGAGTGGCATCTTACTATACTTCTTGCGCTCATGGCGCTTAGAAGTGACAGACGAGTCGAAGCTTGAAGACATGGAGGGCGACAAAGAGTCGGTCTCGTAGTAGACCACCTTCTTGATCTTCTTCTTCTTGTCACCCTTCCGATGCGTCTTGTTGGAGGAAGAGGATTCCTCCTTATGCTTGTGGCCGAACTCTCTCGAAAGAGTTCTCCCTGAGCTTGCGGGCTTGTCGCCGGTCATGATCTCCCTCTTGGCGTGTTCTCCCGACATCACTTCGAGTTCTTAGACTCTAATGAAGCACCGGACTCTGATACCAATTGAAAGTCACCTAGAGGGGGGGGGGGTGAATAGGCGTAATCTGAAATTTACAACTTTAAACACACACTACAAACCGGAGTTAGCGTTAGAACAAATATCAAGTCCAGGAGAGAAGGGGAAAACAAATCAACCAATAAATAAAGCGGATGAACACGATGATTTGTTTTATCGAGGTTCGGTTCTAAAGAACCTAGTCCCCGTTGAGGTGGTCACAAAGACTGGGTCTCTTTCAACCCTTTCCCTCTCTCAAATGGTCACTTAGACCGAGTGAGCTTTCTCCTTAATCAAAGGGGTCACTTAGACCCCGCAAGGACCACCACAACTTAGGTGTCTTTTGCTTTGATTACAATTCACTTGGGAACAAGAATGAGGAAGGAAGAAAGCGATCCAAGCACAAGAGCGCAAAAGAACACGAACACACTCTATCTCAAGTCACTAGGTGGTTGGAATGAATTTGGGACTTGGAGAGGCTTTGATTCTTTTGAATTGTGTATAGGAGTGAATGCACTAGCTCTTGTATTGAATGGGAACTTCAGAAAACTTGGATGCTTGGAGTTGTGGTGGTTGGGGGTATTTATAGCCCTCAACCACCAACAAGCCGCTGGGGAAGGCTGCTGTCGATGGGCACATCGGACAGTCCGGTGCGCCACCGGACAGGCACTGTAGGCTGTCCAGTGCGTCGCCACGTCACCCAACCGTTAAGGTTCTGACTCAAACGACCGTTGGAGAGCTTGTCCTCCTGTGGCACCGGACAGTCCGGTGCGCCACCGGGCAGGTACTATTCATTGTCCGGTACGCCTCTGGCTCTGCGGCTCTGACTCTGCGCGCACTGTTCATCTCTCACCCGCTTTTGCAGTCGATCGTTGGAGCGAGTAGCCGTTGCTCCGGTGGCACACCGGACAGTCCGGTGAATTATAGCAGAGTGCGGTTCAGTTTTCCCGAGAGTGGCTGGTTCGTCTTTGTACGGACATGGTGCACCAGACAGTCCGGTGCGCCAATCCACAACACACTCAAGTTTCTTTGCTCCTTTGAATTTGATCCCCAACTTGAATATTTATTGGTTTGTGTTGAACCTTTTTGCACCTGTAGAACATGTATTCTAGAGCAAACTAGTTAGTCCATTATTTGTGTTGGGCATTCAACCACTAAAATTAATTGTGGGAAAAGGTTAACACTATTTCCCTTTCACAAAGGTATATGAATGAGATTGCGAGAAGCATTTTCAAGATTTGAAATTTCTCCCCCTTGTTCCAAATGTTTTTCCTTTGACTTGATAAAACTTCCCCTGAATGAAATTCTCCTCTTAGCTTTCAAGAGGGTTTTTGAAATGGATATCAATTTGAAGAAATGACTTTTAAAGATACCAATTTGAAAGTCTATCTTTAAAGATACCAATTGAAGAGATTCCCATTATTTGGATACCAATTGAAATTTTGTTATCTCAAGACAAGTGAAGCATGAATACCAATTGAGAAATTGCCAAATATCAATTGAAGTTTTATTGCGAAATTTTTGAAATGGTGGTGCGGTCCTTTTGCTTTGGGCTTAATATTTTCTCCCCTTTGGCATTAATCGCCAAAAACGGAGACTTTTTGAGAGCCCCGCATTGGTACAAGTAAATAAGAGTGAAGGATTATACCAATTGAGAGTGTGTGGAGTAACGATGAAGGGTAAATGATATTGGTAGAGTGGAGTGGAAGCCTTGTTTTCGCCGAATACTCCATTTCCCTTTTAATCTATGACTTAGTATAAAAATATACTTGAAAAACACATTAGTCGTAGCCTTGGTACATAAATAATAAAAAATATGCATTTGTACCAAATGAAAGAGATATGATCAAAGGTATATAAATGAGCTATGTGTGCAATCTTTCAATCAAAATCCCGAGAATCAAGTATATTTAGCTCATTCCTAAGTTTGCTAAAGGTTTTCTCATCTAATGGCTTGGTAAAGATATCGGCTAATTGATTCTTGGTGTTTACATAAGCTATTTTGATATCCCCCTTTGTTGGTGATCTCTCAGAATGTGATACCGAATGTCTATGTGCTTAGTGCGACTGTGTTCAACAGGATTATCTGCCATGTGGATTGCACTCTCATTATCACATAGGAGAGGGACTTTGCTCAATTTGTAGCAATAGTCCGTGAGGGTTTGCCTCATCCAAAGTAATTGCGCACAACACTGGCCTGCGGCAATATACTCGGCTTCGACGGTGGAAAGAGCTACGAAGTTTTGTTTCTTTGAAGCCCATGACACCAGGGATCTCCCCAGAAACTGACAAGTCCCTGATGTGCACTTCCTATCAATTTTAAACCCTGCCCAATCGGCATCGGAATAACCTATTAAATCAAAGGTGGATCCCTTGGGGTACCAAAGCCCAAACTTAGGAGTGTAAACTAAATACCTCATGATTCTCTTCACGGTTCTAAGGTGAACTTTCTTAGGATCGGCTTGGAACCTTGCACACATGCATACAGAAAGCATAATATCCAGTAAAGATGCACATAGAGTAAAGATCCTATCATCGACCGATATACCTTTTGATCTACGGATTTACCTCCCGTGTCGAGGTCGAGATGCCCATTAGTTCCCATGGGTGTCTTGATGGGTTTGTCATCCTTCATTCCAAACTTCTTAAGTATGTCTTGAATGTACTTAGTTTGGCTGATGACGGTGCCATCTTGGAGTTGCTTGATTTGAAATCCTAGGAAATACTTCAACTCCCCCATCATTGACATCTTGAATTTATGTATCATGATCCTACTAAACTCTTCACAAGTTGATTTGTTAGTAGACCCAAATATGATATCATCAACATAAATTTGGCATAGAAACAAATCTTTTTCAACAGTTTTAGTAAAGAGAGTAGGATCGGCTTTTCCGACTTTGAAGCCATTAGTGATAAGAAAATATCGCAGACATTCATACCATGCTCTTGGGGCTTGCTTGAGCCCATAAAGCGCCTGTGAGAGCTTATAAACATGATTAGGGTACTCACTATCTTCAAAGCCAGGAGGTTGCTCAACGTAGACCTCTTCCTTGATAGGTCCATTGAGGAAGGCACTTTTCACGACCATTTGATAAAGCTTAAAGCCATGATAAGTAGCATAAGCAAGTAATATACGAATTGACTCAAGCCTAGCTACGGGTGCATAAGTTTCATCGAAATCCAAACCTTCGACCTATGAATAACCTTTAGCCACAAGTCGGGCTTTATTTCTTGTCACCACACCATGCTCATCTTGCTTGTCGCGGAATACCCATTTGGTACCTACAACATTTTGATTAGGATGTGGAACTAAATGCCATACCTCATTCCTTGTGAAGTTGTTGAGTTCCTCTTGCATTGCCATCACCCAATCCGGATCTCTTAGTGCATCCTCTATCCTGTAAGGCTCAATAGAGGACACAAAAGAGTAATGCTCATAGAAATGTGCAACTCGAGATCTAGTGGTTACCCCCTTATGAATGTCACCACAGATGGAGTTGACGGGGTGATCTCGTTGAATTGCTTTGTGGACTCTTGGGTGTGGCGGTCTTTGACCCTGAATTTCTTGATCATCTTCCTTGTCCTCATTGACTTCGTCTCCCCCTTGATCATTGTCCTCTTCTTAAGGTGGCTCATCCTCTTGATTTTCATCATCTTGAGCCTGTTCCTCATCTTGAGTTGGTGGAGATGCTTGGTTGGAAGATGACAGTTGATCTTGTGCTTGTGGAGGCTCTTCGAATTCCTTAGGGCACACATCCCCAATGGACATGTTCCTTAGCGCGACGCACGGAGCCTCTTCATCATCTAGTTCATCAAGATCAACTTGCTCTACTTGGGAGCCATTAGTCTCATCAAACACAATGTCACAAGAAACCTCAACTAATCTAGTGGATTTGTTGAAGACTCTATATGCCCTTGTGTTTGAGTCATATCCTAGTAAAAAGCCTTCTTCAGCCTTAGGAGCAAATTTAGATTTTCTACCTCTTTTAACAAGAATAAATCATTTGCTTCCAAAGACTCTAAAATATGAAACATTGGGCTTTTTACCGGTGAGGAGTTCATATGATGTCTTCTTGAGGATTCAGTGAAGGTAGAGCCGGTTGATGGAGTAGCAGGCGGTGTTAATCGCCTCGGCCCAAAACTGGTCCGGTGTCTTGTACTCATCAAGCATGGTTCTTGCCATATCTAGTAGAGTTCGATTCTTCCTCTCCACTACACTATTTTGTTGTGGTGTGTAGGGAGAAGAGAACTCATGCTTGATGCCCTCTTCCTCAAGAAAGCCTTCAATTTGTGAATTCTTGAACTCCGTCCCATTATCGCTCCTTATCTTTTTTATCCTTAATCTGAACACCCAAGCCCATCTTAAGAATCCTTTTAAGGTCTCTTAGGTTTGAGATTTTTCCTACAAAAAGAACACCCAAGTGAAGCGAGAATAATCATCCACAATAACTAGACAGTACTTACTCCTGCCGATGCTTATGTAAGCGATCGGGCCGAATAGATCCATGTGGAGTAGCTCGAGTGGTCTGTCAGTCGTCATTATGTTTTTGTGTGGATGATGAGCGCCAACTTGCTTTCCTGCTTGGCATGCGCTACAAACCCTGTCTTTCTCAAAATGAACATTTGTTAGTCCTAAAATGTGCTCTCCCTTTAGAAGCTTATGAAGATTCTTCATTCCAACATGGGCTAGTCGGCGGTGCCAGAGCCAACCCATGTTAGTCTTAGCAATTAAGCAAGTGTCTAGTTCAGCTTGATTAAAGTCAACTAAGTATAGCTGACCCTCTAGCACTCCCTTAAAAGCTATTGAATCATCACTTCTTCTAAAGACAGTAACACCTATATCAGTAAAAAGACAGTTGTAGTCCATTTTACATAATCGAGAAACAGAAAGCAAATTGTAATATACAGAATCTTTAAGAAAAAACATTGGAAATAGAATGGTCAGGAGATATAGCTATTTTACCCAAACCTTTGACCAAACCTTGATTTCCATCCCCGAATGTGATAGCTCTTTGGGGATCTTCATTTTTCTCATAGGAGGAGTACATCCTTTTCTCCCCTGTCATGTGGTTTGTGCACCCGCTATCGATTATCCAACTTGAACCACCGGATGCATAAACCTACAAAACAAATTTAGGCCTTGTTCTTAGGTACCCAAATAGTCTTGGGTCCTTTGACGTTAGAAACAAGCACCTTAGGTACCCAAACACAAGTCTTTGAACTCTTGTGTTTGCCCCCAACATATTTGGCAACTACTTTGCCTGATTTGTTAGTGAGCACATATGAAGCATCAAAAGCCTTAAAGGAAATGTTATGCTCATTTGATGCAACAGGAGTTTTCTTTTTAGGCATTTTAACATGTGTAGAATGCCTAGAGCTAGAAGCCTCATTTTTATACATAAATGCATGATGACAAATAGTGTGAGGTTTCCTAGCATGAATTCTTCTAATTTTGTGCTCAGGATAGTTAGCAGGATATAAAATGTAGCCTTCACTATCCTGAACCATGGGAGCTTTGCCCTTAACAAAATTAGACAATCTTTTAGGGGCATTAAGCTTGACATTGCTCCCTTGTTGGAAACTAATGCCATCCTTAATGCCTGGGCGTCTCCCATTATAGAGCATGCTTCTAGCAAATTTAAACTTTTCATTTTCAAGTTCATGCTCATTAATTTTAGCAGTCAATTTAGCTATGTGATCATTTTGTTGTTTAATCATGGCAATGTGATCATCAATAGCTTCAACATTAATATCTCTACATCTAGTACAAATAGACACATGCTCAACAGTAGATGTAGAGGGTTTGCAAACATTTAATTCTTCTATCTTAGATTTTAATTTAGAATTCTCATCTCTAAGATAGGAAATGGAATCATTGCAATCATTCAATTCTTTAACCTTAGAAATTAAACTAGCATTTTAAATTCTAAGACTAGTAATTGAATCATGACAAATGCTAAGCTCCTTAGATAAGTTTTCACATTTCTCTACTTCCTGAGCATAAGCATTTCTCAATTTAACATGTTTTTTGTTTTCTTTAATAAGGAAGTCCTCTTGGCTATCCAAGAGTTCATCCTTCTCATGAATAGCTTCTATGAATTCATTTAATTTTTCTTTTTCTCCATGCTAAGGTTGGCAAAAAGAGTAAGTAAAGCATCTTCATTTTCACTAGAGCTACCATCATCACTAGATGTTGTATATTTGGGGGTGGCTCTAGAGTGTACCTTCTTTTTCTTGTCGTCCTTAGCCATGAAACATTTGTGGTCGACGTTGGGGACGAGGAGTCCCTTGTTGACGGCGATATTGGCGGTATCCTCATCGGAGGAGGAGTCGGTGGAGCTCTCGTCGGAGTCCCATTCCCAACACACGTGGGCATCACCGTCCTTCCTTTTGTAGTACCTCTTCTTCTCCTTCTTCCCCTTCTTGTCGTCATCCCTGTCACTTTCACTTGACATTGGACATTTTGCAATAAAATGACCAGGCTTACCACATTTATAGCACACCCTTTTGGAGTGGGGTTTGTAGTCCTTCCCCCTCCTTTGCTTGAGGATTTGGCAGAAGCTCTTGATGATGAGTGCCATCTCCTCGTTGTCGAGCTTGGAGGCGTCGATTGGAAGCCTACTTGGTGTAGACTCCCTCTTCTCTTCTTTCGTCGCTTTGAATGCGACGGGTTGCAGCTCGGGTGTGGAGGTGGCGCTTTGCTCCAAGTTGACAATGTGTTTGGAGTCTTTGATCATAAGTTCAAAGCTCACAAACTTGCCAATAACCTCATCGGGAGATATTAGTTTATATCTAGGATCCCCACGTATTAGTTGAACTTGAGTAGGATTACGAAAAATAAGGGATCTTAGAATAACCTTGACCATTTCATGGTCATCCCATTTGGTGCTCCCGAGGTTGCGCACTTGATTGACCATGGTCTTTAGCCGGTTGTACATTGCTTACGGCTCTTCTCCTTTGTTGAGGACGAATCGACCGAGTTCGCCCTCGATTGTCTCACTCTTGGTGATCTTGGTCACCTCATCTCCTTCGTGTGGGGTCTTGAGAACGTCCCAAATCTCTTTGGCGTTCTTCAACCCTTGTACCTTGTTATACTCATCTCGACACAAGGAAGCGAGGAGTATAGACGTGGCATGGGAGTTAAAGTGCCTAATTTTGGCGGCCTCGTCCAAGTCGTAGTCCTTGTCCCCCACCTGTGGTACCTGCGCTCCAAATTCAACTATGTCCCATATGCTTTCGTGGAGTGAGGTTAGATGATGCCTCATTTTATCACTCCACATACAATAATCCTCACCATCAAAATATGGTGGTTTGCCTAAATGAATGGAAAGTAGTGGAGCGTGTTTTGAAATACGAGGATAGCATAGGGGCATCTTACTATACTTCTTGCGCTCATGGCGCTTAGAAGTAGTGGACGACGATTTGGAGTCGGAGGTGGAGGGTGACGAAGAGTCGGTCTCGTAGTAGACCACTCTCTTCATCTCCTTCTTGTCACCTCTTCGATGTGACTTGATGGAGGAAGAGGATTCCTCCTTATGCTTGTTGCCGGAGTCTCTTGAGAGAGTCCTCCCCGAGCTTGCGGGCTTGTCGCCAGTCACGATCTCCCTCTTAGCGTGTTCTCCCGACATCACTTCGAGTTGTTAGACTCTAATGAAGCACCGGGCTTTGATGCCAATTGAAAGTCGCCTAGAGGGGGTGAATAGGCGAAACCTGAAATTTATAACTTTAAACACGCACTAAGGTCGGGGGTAGCGTTAGAGTTAAACTCAAGTCACGAAGAGAGGGAAAAACAAATCAACCAAGAAATAAGGCGAGTGAACACGGTGATTTGTTTTACCGAGGTTTGGTTCCAAAGAACCTAGTCCCCGTTGAGGAGGTCACAAAGACTGTGTCTATTTCAACCCTTTCCTTCTCTCAAACGGTCACTTAGACCGAGTGAGCCTTCTTCCTTAATCTCACGGGTCACTAAGACCCCGCAAGGACCACCACACACTTGGTGTCTCTTGCCTGGCTTACAAAGCACTTGAGAATAAGAATGGGAAAAGAAGAAAGGCAATCCAAGAAGCAAGAGCTCAAAAGAACACAAAATCTCTCTCTCACAAGCCACTAAGTGCTTGCAATTAATTTGGGACTTAGGAGAGGCTTCGATCTTTTGAATTGTGTCTAGGAGTGAATGCTAGAGCTCTTGTATTCTATGTGATGTTCAGAAATCTTGGATTCTTGGAGTTGTGGTGGTTGGGGGATATTTATAGCCCTCAACCACCAAAGTAGCCGTTGGAGAGGCTGCTGGCGATGGGCACAGCGGACAGTCCGGTACGTCACCCAACCATTAGGGTCTGGAGCCCGGTCGACCGTTGGGGGCTTTGTCCTCTTGCGGCACCGGACAGTCCAGTGTCCTCTGACTTCGCGGCTCTGACTTCTATCGCTGCACTATTCACGTGTCAGGTTCTTTTGCAGTCGACCGTTGCACGTAGATAGCCGTTGCCCGCTGGCTCACTGGACAGTCCGATGGCACACCGGACTGTCCGGTGAATTATAGCGGAGCGCGCCCGCGTTTTCCCGAGAGTGGCTGGTTGGACCATGTACGGTCCTGGTGCACCAGACACTGTCCGGTGGCACACCGGACAGTCCAGTGCGCCATACCACAGCACACTCAAGTCCTTTTTGCTCCTTTTGAATTGGGTCCCTAACTTGAATATTTATTGGTTTGTGTTGAACCTTATGCACCTGTAGAACATGTATTCTAGAGCAAACTAGTTAGTCCATATGTTTGTGTTGACAATCAACCACCAAAATTAATTATAGGAAAAGGTTAACCCTATTTCCCTTTCAGAGACAGGAGAAGAAGCCTTGAACGCCCTCTGCTGACGAAGTAGCAGAAATTTTAAAGGTAATGACTGATTCCCCGTACTTCAAGTTGCTAAGTCCTCTGGGATCAGAACTGACACAATTTTTACAGAAGAAAGGACAACCTTCGGCTGCAAAGGAGAAGGTTGAAGGGCAAAAGAAACGACGAATAGTTAACGTAATGCAAGCCGCCGAGCAAACACCGCCTTCAGCCTCAACGGCTGAAATAGTGACTGCTGCGGGTGTCGAAGCTGATGCTGCTGCCGAAGTCAAAAACACTGATGAAACTGTAACAACAATGTCAGATATTGATAGGCTCATATCAGATGTGGTTAAAGATGTGGCTATAAAGAAAGAAATGGCCGCAGCGCCAAGCAAAGAAAGGGATGTTGATGCTAGCCCTTCAGGCGAAAAAATTTCGATCTTCGGCACCTGGGCGGCCAAGAATTGTCTGAAGAGGACAAGTCAGAGTTGCAGGAATTTGTTGTATCCTACGGATATCAACCAGGGGCTTTGCTCTTCGGGGGGTTAATGAGGAGATCCTAGGATGCATCCGCGATCGCGCCAGAGCGAAGATAGCAGACACTATCCAAGAGTGTTGGCTTTCTGAAGCTAGAGGCTGATATCAGCTGCTACCGACGGCAACATATTGTCGATAGCTTATTTTATTCCAGTTTCAAGGTGAGACCCTTGACTAGGTTGTTATTATTATCATTTTCGCGGTGAATTAAATGTTCTGACCATGACTTGTTGTTGCAGAGCATGCTGCTGAGCAAAGCTTTGAAAATGCAGCAGGATAATGAAGTTAAGAAAAACGAGATTATAATTGATGGCTTAGAGAATAAAATAAAGGATCTTGAAGCTTCTCTAGAGGAGAAATATTTTCTGCTGTGAGCAACCGAAGGCTCCCTCGCGGAAGTACAGTCTCAAAATACCAAACTAAGCGAGAAACTTGATAATGCTCAAACAATTTTAAAGGAAAAATTAGAGCGCTTCGAGCAAGAAACAAAAGAATTGCAAGCAAAAGCTGAAGCTGAAGCTGAGAAAAGTACGAAGCTACATGAGTCATTGAAAGACCTTCGGAATAAGTGCACGAATTTCGCCACCTACTGTGTGAACTGACTAAAAGGAATATTCAACTCGGTTGGGGCCAGTTTTGAAGAAATTGCTCCTTTGGCTGAAGATATCCCCAAAGCCTTTGAGCACATTAAAAACGAAGTTGAAGCACTCGATGAAGTTATAACTGAGCACGGGGATTTCTGTGCTCTGTTAGCTTCTCGTGGCACAGCTGCTGCATTTTTGAAGGCCGGATGTACTCATGCTAAAACAGTTAACAAACCAACCTTCAGCCTCTCATCGTCAGACCTAGTTGATATTCCTGGTGAAGCCCGTAGCATTGGAAATAAATTTATCACTCAAATTTGGGCTAAGGGCGGGCGCGAGTTAGCTGGAGATGAAGCTCGGAAACTGCTCAATTCAGTATGAAACTTTTACCTGTCTTTTACCTTGTTTTTCTTTATTACATTTGTGATTATCTTATATCGTCATCTGTCTGCAGGATGGTGGCGACGAAGGTTGCTGAGCCAAAGCTTGTTCCAAAGGGCTGAAGGCTCTTAGAGCTTCTTTTTGTAATTACCTATAGAAACCTTGGGATCTCTTTTGCATTATTTGACGAAAGATTGTAATTGAGAGTTGAACACAACATTGTACATATTTGTCCATACCTTGTAATATAATTTTACCTCTTTGTCCATGTATGAATTGCTTTGCTATGGACGAAACCCACACTTACAATTTATGAGCCGAAGGCGAAAAACACCTTCCCTTCTTTTTGTTCACATCGAAGCATCTTCGTATTCAACGAAGCATTTTGTCACCAAAGATAGGCATCTTTTTTCTTTCATGTTAACGCATGTGCTTCATGTCATGATAATGATGATCCTACGAATGTCTAATGAATGTTTGTATGAATGCAAAGAATGATGTGATGGAATATGCAAATGTATGACCCGAACACACACGAAGCCACACCCAAACTCTGCATCCCCTTAGGAACGAGTTTTGAGTCTCTTCACCTTCTATTTAGGTGGCATTCAAGCACTGCATCCCCTTAGGAATGACTTTTGAGCTTCTTCACCTTCTATTTTGGTGGCATTTAAGCTCTACAATTCCCTTAGGAACGACTTTTGAGCTTCTTCACCTTCTATTTCGGTGGCATTTTGGCTCTGCATTCCCTTAGGAACGACTTTTGAGCTTCGGAACTTACTCTGCGCTCCCTTAGTAACGACTTTTGTAGTTTCGTCACCCTCCAGGTGATACTTTAGCTTTGCATCCCCTTAGGGACAACTTTTGGGCTTCTCCCTATTCTTTTTGCACTCGATGGTGCAGATTCTGATGTTACATGTTACATTCTTGGGGGAACTTGGCCCTTGTATTGCATAGGGCTAAACAAAAAAAATGAAAATTACAACCTATAGCCCCATTAAAAACCTTTCTCCCCTCCTAAAACGAAAAGGGTGCCATAGAAAAAGAATAAGAAAATTACATCAATTACACATAATATCGCCGAAGCTCATCGGCATTCCAAGAACTGGGTATGTCGTTGTCGTCCATGTCCTTCAATCTATAAGAACCGGGTCTTGATGAAGATACTACCAAAAAAGGGCCTTCCCATTTTAGCTGAAGCTTCCCCACTGTATTAGGGTTAGCTATCCTTCGAAGCACCAAATGACCTGGCTTGATATTTTTCAATCGATCTTTTCTGTCACGCCATTTAATTATTTCGGTCTAGTATTTATTAATGTGCTATATGGCCTGAAGTTTGGTCCCTTCTATGGTGTCTTTTGTTACTTGACAATCGACTTCATCTTCCGTCGAAGCTAGGGTTCTTATTGAACCCATTCTTGCTTCTTCCGGTGTTATTGCTTCGTCACCGAACAGAAGCTTGAATGGAGTAAACCCTGTTGACCTTGATACAGTGGTGTTGTGGCTCCAAACCACTTTTATTAATTCGTCTGGCCACTTCCCTTTCGGCTGATTGAAGATTGACTTCATTATTCCTGTTATTATGATTCCATTTGCCCTTTCTACCAACCCATTTGACTCTGGGTGCCTCTTTCACACCCGGTTTTAGAAGGCAAACCGAATGCGAACCATGTATGTGCCAGGATCAGCAATTCACGTACACAACAGTTACATAACATGGACATCATCACACAGTGCTCAAATAGTATTTTAAAGGGGAATAATAGTCGATTACATCATATGTCTGAGACATCCACATAGTCTTTACAATGAATCAAAGTGCGGAAAAGAAACGTAGATAAACGCGGCCTTCACAGGCAGCCGACTGGGGGTTGCCGCTAACCCACGCCTAAAACTCGTCGTAGTCTTGGAACTCCTGGAAGTCTCCTTCCATGGCTTCATCTTCTCCTGAGCAGTGGTTGCAATGCTGACAACCTGGGGATGGGGGGGTTGGTGTGTAGAGCAAGGGTGAGTACACATCAACATACTCAGCAAGTATGATGTTTGGCTGTAGTGGACTAGCTTTATATGGGGGGTAAGTCAAGCAGTTGCTTTTAGTTGGTCAGATTATTATTGTTAATAGTAGAGAAAGCCAAGTTTTAGATTTAGCCCACATTATTAACCCAAACGTACTCCTTTCCAAACGGAAAGAGTACCACTTACCATTACCAGAGTCAAAACCAAGAACCATCAATCTCATTGCCACCTGCAAACCGAACATCTCTGATCAAGTACCACTAATCACTGGAGCTCCCTTGGCTGCTCATAACCGCGAGCACAACTGATATATCAGTTTTCATACACTCTGCAGAGGTTGTGCACTTTACCCACAAGTCGTGATTCCCTTTCTACCCGGAGATCATGACTCTCCATTGATCACTACCAAGGTGACCCAGCAGGGCATCACTACGTAGACTTTACAAAGATTCCCTAGGACTGTAGCCGCCCGTTAGGTTTCCTAAATGCACCGCACTCCTCCCCAAGGGGCGAACCCAAACTTGGCAGAGCGAGCCGCATACACCGAGCCCCATTGACGGCACGACAGCTAAGCGAACTACACCCCGGATCCTCTAATTATTCAGCTAAGGGCACCCCATTCCACCCTCATGGTTGCACTGTTTTCCCGGGCGGTCATCCAACGAATAGATCCTTACAGAGAGGCACTCGAGAAACCGCTCGAGCCCCCTTAAAGACCACAAGTATAACATCATAATAAAAGAGGGGAAAACATCGTATCATTGATAATTCTCATCATGTTCATTGATTAGAGTTGAGCAATAGCATAAAGCTAAACAATAATAATCCAACCCAAATAGGTAAACAAGGACAGGGATAACAAAGCTAGTCAATCCTTAGGTATAACTGTGAAATGCGGGAGGTGAATTAAAGAATGTATAGGACAGAGATAGGTCAAGGGACACTTGCCTCCACCAACCGACTGCTGCTCAGGGGCTTCTCCTGCGAGTTCTTCGGGCTCCTCAACCGAATCGTTCTCTATACGAGCGCAAACATACATACATCCACACATTTAATACAAAAGAACAGTACACCATACAATAGGATGCAATAAATAAACAGACGTTCCACGCGGGCTCGCAATTACGGTTAAGAGAGAAAGAGGAAAAGACAGTCGAGAAACGATCACGTTACATTATTATAAATTAAACCACACGTTCAATTGAAGGGCATTAATGTGGACACTACGTTTAGCATAAAGTAAAGTCATGTTTCATGTCTAATCATTGTAAGCAGATGAAGATAAATTAAAAGGATTGTCACGCGGCGAGACGCGCGACATAGCACTCTAAATTGAATTAAGAAATCAACGACTCGTCGTGCGACAGAGTGCACGACGAGACACTTGCATTAATTATAAAGAGACGTTGAGCGTCGCACGGCGAAACGCACGACGGCATACGTCAACAGAACTGAGTTTAAAGTGGAACATCGCGTGGCTCAACGCGCGACGTCACACATTAAACAACCTGAAATTAAAATGGATCGTCGCGCGACGAAGCGCACGACGCAACACATCAATAGGATCTGGAATTAGATAAATTCGTCACACGATGAATCACGCGACACAACACGCTAACTAACGGAGTTTAAAATTAACTAAAAACCAAGAATGATCACCGCGCGCGTGGGGTTGCGCACGCGGGAACGCGTTAGGGGTAAACGGGGGAGCGCGACGCCGCGCTGAGGCCACGCGAGCCACGCCGAGGGCCGGGACGCCGCGCGCAGGGGCCGGGGACCGCGCCGGGGGGCCGAGCCGCCGAGCCGGGGGCAGGGCCGCCGCGAGGGAGCGAGTAGAGGGCGGGCGGGCCACGCCGGGGCTGGGGGGCGCCGCCGCGGGGAGGGGGTAGGGGCGGGGTCGCGCCGCCGCGCAGGGGGCTGGGGCGGGATTGCGCCGCGCCGCCACGCCGGGGAGGGGGCAGGGGCGAGCGCCGTGTCGGGGGCCGAGGCGGGGGCGAGCACCGCCGCGCAGGGGCCGGGGCGGGGTCGCGCCGGGGCCGGGGAGGGAGGGGCGGGGGCGAGCTCTGCCGGGGCAGGCCACCGCGCGCAGGGCGATCAGGGGCGAGCGTCGCCACGGGCAGGGGCGCACGCGCAGGGGAAAGAGGGAGGGCACGCACAGGGAAGAGAAGGGGAGGGAGAGGGAGAGAGAGGAGAAGGGAAGGGTAGGGGAAAAACTCACCTCCGGGGATCCAACTCCGGCGATCACCGTCTCCAAAACCTAGGGCACCACGGGAGAGAGAGAAGGAGAGATGAGAGAGAGAGAGGTAGCTGTGCGGGAAGAATCAAATGAGCCAAACGGATCTGGGGGAGGGGGGCGCGCGGGCCGGGCCGGGCTAGGCTGGGCTGGGCTAGATCACATCACGGATCGAAACCCATGACACGCACGACCATTAAACAAAATCCAATTGTGAACCGAAATCCGAAACAGGACGAGACGAACACGCGACATCAGATAAAGAAAGGCGCTTCGGCATGATGCAACACCCATGACACTTAGGTTTTGGTTTATACATGACACGGACACCTGTCACTATACTGGTTTGAAATTAGGAAGAAGGAGCGAAACAGGAAGAGAAAAGAGAGTAACGCCCGAATTTGGTGAGAGAAAAGAAGAAAAAATTCCACCCCCAAATTCAGGGCGTTACAAACCTATCCCCCTTAAAAGAATCTCGCCCTCGAGATTCAAGGTTGGCTAGCAAAGAGCTCAGGGTATTTAGCCATCAGATCATCTTCACGCTCCCAGGTTGCTTCTTCCTCAGAGTGGTGATTCCATCTGACTTTGCACATTCTGATGGTCTTCCTTTGGGTGACTCTGTCGGAAATCTCAAGGATCTACGCTGGTTTCTCTGTGTAGGTCAAGTCCTCCTAGACTTCCAGACCTTCCACTGGCAACTACTCTTCTGGCACACACAAACACTTCTTCAACTGAGACACATGAAAGACATCATGCACAACAGACAAATTTTCTGGCAGGCTGAGCTGATAGGCCACTTCTCCACGCCTTGCAAGAATCTGATACGGACTAATGTAGCGGGGTGCTAGCTTGCCTTTGACTCCGAATCTTTTGACTCCTCTGATTGGTGACACTTTCAGATAGACAAAATCTCCAACCTCGAAACTCAGCTCTCTTCTTCTTGTGTCTGCATAACTTCGCTGCCTTGATTGCGCTATCTTCAGATTCTCTCGAACCATCTTGATGTTCTCTTCAGCTTCAAGCAGAGTGTCTGGCCCGAATACTTGCTTCTCTCCAGGCTGATCCCATTGCAGTGGAGTTCTACAACTCCTTCCATAAAGCGCCTGAAATGGTGACATCTTCAAGCTGGCCGGGTAACTGTTGTTATGGGAAAACTCTGCATAAGGCAATCTCTTGTCCCATCCGGACTGATCTTGCAACGCATAGGCTCTCAACATGTCTTCGAGGATTTGATTGGTCCTTTCGGTCTGACCATCTGTCTGCGGATGATAGGCTGAACTAAAATTCAGATGTGTGCCCAAGGCTTCATGCAACTACTGCCAGAAATGAGAGGTGAATTGCGTTCCTCTGTCTGACACTATTTTCTTTGGCACACCATGAAGACAAACAATCCGAGACATGTACAATTCTTCCAATACTGCACTGCTGTAGTTGGCCTTGACTGGTATGAAGTGGGCTGACTTGGTTAGGCGGTCCACCACTACCCAAATGGAGTCGTAGCCGGCTCGAGTGCGAGGCAATCTGACTATGAAATCCATACCGATTTCATCCCATTTCCACTGAGGGATTTGCAACGGTTGCAACAATCCAGCCGGTCTCTGGTGCTCTGCCTTGATCCGTCGACAACTATCACACATAGCCACATGCTCTGCGATTTCTCTCTTCATTCCGTACCACCAGAATTTCTTCTTCAGATCCTGATACATCTTCTCACTACCAGGATGAATCGAATAAGCTGTCTCATGAGCTTCCTTGAGAATCAATTCCCGAATAGACTGGACATTGGGAACACACAAGTGGTCTTTGAACCATATCACACCTTCTCCATCTTTCCGAAAATCTTTGCCTCTGCCATCTAAAATCAGTCGCCGAATCTCACTGATCTTCTCATCATTCTTCTGTGCTTCTTTGATTTCCCGCTCCAAGGTAGGTTCCAACTCAATTGTGACTCCTTGCGCTTTATTCAGAAATCCGAGACTCAACCTGTCAAACTCTTTGGCCAACTCATAAGGCATCGGATGAGCGACCATCAGATTGACTTGACTCTTCCTGCTCAAAGCATCTGCCACTACGTTCGCTTTGCCCGGATGGTAATGAATCTCTAGCTCATAGTCTTTGATCAATTCTAACCATCTTTGTTGTCTCATATTCAGCTCTGACTGAGTGAATATGTACTTCAGACTCTTGTGGTCTATGTAAACATCACATTTCTGTCCATACAGATAGTGCCTCCATGTCTTCAGTGCGTGAACCACCGCTGCCAACTCTAGGTCATGGATTGAGTAATTCTTCTCATGAACCTTCAGCTGTCGGGACGAGTAAGCCACAACTCTTCCCTCTTGCATCAACACACATCCCAAACCTGTGTAACAAGCATCGCAATACACCGAGAAGGGCTTGTGCACATCAGGCAAGACTAAGACAGGCACTGTGGTCAACTTCTCTTTCAACGCTTCAAAGGCCTCTTGACATTTCTGGGTCCACTTGAACTCAACTTTGTTGCCTAGCAAAGCTGTCATTGGTTTCGCAATCTTCGAAAACCCTTCAATGAATCGCTGATAGTATCCGGACATTCCAATAAAGCTCTTGATTCCTCGAGCATCTGTTGGCGCTTCCCAGTTCAGAATGTCTGCCACTTTCTTCGGATCCATAGCCAATCCTTCTTTGTTGATTATATGACCCAGGAACATAACTTCACTGATCCAGAACTCGCACTTAATCAACTTTGCATACAACTGGTGCTCTCGCAATCTCTGCAATACCATCCTCAAATGATCTCCATGCTCTTCTTCGCTTTGAGAGTAAATCAGAATATCGTCAATAAATACCACCACAAACTTGTCAAGATAATCCATGAATACACTGTTCATCAAGTTCATAAAGAAGGCTAGTGCATTGGTTAGACCGAAAGACATCACAGTGAACTCATACAACCCATACTTGGTAATGAATGTCATCTTCGGAATGTCCGAAGGTCGGATCCTGAGCTGATGATAACCTGACCTCAGATCTATCTTGGAGAACATGCTAACTTCTCTCAACTGGTCGAACAGATCTTCTATTCTGGGCAAGGGGTACTTGTTCTTAATGGTGACCTCATTCAGAGCTCAATAATCGATACACATCCTTCTGGTGCCATCTTTCTTCTCCACAAATAGGACAGGGGCAGCCCAAGGCGAGGTGCTTGGCTGGATGTAACCTTTCTCTGACAGCTCATCGATCTGCTTCTTAAGTTCAACCAACTCTGGTCCTGATACTCTGTAAGCTCTCTTAGAGATGGGGGCGGTGCCAGGAAGAAGCTCTATGGCAAATTCAACTTTCCGCTCTGGTGGTGTACCTGGTAAGTCCTTTGGAAACACATCTGGAAACTCAGACACAACCTTGATACTCTCAATTGGGTCTGCTTCACTGCTATCGACAACCATCTGATAACAACTTCTTTTCTTTGGTTCAGGCGAGACTAACTCGGTCACCACTTCCTCTCCTAGTGGGGACACCAACTTGATTGTCCTCTTATCACAACTGATAACTGCCTAATACTTATCTAGCCAATTCATCCCTAGGATGACATCTATTCCCTGAGTACCCATTACTATGAGGTTAGCGGGAAACGCTATTCCCCTTATTTCCACACTTACATTCAAACAAATGCTATCGGCTCGAATTCTACCACCGGCTGAGTCAATTTGAATGGGGGTTGACATGGTAGTTATCGGAAGATTATGTGCTTCTACCCATGATGCAGTAATGAAAGAATGCGTTGCTCCAGTATCAAATAACACTTCTGCAATATTGGAGTCGACTGGGAACATACCTACTATCATGCTGGGGGGTCTCCTGAACTGCTTCAGCCTCCAAGTGGTTCACTCTCCCATGATTATAACGCGACTGAGAGCGGTTGCCTGCTCCAGGCTGAGACACATTCTGCTTTGCTGGGGCATTGGGGCCTGACTGCTGCTGGGCTGCCTTCTTCGAACATTGCATCACCTAGTGGCCTTGCTCTCCACAGTGGAAACATGCTCTGTTTCTGACCTGAGCTGGGGCTACTTGACTGTTCTGCTGAGTTGCGGAGGCAAGAAGACGAGGTGCCTGCTAATTCTGCCTCTGGAACTGACCTCCTCCTGACTGGTTGTTCTGGCAATTCTAATACTGGTGCTGAGGATACTGCCTTTGGAATTACTGATTCTAGGGTGGACGCTGGTTCTGCCTGAACTGCTAAGGTTGATTGCTTGAGAAACGAGGACAATTGCTGCTTCCAGGCTAGGGTCCACTGATCTTGCGCTTACGATCCTCCATCTCCTTGCGCTTCCTCTCTGTCATGATTGCTCTATCAATCAGGTGCTGGAATGTCGGGAAGGTATAATTCATCAGCTGATACTACAGAGGGTCAACCAAGCCTCTTAGGAAACGATATTGTCTCTTGGCGTCGGTGTTGACATCTTCAGGAGCATAATGAGACAACTGCAGAAACCTGTCCCGGTATTCGCTGATAAACGATGACCCTTGCTTGAGGGCCAGGAACTCCTCCTTCTTCACTGTCATCAGACCTGCAGGAACATGGTACTGACGAAAGCTTCCTCTGAACTCTTCCCAGGTGATGGTGTCGGGGTTGGCATGGGTGGCGAGATAAGACTCCCACCATGACTGGGCTGCTCCTCTCAACAGACGGGGACCATACAGAACTTTCTCCCTGTCATCACACTGAGCGGTATGCAACTCCCGCTCCACTGTGCGCAGCCAGTCTTCAGCATCCATGGGGTCAGAGGAGTGAGCGAACGTTGGGGGATGACCTCTCATGAATTCAGCACGCTTGTCCCTAGGCATCTAAGGCTGAGGTGGTGGCTGCTGCTGCTACTGAATAGCGGCCAGAGTCTGACCGATGGCTTGAACTGCCTGAGTCTGCATCAGGAACATCTGCTCGATGGACATCGGGGGCGGGGGCGGCAGTTGCTGTTGCTGGGGTACCTCTTCCTGCTGAGTGGCTTGCTCTTGCTAAGCACGCCTTCCTCCTCTGCGCCTATTTTCTGACATCTGCAGAATGCAACCACACATCAGAACTGATCTTGCAAGTCTTGCAGCATAAGAAAAGATTATAGAATTCTCCACAACACTGAACAGATGAGCATCTTCACTGATCTCCAACACAGACCAACACAACTTCTCAGATAAGGAGGAAAGTGGAATAAAAGGCTTCCCAACTAGATAACTAACTCCATTAACATAACAGGTAAACCAAAATGCAGGGGATACCCACACTCTGGTGACAGTCATTACAAAGATCCAAAGCAAACATAGTTCATCATGACAAACATAAATGCACAGGATAAGCAACCTACCCTGTCTAACTAAGACTGACTAAGAGCGAGACTAACGCTAAGACTATAGCTTCTATGTATATATTTTCGTATTAATTACAAGATCCGACTCTGACGATCTATGGTTCTAAGTCTATCTTGGTCTTACAGTCGGGATTGCCATAAGACTGGTGTCCACGCCGAGGTGAGGGGTATGGGTGCTGAGTCCCAGGGAGCGGGGGAACCATCGTCCAGGTGACGACGTTCTGCGCGCTCAGCCCGCAACTGGGCGATCTCAGCATGAGCCCTACTCGGCTCGTCTAATGCATGGTCCAGCTCCGTGTTTAGCACGGTGGCTAGGTGGACTGTGCTACTCAACCTAGGATTGTCCTCACCGACAGGTGAAACAATCACGCCTCCTGTGCTGCCAGATGAACGGCGGGGGTAATACTTCAGGTTGAGACCGTCAGCTACCCCACTGAGCACTAGTGCGAAAGCGCACGCCGTGCGGCATCTTGCATGGCCGCCTCAGCTGAGTCCCGCTCAGAGATAGAATAGTGCTCTGAGTAGACCTCAGCACCCCAGAGACTGTTCTCCGGACAGCGCACCAAGCAGGTCGCCTCCCAGCGGTCCGGGTAAGCCCCGCGACTATGCTGGTAGACCACATAGCGATACTCGATAGACCAAGTACGCCGGCCAAGTGCTCGACGTAGCAGGGTGTCGAGCGCATCGTGGAAGTGACACCCGCGAACAACGTCGCGAGTGATGGGTCGAGCAACCCATCCTTTCGGCTCTTGGTCAGCAGAAAAGTCGGTGCCGTGACTCGAGCTGCTGTCGCCACCTCCGTCGTCTGGGTCTCCTCCAGCAGCTACTCTAGGGGCTGGGGCGTCCAGTGGTGGTGCAGGGGGCGCCTCCAGGGGAAGCACAGGGGAGCAACTCCTCACAGACTCTATCTCCTGCTGGAGCGAGAAAGAAGAGCCCTGCTGCTCCTGTCGTCGACGTTCCTGCTCCTCATGCAGGCGGTGATGCAGCCTCTCCAAGTGGCTAGACTGACCGGTCATGGGACGACGAAGCGGACGCTCCACGAGACGAGAGGGTAAGAAGGGGATGACAGATTTTCGTGCAGTGTGTCTAAGACGAGCCATCTACAAAAAACACCGCAAGCATAAGAGTGAGAATAGAACTAGTATGACCAGCAAGTAATGAACCATAAATAAATGAAGGATTAGAATAAAACACAATTTTCAGCAAGGTATAGTATATAGTAGAACATAGGTTTGGTCAATATGACCAACTTTTGAAGGGATACCAAAGTCAAGGCAGGGACAGAGGTCTATAATCCTTAGAACGACCATTCTACTCTAGGTTAGCGGTCCTACAGTCAACACAACTTTGATACCACCTATGTCACACCCGGTTTTAGAAGGCAAACCGAATGCGAACCATGTACGTGCCAGGATCAGCAATTCACGTACACAGCAGTTACATAACATGGACATCATCACACAGTGCTCAAATAGTATTTTAAAGGGGAATAATAGTCGATTACATCATATGTCTGAGACATCCACATAGTCTTTACAATGAATCAAAGTGCGAAAAAGAAACGTAGATAAACGCGGCCTTCACAGGCAGCCGACTGGGGGTTGCCGCTAACCCACGCTTAAAACTCGTCGTAGTCTTGGAACTCCTGGAAGTCTCCTTCCACGGCTTCATCTTCTCCTGAGCAGTGGTTGCAATGCTGACAACCTGGGGATGGGGGGGAGGCTGTGGCAGAACCACCCGAATTATTCCAGCTTAAGTGCCTAAGTCACGCCTCAGGGGTCGTAACACACTTAAATCGAAATAACCCGTCAGTCCCTCAGATCTAGTCTGATAGAGCCACTTAACCAAGATCAAATTCCAGAAGCTCACTCGAAGGTGAGTCACAGAAGAATTACAATAAAACAGGAAACCTCAAATTAAGTGCTGAATTATTACATAGATCATAGTTTTTGAGTAGCAAATAAGAGTTCACAAAATAAAGTGCAGCGGATAATCGATGTCGTCGGTATCAAGGAAATGGGCAAGGCCTAGCCCACTACTCCTCGTGCTCCTCTCCTGCCGGAGCAACATCCCACTCGACTGTCCAACCCGGTGGCAGGGTGGTAGGCCAAGTCACACCATCAACCATTTCCTGAATGGTACCTACAAAAATTGTGCCACAAGCAAGGCTGAGTATACTAATACTCAGCTAGACTTAACCGGTGTGAGGAGTCTACTCCTCTACCTCTAGACTATGCAGCTGTTTGGCTGAGGGGTTTGGTTTGCCAAAAACGCTAGCTTTTTCTAAAATCAATTTTTAGCTTTTCAAATTCTATCCTCATTAACTTAGCTAGATTTGCTCCTTCTAAGCATCCATGGTGACAAGCATTTAGTTCAATCAACAAGTTAGCTCATGTAACCTCATTCCTCTTCTTACTCGATGCAGTACAAGGGGTCAAGCAGTCTCATTAGCTGCGAGAAGCAGACGATTCGAATCGAGTTTTAACCTTGCAAGGTAAACCTAAACACACGGCATGTCAGGGTACTCCGACCCCACACATGACAACCGTCCCCATCGATTCCCCGTTCGCGTCCAGGCCTCACCGCCTTGGCATACAATGCTCCACTGACCCCGGCTGCCGCCGTGCAGTGACCGCACTTGTACCCACCATAGCTAGCATGGGAGACCCAGTCTCAGGTCGCATGAGGGATAAAGTCCACGCCCGGCTTCACTCAGGTACTAGGTTTACCGGTTACCATTTTTCCCGGCATGTGCTTAGTACGTTCAAAAGCTTGACTCAGGTATCCACACATTAATCCTTAATTCCTTTTTCCCGTCTCATGGACAAGGCATCCTCCCTGGATCCGAGTCCATAGACTAACATATATCCCGTTATCAAGATGAATACAATCAATTCCTGACCTCGCGCGAGTGCTAGAAAAATCACTCGACTTCTACCGAGATACTGATTAGCAAGCAGCTACTCGACCTAGCATACTAATATTCATCTCAAAAAGGAATCCTAAGTTCATGCAACTAGAGGTTTCAAGCAACTCCTACACTTAAGTGCACATTACAATCCTACAAGCATTAAGTGTAGTAAAATAGCATAATTAACAGGTTATGCATAAAACCGGGGCTTGCCTTCAATTGCTGGGGCTGCGGGGAGATCCTCAATAGCAGCCTCTGAAGCCTGCTCGTGGTCCTCCTCTTGGACGGGTCCTTGCTCGGGGATGAGCACGTACTCTCCGTCGACAAGATTACAATCTAATGAATGCAATGCGTAAGATATATGCATGATATGATAGGTGTTTTTAGAAATTGCAACTTTTGACGATGTATGATCTACTTGAGTTAAACAAGGTTAACTTTACTTATGTAAGACCCTTGGGTGGTATACTTGGTAAATTGGGTCAAACTTTATCTAAGGTAATTGGTAGGTTTATTTTTTTGGGGTTCCACTGAATTCTTTTTAAATCTTAGGGAGAATTGATAAGTATTCAAGATAGGCTTATTGGGGTGAGGTTTATTTCTTCTTTCCTTTTCTTCTACCCTCTTAAAGGTTTTGGAGTAGGTTTAAACTACAAGTTGCTTTTATAAAATTCTAAAAATTCTGCAAAAATTACAGTGGCTTGGTACTGGTGTATGTTTCTCTGTCTCAAAAATTGGGGATCAGAAAGTGAGTAGTTTTCTCTGGACAAAATTATCAAATTTTAGGGCAGAAGGAGTGCTTTGAACTACAACTATTATTTAACAGTGGGTAATTCTCTAAAACTTATTTTTTCTGGCTTTTAGGTGTTATAACATGACTTGATACAAATTTGTAGCCATTAATTCCTTTTAGGTATTTTCCTATAGTTTTCTCAAGTTTCTAGCCAAATAGGTGCTTTCTACTACCACTATAATTGAAAAATTTCAAACAACAGAGTTCTTATTTTTCTTAGTTATTGTTTTGCGCAAGAGCAATCATTCTGAAGTTTGGCATCTTTTTGCTTAAGGGAAGGGGTGGTATGCATTATTTGAATTAAGTGGCCTTTCTCATAAAACACTAGCAATAGGTATGAGTTTGCTTCTTTTTCATGGGTTTGCATTTTTCTCTGGTGGTTTATCTCATTATGGACTTAGCTAATTTTTGGTTGCCCATTATCACATTATTAGGGGTTGTTCATGATTTATTTGGAAAATGCCTTATTAGCATTTTATATTTATTTTCCTTACTTAAAAGGTTGGGCTGAGGTGTTCTTTATTTTTGTAGTGGGGCTCTTGTGGTTGTAAGTCCACTGGATTTTTAATATTCATTTTGGGTATAGTTTTGTAACTCCAATAATTGATTTTCAGTTCAAATAAGGCTAAATAAAATATTTTAATTTAAAACTGATCTGGACTAATGGTCTCTTTATTTTTCCTAGGTTCTCTGTTACATAAGTAAACTAGGAAAAATAATTTTAATCACTGTTCATTAATTTCTAATGCCTTTCTGATTTTTTTAAGTTTTGAGCAAAATAGCTTTAAATGAATATCTACATCATATTTTTCAATGCTGGGGTTTCTACTATTTTTAAACAGTGTCTAAATGAGGTTTGAATACCTACAAATTTTCTTAGGTTCAGTACAGAAGAAAAACTAATTTTCCTTAATTAAACAAGGTTTGGTGGGTTTCTGTTTTTAATTTTAAACTCAAAAATTCAGAATAGAAAGCACAGGGTTCATCATTTTTAAATGATAGTTCATAATATTCAGGAGCTAGCAAAATTAGTTTGACAACTTTTTATTAAAAATTCATCAAGTTATGGGTTTTCTAAGTTCCCTGGTCATTTTAAAAAGATTAACAGAATTGATTAAATGGAAAACCACTTTGCATTGGGGTCTCTGGTGGGTATTTTAAGTTTTCTTCGCGGATCAGTCCCTAGGCCACTATTCACATGGGTCACTGACGTTACAGAAAACCCCTCGGGTTCTTCAAATCCTAACCCGAGGTCCTTCTCCTAACGTAAACAGTAACCGCGGCAGAAGAAAGGGCGAAGGGGCTTACCGGCGGCGAGATGGCTCCGGTGAAGTGGTCGAGGACGTAGAGGAGGTCTCGGGGATCACAACGGTGTGCGGGTCGCCGTCGGGGATGGCCGGAGTTGGTCGGTCCACGTGCGCAGGCGGAGATGCTCGTCGGCGGCGAGGAGTCCGGCCTGCTCACGGCGAGATGGTTCAATTGGACGGGTCAGAGAGGTTCACGGGATGCCAGAGAAGATATGGGTGCAAGGAATTGGGCGGAGACTCACCGGTTAGCTCTGTCCACGCGCGGCGGCGAAAGACCGAAGTCCGGTGAGGTCGATCTCGGGCCTCTAGTGAAGTCCGGCCTGGTCCGAGGGCTTGGGAAGCTTCACGGGCCACTGTCGGAGCTAGCCGAAGCACTGGCTTGACTTGGGGGTGGCTAGAGTGGGCTGGCCACGATGGCCGAAGCTCTAGCGGCAATGGCGGGCGGAATTGAGCTCGCCGGAGCAAAGGAGAGGGGGCTGGCCGGTGAAGGTGAGCGCGGGGTGAAGTGGTGCGCGCCTGGGGAGGCTTTATAGGCACGGCGCGGTGCACGGGCGGCCGTGGACCGGCGAGCGCGCGCGGGCGTGCACTGGGAGGCGCGGTGCGCGAACGGGCGTGAACCGGAGGTGTCAGCCACGGTCGAACTCGTGTGCCCGTTGCCTCTGCCCATGTTCAACCGCTGGTTGGGTGCAAATCTTCGCGAATTTGGGTAAGATCGCTGTGAAGGATTTGTTCACTTGACCTTGCTTTGTCTTTTGTGTATGGACGTCGCGCGGTTTTAGGCTAGCGATAGGGAGTTGTAGCGTCACCAAGGTGCCAGTGTCAGAATGCCTGGTCCCGAGGTCAAACTGCGCCAAAACCATGTCAAATGAATTTGGTTTGAGTTCAAACTTTTCCAGGACGTGTTCAAGGGAATTTGGCACAACTTTGATATTTGGATCTTCTAGTTTTGAGTTTTGAAAAACAGAGAACGCAGTTGATCTTTGGAAAGAGGTCTGAATTTCAGAAATTCAGAAGTCTGAATTTCTCCAAGGGTTCATGGTTCAAGGGATGATTTGGGAATTTTAAAAAGACCAAAAGGCCAAACTCTCTTACTATGTTTTGTTAGTTATTTGGTGAACTAAAGTTTTGTAATTTGATCATATCTTAAATTTTTGCATTTTCCCTCATGACTTCTCCTAATCCCCTTTTATGCTTAACTTGGCTTACTTAGGGTTTATTAGGGTTGCAACATTATTACCTTTTGGAAGGACCCACTTGCTTTGATCATGACACTTTTAAGTATATGCTTGGTGAATTCTTTATTCTTAAGTTAATTTGATGCTCATGCTTACTTTGGTTCACATAAAATGATGGTTCTTGGTTTGGCATTTTAAGAGAAAACCCTAGGTGACACTGGGGTGTCACAGCCTTCCCCCCTTAAAGGAATCTCGTCCCGAGATTCGGGCCAGAGTCCTCCTTGGGTGAAGCGAAGGGTGAGACTTATAGGAATTGGGTGATTATTGTTATTATTAGGGTCAAACTGCTCTTCGAATGTCATTCTCTTTGCAACTTCAGAAGGAAGTCCTTTTTAAGTTTTACTTCATAGTTACTTCATTCTGAATTAAGATCATATTTTTGGAAATTAGATTCGAAGGGCAGGAGGAGGGGTTGGGTGTGATTACGTACCAGCTTCCTTAGGTAGGCAATCGGGGAAGTTGGATCTCAGGAATTCCTCGGTTTCCCAAGTAGCTTCCTCCTCTGAGTGATTACTCCACTGGACCTTGTACATCTTGATCGATTTAGCCCGAGTTGATCTTTCCTTGCAATCTAGAATCTTGGAGGGGTACTCTTGGTACGATAGATCTGGCTCTATCTCCAATTCTGGCTCTGCTATGATCTCGGTCGGCAATCGAACACACTTCTTCAGCTGAGATACATGGAAAACACTGTGAATGGCAGACATCTTTGAAGGTAACTTTCGCTTGTATGCCACGGGTTCACATGCTTCTATGATCTCATAAGGTCCAATGTAACGAGGGGCTAGCTTGCCTTTGATCCCAAACCTCTGCACTCCCTTGGTGGGTGATACCTTGAGGTATACAAAACTTCCCACCTCGAACTGGAGAGGTTTCCTTCTTCTGTCATGGTAACTCTTCTGCCTGGCCTGAGCAGCTTCTAGATTCTTCCTGATTAGTTTGACCTTCCTTTCGGCTTCAGTCACTAAGTTAGGTCCAAAAACTTCTCTTTCTCTAGGTTGAGACCAATTGAGTGGTGTCCTACACCTTCTTCCATAGAGAGCTTCAAAAGGTGCCATCTTTAGGCTGGATTGATAACTATTGTTATAAGCAAACTCTGCCAAGGAGAGGTGCTTATCCCAGTTCTTGCCACTATCGATTGCACAAGATCTCAGCATATCCTCCAGAATTTGGTTTACCCTTTCCGTCTGACCATCAGTCTGTGGGTGGTAAGCTGAACTCCTGATTAGCTTGGTTCCCAAAGACTCTTGCAATTGTTCCCAAAATCTGGCAACAAATTGGGCTCCTCGGTCAGAAACAATGGTCCGAGGTAATCCGTGCAAACACACGATTCGGTCAATATACAATTCTGCATACTTCTGAGCCTTATCAGTGGTGTGCACAGGAAGAAAATGTGCCACTTTCGTCAATCGGTCCACAATAACCCAAATTGAATCATGATGACGAGAGGTGTTGGGCAGACCCACAACGAAATCCATGCTGATGTCGTCCCACTTCCACGAAGGTATGGACAGGGGTTGCAAGGCTCCAGCTGACTTCAAGTGGCTTGCCTTTATCCTCTGACAGGTGTCACATTCTGATACATACTGGGCTATCTCCCTCTTCATTCTGGTCCACTAGTACAAAGGCTTCAGGTCATGGTACATCTTGGTGCTTCCCGGATGCATAGAGAATTTGGAGAGATGAGCCTCATCCAAGATTTTCCTCTTGAGATCCCGGTCCTTAGGAATCACCAATCTGCTTTTAAACCATAACACACCCTTTTCATCCTGACGGAAACAATTATACTTCTCAACCTTCTGATGGAGATTCTTCTTGATAATTTGCACTCCCTTGTCACTGAGTTGGGCCATGATAATCTGGTCTTGCAAAGCTGGCTCAACAGAAATGTGAGACAAAGAACCAGAAGGAATCACTTCAATTTGCATCTTGCTCAACTCATCACACAAGGTGTTAATGCGAGAATCCATCAGGATACAATTGCATTGCATCTTCCGACTCAAGGCATCTGCTACCACATTAGCTTTTCCTGGGTGATAATGTACCTCCAGGTCATAATCCTTGATCAGCTCTAGCCATCTTCTCTGCCTCATGTTGAGATCAGCCTGAGTAAAAATGTACTTAAGGCTCTTATGATCAGTGAAGATGTTGCAGTGGGTTCCCATTAGATAGTGCCTCCACATTTTTAATGCATGAACCACTGCTGGACACTTGAGGTCATGAGTGGGATAGTTTTGCTCATGAGGCCTGAGTGCTCTTGAGGCATAAGTGATGACTCGGTTGTCTTGCATCAAGACACAACCTAGCTCGGTGCCAGAGGCGTCGCAATATACTTCAAAAGGCTTGCTGTTGTCGGGTTGTGCCAATACTGGTGCTGTGGTCAGATGCTGCCTTAATGCATGGAAGGCATCTTCGCACTTCTGACTCCAAACAAATTTGACTTCTTTCTTCAACAACTCAGTTATAGGCTTCGCAATTCGAGAGAAGTCCGGAATAAATCTTCGGTAATAACCAGCTAATCCCAGAAAACTCCAAATCTGGCGGACAATTGTTGGTGGCTTCCAATTCATCACCTCTTGCACTTTATCGGGATCAACAGCTATTCCAGCCTGAGAGATAGTGTGACCCAAGAATTTGATTTCCTTTAGCCAAAAATCACACTTGGATAACTTGGCATAAAGGCGGTGCTCTCGCAGACGTTGAAGCACTACATGCAAATGTCCGGCATGTTCTTCTTCGTTCTTTGAGTACACCAAAATGTCATCGATGAAAACCACCATGAACTTGTCCAATTCTAGCATGAAAACAGAATTCATCAGATACATGAAATATGCTGGTGCATTTGTCAGCCCGAATGACATCACCAAGAATTAATATAGCCCATATCTGGTTGAGAATGCCGTCTTCGGAATATCACTTGCTCGTATCTTGATCTGATGGTAGCCAGAGCGAAGGTCTATTTTGGAAAATACCTTGGCCCCGACCAACTGGTCAAAAAGAACATCAATACGAGGCAAAGGATACTTGTTCTTGATAGTTACCGCATTAAGAGGGCGGTAATCTATACACAGCCTCAAGCTTTCATCCTTCTTCTTCACAAACAGTGCTGGACATCCCCAAGGCGAAGTGCTTGGGCAAATAAATCCCTTGTCCAGCAACTCTTGCAATTGCTTCCTCAATTCTGCCAACTCAGCGGGTGGCATTCGGTAGGGCCTCTTGGAAATTGGGGCCGTTCCCGGTTGCAACTCGATGGCGAATTCAATATCCCGGTCTGGTGGCATTCCTGGCAATTCATCAGGGAAGACATCTGCATACTCACAGACCACTGGGATCTTCTTCAGAGGTAACTCCGTCATAGAGAAAGCACATGACTCAGTAGAACCTTGACTAGGCAGAATTAAGATGAAGTTCTCACAGAACGGAGAATTAACTTCCACAGTACGGCTGGCTACATCAAGCACAACTTGGTGCAAGGTCATCCAATTAGCTCCCAGAATAATGTCCACATTTTCCAATCCCAACACAAGAAGAGTGGTTTTGACAATGTGGCTTCCCAGTTGAATAGGCACACTTTGGTTTAATTGATTAGTTGCAATTTTACCCCCAGGTGTGACTATCATGAATGACCCTTTTGAGTGAGAGAATGGCAGTTTACATTTAGCACTGAACTTTTGGCTAATGAAACTATGAGATGCACCAGAATCAAACAGAATTAAAGCAGGTTGATTATAAACTGAAAAGATATCAGTCATGATAGGAGCTCCTTCAGGTACTTCCTCCAGAGTAGTGAAGTTGAGCTTCCCTTGCCTGACTTGCACCTTCTGCTTTCTTCCCTTGTCTTGATTTGGTGCTGGCATCTGCCTCTGCTGGTTCCTGGGACAATTCTTGGCATAGTGGCCCACATTGCCACAAGTGAAACACTTGTTCCTATTGCCCTAGCGGAACTGCTGCTGTTGCGGAGGCTGATTGTTCCTTGGGGCGGGAGCTGGAAAGCGGTTGGGTGCCGGCTGCTGCTGCTGCTGAGGTGGCCTGATCACCCATCTGCCTGCCTGCTGCTGAAAACCCCTGCTCTGATTGTGAGAAACAATCTGGAACCTCTGAGCCTGAGCGGATGGTGCTGCCATTGGTGCCTTTCTCTTCTTCTCTGCCCGGTGAGCAACAATGCAATCCTCCTGGGAGATGGCCATGTTGACCAACTCATTGAAGCTATCAGCCCGGACAGTGTTGAGTCGTTCCCGCAGCTTAGTATTGAGACCCCTGCGGAAGCGATCCCTCTTCTTTTCATCAGAATCAGCATGATACCCTGCATACTGGCATAAGTCGTTGAAGGCTTGCGCATACTACAGTACCGTGCGGGTTCCTTGATTAAGGGCCAGAAATTCATTCAACTTCCGATCAAGAATGCCAGCTGGGATGTGGTGTCCTCTGAAGGCAGTCTTGAATTCCTCCCAAGATACTTCCCGATCAGCGGGGAGCATAGCACGGAAGTGGTCCCACCAAGTCCGAGCAGGGCCACGAAGCTGCTGTGCGGTGAAACGAGCCTTGGCCTCATCAGGACAGTCTCCCGTGAGGAGGGGAAACTTGGACTCGACGACGCGAAGCCATACGTCGGTGTCCAACGGATCCTCTGCCTTGGTGAACAAGGGTGGCTGCATGCTCAGAAACTCCTGGTAAGTTGCCATAGCCGGAGGTCGCTGATGTTGGCCTCCACCATGCTGCTGAGGGTGGGGCTGGCGCTGCAAGAGCTGTCGCAGAATCTCATTCTGCTGGGCCATCAGCTCCTGCACTGTGGGAGCTAGAGGAGGTGGCGGGGGAACCTGCTCGTTATGCCCACGACGCTGCCTAGCTGCCATCTGAAAACAGAGATTGTCGCCATTGTTATCCCAACTCATAGTTCGAACGACAAGATATCATCTCATATGGAAGGAAAAATGCCATAATCATAATATTAGGCTCGAAATGAAGATATCATGGTGACAAATATCCCACAGATTTCAAAAGTTCACAGGGTTACATCAATCAGGGGAAAGTACCCATAAGCCTAGTTCAAAATCTGACATTAACTATGCTCGCATAGGTTTCTATCCGCCTAAAAGTGTCGAAGTGACTGCTTAACCCTGAGCGGTGGAAGCGACACTGGATACGGGTGAAGGAGCCATCGCGGAGGTAGTCCCATTGGCACCAGGGGCTGGTCCTAGCTCCTCGGGAGCCTCTTCTCCCTCGCTTCCTGCTTCATTGGCCTCCATCTCCAGGTGGTGCATGTCCAAGTGGTCATTTGCTTCTTCGAGTTCCCTCTGCACATCGTGAAGCTGGTTCTCCAAGACATCAATAGTGTTGTCTCGGATCTCCACCTGCTGCTCCAAGGTGGTGATGCACTGGCTCAGCCACTCCACCTGCAGATCCTTCTCTACCAACTCGGTGGATAGATCGACCACAAAATCTTCTCGATTGTCGAGAGTGAGCATGGCAGTTTGAGCGGTGTTAGCAAGGAGTGCCATAGCATCGCTCTGAAGGGCCTGAAGGCGGTACAGCGCACTCATGCACTGAACAGTGACCCTCCCAACCAAGTCAGGATGCATCGCCCACACATCCTTCACATGGCTCACGCGGTTACACCACATGGGATCATCCTTCTTCTCAGCAGGGAAGAGTCCCAAAGGGTGCATTACCATCTCCAGGGGATGGTAGCAACAGAAAGTCGTTAGGGTCTTCATGGCTGCTGCTTCAACGGTGTCGTCCGTCCTGAGTCCAATCGTCTCAGAGTCAAGAGAACGCCAACTCGGCTGAAGGGGATGAGCCTCCAAAGTCAGCCAGACCCGACAACGAGGTACCCGATGCTCCTCATACAACTGCACCGTGTACAAAGGGGGCGTAGGGTAACCGGCGGAGTTAAGCACTTCCCACAAGATGGAAGGAAAGCCATCGCGAGAAAGGAAGTCAGAACTGAAACGAGTGTCTCCTCCACTTGCGGGGGTGGGTGAATTCATCTGCGGAAGGGAATCAAAGGTAAAGATTATGGTGGAAGGAAAAAGAAAAAGAGAGCCCGGATGTTTTTTTTAGAGAAAGTGGGTTAGCTCAAAATTTTAATTCCTCTTTGTGTTTTATAATGCATGCATGCTGGAAGTAACGTTGCCTCTCAAAAGAAAATAGGTTGCTTTTTAGGGCATCCTTAAAAATATAAGTACTGGCCCACGGGGCCTAATTAATTAGCCACCTATTTCTCCCTCTATGCCTAAGGCCTTTCGTCCTAGGTCTAGCGGTCTAGTCCCGACGATCCGTAGCAGTTTCTAGGCAAGTTTTAGATTTTGAAAATTGGTATTCATGGTTTATTGTCCTTCTCTGTGGTGGAATTTGCTCCGATATCAGCTGTGGCAGAACCACCCGAATTATTCCAGCTTAAGTGCCTAAGTCACGCCTCAGGGGCCGTAACACACTTAAATCGGAATAACCCGTCAGTCCCTCAGATCTAGTATGATAGAGCCACTTAACCAGGATCAAATTCCACAATCTCACTCGAAGGTGAGTCACAGAAGAATTACACTAAAACAGGAAACCTCAAATTAAGTGCTGAATTATTACATAGATCGGAGTTTTTGAGTAGCAAATAAGAGTTCACAAAATAAAGTGCAGCGGATAATCGATGTCGTCGGTATCGAGGAAATGGGCAATGCCTAGCCTACTACTCCTCGTGCTCCTCTCCTGCCGGAGCAACATCCCACTCGACCGTCCAACCCGGTGGCAGGGTGGTAGGCCAAGTCACACCATCAACCATTTCCTGAATGGTACCTGCAAAACTTGTGCCACAAGCGAGGCTGAGTATACTAATACTCAGCTAGACTTAACCGGTGTGAGGAGTCTACTCCTCTACCTCTAGACTATGCAGCTGTTTGGCTGAGGGGTTTGGTTTGCCAAAAACGCTAGCTGTTTCTAAAATCAATTTTTAGCTTTTCAAATTCTATCCTCATTAACTTAGCTAGATTTGCTCCTTCTAAGCATCCATGGTGACAAGCATTTAGTTCAATCAACAAGTTAGCTCATGTAACCTCATTCCTCTTCTTACTCGATGCAGTACAAGGGGTCAAGCAGTCTCATTAGCTGCGAGAAGCAGACGATTCGAATCGAGTTTTAACCTTGCAAGGTAAACCTAAACACACGGCATGTCAGGGTACTCCGACCCCACACATGACAACCGTCCCCATCGATTCCCCGTTCGCGTCCAGGCCTCACCGCCTTGGCATACAATGCTCCACTGACCCCGGCTGCCGCCGTGCAGTGACCGCACTTGTACCCACCATAGCTAGCATGGGAGACCCAGTCTCAGGTCGCATGAGGGATAAAGTCCGCGCCCGGCTTCACTCAGGTACTAGGTTTACCGGTTACCATTTTTCCCGGCATGTGCTTAGTACGTTCAAAAGCTTGACTCAGGTATCCACACATTAATCCTTAATTCCTTTTTCCCGTCTCATGGACAAGGCATCCTCCCTGGATCCGAGTCCACAGACTAACATATATCCCGTTATCAAGATGAATACAATCAATTCCTGACCTCGCGCGAGTGCTAGAAAAATCACTCGACTTCTACCGAAATCCTGATTAGCAAGCAACTACTCGACCTAGCATACTAGTATTCATCTCAAAAAGGAATCCTAAGTTCATGCAACTAGAGGTTTCAAGCAACTCCTACACTTAAGTACACATTACAATCCTACAAGCATTAAGTGTAGTAAAATAGCATAATTAACAGGTTATGCATAAAACCGGGGCTTGCCTTCAATTGCTGGGGCTGCGGGGAGATCGTCAATAGCAGCCTCTAAAGCCTGCTCCTGGTCCTCCTCTTGGACGAGTCCTTGCTCGGGGATGAGCACGTACTCTCCGTCGGTAAGATTACAATCTAATGAATGCAATGCGTAGGATATATGCATGATATGATAGGTGTTTTTAGAAATTGCAACTTTTGACGATGTATGATCTACTTGAGTTAAACAAGGTTAACTTTACTTATGTAAGACCCTTGGGTGGTATACTTGGTAAATTGGGTCAAACTTTATCTAAGGTAATTGGTAGGTTTATTTTTTTGGGGTTCCACTGAATTCTTTTTAAATCTTAGGGAGAATTGATAAGTATTCAAGATAGGCTTATTGAGGTGAGGTTTATTTCTTCTTTCCTTTTCTTCTACCCTCTTAAAGGTTTTGGAGTAGGTTTGAACTACAAGTTGCTTTTATAAAATTCTAACAATTCTGCAAAAATTACAGTGGCTTGGTACTGGTGTATGTTTCTCTGTCTCAAAAATTGGGGATCAGAAAGTGAGTAGTTTTCTCTGGACAAAATTATCAAAGTTTAGGGCAGAAGGGGTGCTTTGAACTAAAACTATTATTTAACAGTGGGTAATTCTCTAAAACTTATTTTTGCTGGCTTTTAGGTGTTATAACATGACTTGATACAAATTTCTAGCCATTAATACCTTTTAGTTATTTTCCAATAGTTTTCTTAAGTTTCTAGCCAAATAGGTGCTTTCTACTACCACTATAATTGAAAAATTTCAAACAACAGAGTTCTTATTTTTTTTAGTTATTGTTTTGCGCAAGAGCAATCATTTTAAAGTTTGGCATCTTTTTGCTTAAGGGAAGGGGTGGTATGCATTATTTGAATTAAGTGGCCTTTCTCATAAAACACTAGCAATAGGTATGAGTTTGCTTCTTTTTCATAGGTTTGCATTTTTCTCTGGTGGTTTATCTCATTATGGACTTAGCTAATTTTTGGTTGCCCATTATCACATTATTAGGGGTTGTTCATGATTTATTTGGAAAATGCCTTATTAGCATTTTATATTTATTTTCCTTACTTAAAAGGTTGGGCTGAGGTGTTCTTTATTTTTGTAGTGGGGCTCTGGTGGTTGTAAGTCCACTGGATTTTTAATATTCATTTTGGGTATAGTTTTGTAACTCCAATAATTGATTTTCAGTTCAAATAAGGCTAAATAAAATATTTTAATTTAAAACTGATCTGGACTAATGGTCTCTTTATTTTTCCTTGGTTCTCTGTTACATAAGTAAACTAGGAAAAATAATTTTAATCACTGTTCATTAATTTCTAATGCCCTTCTGATTTTTTTAAGTTTTGGGCAAAATAGCTTTAAATGAATATCTACATCATATTTCTCAATGCTGGGGTTCCTACTATTTTTAAACAGTGTCTAAATGAGGTTTGAATACCTACAAATTTTCTTAGGTTCAGTACAGAAGAAAAACTAATTTTCCTTAATTAAACAAGGTTTGGTGGGTTTCTGTTTTTAATTTTAAACTCAAAAATTCAGAACAGAAAGCATAGAGTTCATCATTTTTAAATGATAGTTCATAATATTCAGGAGCTAGCAAAATTAGTTTGACAACTTTTTATTAAAAATTCATCAAGTTATGGGTTTTCTAAGTTCTCTGGTCATTTTAAAAAGATTAACAGAATTGATTAAATGGAAAACCACTTTGCACTGGGGTCCCTGACGGGTATTTTAAGTTTTCTTCGCGGATCAGTCCCTAGGCCACTATTCACATGGGTCACTGACGTTACAGAAAACCCCTCGGGTTCTTCAAATCCTAACCCGAGGTCCTTCTCCTAACTTAAACAGTAACCGCGACGGAAGAAAGGGCGGAGGGGCTTACCGGCGGCGAGATGGCTCCGGTGAAGTGGTCGAGGACGTAGAGGAGGTCTCGGGGATCACAACGGTGTGCGGGTCGCCGTCGGGGATGGCCGGAGTTGGTCGGTTCACGTGCGCAGGCGGAGATGCTCGTCGGCGGCGAGGAGTCCGGCCTGCTCACGGCGAGATGGTTCAATTGGATGGGTCAGAGAGGTTCACAGGATGCCAGAGAAGATATGGGTGCAAGGAATTGGGCGGAGACTCACCGGTTAGCTCTGTCCACGCGCGGCGGCGAAAGACCGAAGTCCGGTGAGGTCGATCTCGGGCCTCCGGTGAAGTCCAGCCTGGTCCGAGGGCTTGGGAAGCTTCACGGGCCACTGGCGGAGCTAGCCGAAGCACTGGCTTGACTTGGGGGTGGCTGGAGTGGGCTGGCCACGGTGGCCGAAGCTCTAGCGGCAATGGCGGGCGGAATTGAGCTCGCCGGAGCTAAGGAGAGGGGGCTGGCCGGTGAAGGTGAGCGCGGGGTGAAGTGGGGCGTGCCTGGGGAGGCTTTATAGGCACGGCGCAGTGCACGGGCGGCCGTGGACCGGCGAGCACGCGCGGGCGTGCACTGGGAGGCGCGGTGCGCGAACGGGCGTGCACTGGGAGGCGCGGTGCGCGAACGGGCGTGAACCGGAGGTGTTAGCCACGGTCGAACACGTGTGCCCGTTGCCTCTGCCCATGTTCAAGCGCTGGTTGGGTGCAAATCTTCGCGAATTTGGGCAAGATCGCTGTGAAGGATTTGTTCACCTGACCTTGCTTTGTCTTTTGTGTATGGACGTCGCGCGGTTTTAGGCTAGGGACAGGGAGTTGTAGCGTCACCAAGGTGCCAGTGTCAGAATGCCTGGTCCCGAGGTCAAACTGCGCCAAAACCGTGTCAAATGAATTTGGTTTGAGTTCAAACTTTTGCAGGATGTGTTCAAGGGAATTTGGCACAACTTTGATATTTGGATCTTCTAGTTTTGAGTTTTGAAAAACAGAGAACGCAGTTGATCTTTGGAAAGAGGTCTGAATTTCAGAAATTCAGAAGTCTGAATTTCTCCAAGGGTTTATGGTTCAAGGGCTGATTTGGGAATTTTAAAAAGACCAAAAGGCCAAACTCTCTTACTATGTTTTGTTAGTTATTTGGTGAACTAAAGTTTTGTAATTTGATCATATCTTAAATTTTTGCATTTTCCCTCATGACTTCTCCTAATCCCCTTTTATGCTTAACTTGGCTTACTTAGGGTTTTTTAGGGTTGCAACATTATTACCTTTTGGAAGGACCCACTTGCTTTGATCATGACACTTTTAAGTATATGCTTGGTGAATTCTTTATTCTTAAGTTAATTTGATGCTCATGCTTACTTTGGTTCACATAAAATGATGGTTCTTGGTTTGGCATTTTAAGAGAAAACCCTAGGTGACACTGGGGTGTCACAGAGGGTTGGTGTGTAGAGCAAGGGTGAGTACACATCAACATACTCAGCAAGTATCCTCTTTGCCTGTAGTGGACTAGCTTTATATGGGGGTAAGTCAAGCAGTTGCTTTTAGTTGGTCAGATTATTATTGTTACGACAGCTAAGCGAACTACACCTCGGATCCTCTAATTATTCAGCTAAGAGCACCCCATTCCACCCTCATGGTTGCACTGTTTTTCCGGGCGGTCATCCAACGAACAGGTCCTTACGGAGAGGCACTCGAGAAACCGCTCGAGCCCCCTTGAAGACCACAAGTATAACATCATAATAAAAAGGGGAAAACAACGTATCATTGATAATTCTCATCATGTTCATTGATTAGAGTTGAGCAATAGCATAAAGCTAAACAATAATAATCCAACCCAAATAGGTAAACAAGGACAGGGATAACAAAGCTAGTCAATCCTTAGGTATAACTGTGAAATGCGAGAGGTGAATTAAAGAATGTATAGGACAGAGATAGGTCAAGGGACACTTGCCTCCACCAACCGACTGCTGCTCAGGGGCTTCTCCTGCGAGTTATTCGGGCTCCTCAACCGGATCGTTCTCTATGCGAGTGCAAACATATATACATCCACACATTTAATACAAAAGAACAGTACACCATACAATAGGATGCAATAAATAAATAGACGTTCCACGTGGGCTCGCAATTACGGTTAAGAGAGAAAGAGGAAAAGACAGTCGAGAAACGATCACGTTACATTATTATAAATTAAACCACTCGTTCAATTGAAGGGCATTAATGTGGACACTACGTTTAGCATAAAGTAAAGTCATGTTTCATGTCTAATCATTGTAAGCAGATGAAGATAAATTAAAAGGATTGTCACGCGGTGAGACGCGCGACATAGCACTCTAAATTGAATTAAGAAATCAACGACTCGTCGTGCGACAGAGCGCACGACGAGACACTTGCATTAATTATAAAGAGACGTTGAGCGTCGCGCGTCGAAACGCACGACGACATAAGTCAACAGAACTGAGTTTAAAGTGGAACGTCGCGTGGCTCGACGCGTGTTGGGGACTTGTTCTCAAATGCTATGAATTAAGAACAAGGCAACACAAAATGTTAAATGTTAATATCCTTCGTCCTTCGAAGCATTATTTCCCTAAGGATATAATGATTTTCGGACGAAGGTTATGAAGGACATACCTTCATCAGCATAAAATATAATAATGAAGAAGGAATCATATGAAACATATAAGTTAACATAAACGGTTATGTATTATTGACAACCCATTTCTATTTTATTATGATGGAAAAATAGAAATGATATCAAATTTCAAATGTACCTTCAGCTTGTGAGAAGGTAAAAGTACAAGTGTGACGCAAAAGCCAATGCCAGAATCAGCGTGAACAGTACGGGGATACTGTTCACCTATTTATAGGCGCGGGTCGCAGCCCATGCAAAATTACATTAATGCCCTTTACGTTTATCAATAACTCTATGATAATTCTTCGAGGTCTAATCTGGTTTTTCATCTTTAAGTCGGTTTCCTTTTCCGCCGTTCTCCTGAAGCTCTTCTACACACAGCTTCGGCTCTGCGCCAACCTTCGTGTTCCTTGTGCTTCTTCATACTGTGGCTCTGATCCAAGTCCGAAGATACCTGTTAATGTACTTTACTCCAGAAACATTGTTAAATCATGATTTTGAGGACCTTCGGAAGCCGAAGGCCCCCAACAGTAGCCCCTCGCAATATTAATTTGTTAGAATAATAAATTCAGATTGCGAAATGGACGAAGGCTATGAGCCGAAGGTCCGAAAAAACACCTTCCTCTTGCTAGAATAGCAACAGTCATTGGCAAATGGGACCCTCCAGTCTCCGACATAATGGGTTTATAAATAGGGGCTCGCCACAATTTGTTTGGCACGCTCTCCTACCATCTGTTTTGCCTACTCAAAAAGCTTTCTGCCCACAAATATTTGGTTTTCTCCTTAGTTTTAAGCTTCGGAAACGAGAGGCAAGAATTCCGAAGAGATGTCTGAGGAGAAGAAGGTTGCTGCCGAAATGAAGCTGAGCCTTTCTGAAGAGATGCATCTGGGTTTTCTTGAGTCAATAGCGAAGACGAACACAGATAAGATTACAAGGGAGATTTTAGAAGGTTTATCTGAAGATACTGGTGATAGTGACAGTTATGACGCAGATAGTGGGGGTGAAGATTTGGAAGATCGGCCATGGCGACCAAGCCATTCAGTCTTCGGGAAATCAACTATCGGGCAAAGTCACCTTGAAAACATGAGGGGGAGATATTTTCGGGATATGTCTATTGTAAGAGCAGATGCCGGAGAAAAAACTGTGCCGACTCCCGGAGATGATGAAGTCGTTATTTTCCGAAGCTTTCTGAAAGCTGGGCTATGATTCCCTCTAAGCAGATTCGTGGTAGAAGTTCTGAAAATATATCAGGTTTACCTTCATCAACTTACCCCTGAAGCAATAATAAGAATGGGAATCTTCGTCTGGGCTGTGAAGAGTCAAGGCCTAGAGCCAAGTGCGAAAAGTTTTTGCAATATTCATGAATTGTTATACGAAACAAAACCCTGGGGTAAAGAGCAATATCATAACAACTTTGGTTGCTACAGCTTCGGCGCTCGCTCTGGGTCAAGCTGCCCCGTGCCCACCTTTCGTAAGAGATGGCCCGGAGAATGGATGAAAGAATGGTTCTATGTAAAAAATGATTTGAAGGTTCGAGAGTATATTAAGGATGTCATCATGTGCCCCATCTGGCAGCGCTTCGGACTCCGGAAACCGAAGGTAGAAATGGATGAAGCAGCCGAAGAGTGCCAATGGGCCTTCGGCGTAGTCTGCTCCTTTATTGGGACAAGGGATTTGATACAAGAACACATTGCCTTCAGAGTATGGCCTCTTGCAGATAATTGGGAAATGCCGAAAGAAACTGTTAAAGAAACTGACGAAGGTGGGCTAGTCAGGCTGAAGTATACATTCAAGTATGGAGACAAATTCGTTGAACCAGATGATGATTGGTTAAGGAGCATTGAAACTGTAAGTGATGAATTGCTTGGGGCATATTCGAAGGCCGAAGATACTGCAATGTCAGCAGCCTTCGGAGGCCGAAGAAAGAAAAGACTGAACCGAGTTTTTGATGCAATTGGGTTCGTGTACCCCGACTACCATTATCCAGTGCGGGGGCAGAAAAGGAAAGGTACAGTTTCTACGAAAGAAACTGCTTCAGCTGCTCTTAGCGAGCCAGCGCCGAAGAAAAAAGGGTGAAAGTTCTCACACACCGGCCACGTTACATTGAACTAGCCACAGTGCTTGAATTCGGCAGTGAAACATCTTCAGCCCCCGAAGCTAAGGAATCAACTCCGTTGCCAGGAGCCAAAGAGCTGGCCGAAGCGCCAACAACAAAAGAATTGGAAGAACCAAAGACATCAACTGAGGGAGCGAAAATATCAGAAATTTTAAGTCCTTCAGAAGAAATTAAAGCAGCAAAAATTAAAAAGGGGCCAACAGTGACCCCAAAAAGAAAAAGAATGGTTAATGTGTTAGATGTTTTGGAAACAATTAAACTTCCAAGCACAACCCCAAAGAAGACTGCTGAAACTTCTGAGGCGCTTGCTGAAGTATCCGTTGCTGAGGCTCCAAAGCAACAGACTGAAGTTAGAACTGGGCCTTCAGAACCAACCAAGGTAATACCTTTGGAAGCAGAAGAAGCAAAAATTGCAAGGGCAACTGAAGAAATGAAAATGTCAGAGCCTACTTTGGTCGAAGAAATTGATACTGCTGTCCCCGAAGTAACTTCCAAAATATACGATTATATTGTGCGTCATGCTTCGGGGAAAAAGTTATCGGAAGAAGAAGTTTTTGAAGCTAATCACTATGCCAAAGAATTGAAATATCCGAAGGGGGCACTAGTGTTCAATGGGACGGACGAAGAGGATTTCCTATACTGCCTCCCAGACAATAAAGAATTATCCGTCTGTCGGGAGATGTCTAGAAGTATGGGGTTTCCGAAGCTCGAGGCTGGATTATGTGCTATGACGAAGGAGGATCTTGCGGATAGTCTTGCGTACAATAGCCTGAAGGTATGGGAATTGGATGTTTACAAATTTTATAATTCGTAACTCATTCTTTTATTCTTATACCAACCTTTTTTACATATAGGGTTTAATTTTAAGCAACGCATTGAGAGCATAAAAGAGTGCCGAAGATGAGAGCTATGAAATTGCATTCAACAACCTACGATCAGAAGTTATTAAACTGAGAAATGAAGCTCTAGCAAAGGATAAAATTCTGCTTACATTGGTGGACAAGGTAAAAAAGGACGAAGCTACCTCAAAGGCCCAGGCCGAAGCCCAAAGACGTGAAATTAAAGATCTTCAGAAATAGCTAGCTAGAGCTAAAGAAGAGCGTATACTTGAAGAAACAAAACGCGAGCTTAGTGATCAACTGGCCAATCATTTAGAGATGAGTGTTAAAGAGCTTCGTGCGTCCCAGAGGAAATGTTATGTTAAATCCATAGAGTGCGTAAAAAAGATAAAATCTAGTTTCGCCAGCGTTGGCGCATTCTCTAGTGAAGAGAATTTTTCAAGAGGCAATCCTGAAGGTCCAATGGAATGGATCAGTCACAAAGCAGAGGCCTTTGAGGAAATTCTGAATAGCCGTGGTGACATCTGCGCTTTTTCGGGTGCTAGGGGGATTGCTGCTGTTTTGGAGAGGAAAGGCTGCGAGCATGTAAAATCCTTAGCGCAGTCCGAAGCTACCTTGTCCTCTGAAGACATTAAAGACCCCTCACCCGAAGCAAGCATGGTTGGTGGGAAATTCTTCATCAATATCTGGGATAACGGCGGCCGAGAATTGGCGCAAGAAATTATTCAAAGGAGTGAAAAAGGCATCCACGATGCTAGAAAAATAGCGGAAGCTACCGAGAAAAGTACAGAGCCCGAAGGGCAAATAGGTATTAATTAGTGGTTTTTATCATGCTGTAATTTTTAATTCCAGACTCTGCTCTCGGTTTGTAATAGTAATATAGCCGTATCTTTTCTTCCCTCAGAACCTGCTGAGGCATCTCCGGGCCCCCACCCGAAGGGGGACGATGAAATTAGAAAAATGGCCGAAGCCATTATGGACAAGGTTGTCAACCAACTATTGAACGAAGCTGCAGAGATAGTACTTAAAGAGGATTGAATGCTATTGTAGAAACATTTGAAACGTAAAAATGTGTAATATATTGTAACTTTAAATGTAATATATAATCTATTTATAGCTTAATTCTTTACGATGCATGAAACTTTGCATACATACCATTTTTTGAGCCTTCGGCGAAAAAACACCTTCCCTTCTTTTCATGCTTCGTGAAGAAAATCCTTTCTATATGACAAGAATTCGCTTACTTCTCTGATGAAAAATGTCCAAGATTCGTGAAATATTTTCCGAAGCTATAAAAAAGTTTTGTGTTCCGTTTCCGATGAGGCTACACTTCATCTCGATTTGTCTTGTGCCTTAGCACGATTTTCTCTTCTCTAAAATATGTTCCGAAGGTCAACACTGTATCCCCTTCTTGTTCCAGATGCATTATGCTGTATGATGCTTATGTTATGCAAAAATGATGTGATGATGTTATGCTATGCAAAATGATATTTGTGCCGTAGATATATATCCCTGTAATAAAGCACACACACTTTTTATATCAGCGCTGACTTTTCGTTGTAAGCCTCCCTTAGGAGCTTCTTCGCCTTTTACTTTCAGCGGAATCAGCGTTTATTTTTCGCTGTAAGCCTCCCTTAGGAGCTTCTTCGCCTTTTACTTTCAGCGGAATCAGCGTTTATTTTTCGCTGTAAGCCTCCCTTAGGAGCTTCTTCGCCTTTTACTTTCAGCGGAATCAGCGTTTATTTTTCGCTGTAGGTTTAGAAAACTTACACTGCGCTCCCTTAGGAACGACTTTTTACTGTTTCGAACAATTTGTACTGTGTCCGTTAGATCAAATTTTTGATAATTCAAAGGTCCTCCAAATCAGTATAAGTTCGTATGCTTCGGCAACTCAAGCCTATGGAAAAAACATATTTTTATTATGGTAAAAGACGAAAGTATTACAAGGAATTGAAATTCAATAAAAGACATTTAAACTCTTCATAATTGTTTCTTATTGACAAAAGGGGAATAGTGAATGTAGAAAATGCAAAAGAACTGCTGTTGAGGTAGGATATTTGTCAATAAATGTGCTTCGACTCTGGCACAGTGCTGTTGACTGTGCGAGCTTCGGACTCCTCTCTGAAATCCCTCTGAAGATGATTGTGCTGACTCCCTTCTGGCTGTTGTCCTCGCTGGGTCGGCAGTGGCGGTGGAGATTGCTGCCAAGATGCTTGGGGTTGGCTCGCCGAAGCAACAGAAGCTGCAGGGTGGTTGCCTACATATTCTGGAATATAAGGCGAATGGTACGAAGCAGTATGCATGACCTGCTTCGGCTGACTCTGTTGCGCTGCTGCTTCCGCTATTTCCTTCTGCTTCTGGATGGTAACATGGCACATCCTGGTAGTATGGCCCTTGTCTTCACCACAGAATAGGCAATATATTTTTCTTGGCTGGTCTCCAAACCTTCCCCCGAAGCCCCTAGCGCCTCTGCCCCTTGGCGCTGACGACCGAAAAGAACTCTGCTGTTGGGCCAAAGCTTGTGAAGAGTGTTGTGGCCTTTGCTGCTGGCTCCCTCGATCATCAGTTTGAGCAGAGTTATGGATTGACCTAACATGCCTCGGGTGAAACCTTCCTCCGAAGCCCCTGGTCATTTCAGAGAACCTGAATGCTTCCTCCCTTCTTTGGCGGAAGTCATTGTCAGCTCAAATGTATTCGTCCATCTTCTGGAGCAGCTTCTCCAACGTTTGTGGTGGCTTCCTGGCAAAGTACTGCGCTGATGGTCCCGGCCGAAGCCCCTTAATCATGGCCTCAATGACAATTTCATTGGGCACTGTTGGCGCTTGTGCCCTCAGGCGCAGAAACCTTCGGACATACGCCTGAAGGTACTCTTCATGGTCCTGGGTACACTGGAAGAGAGCTTGAGCGGTGACTGGCTTCGTCTGAAACCCTTGGAAGCTAGTTATCAGCATATCCTTCAATTTCTGCCAAGAAGTGATTGTCCCTGGCCGAAGAGAAGAGTACCAAGTCTGAGCAACGCTCCTGACGGCCATGACAAAAGATTTTGCCATGACTGCCGTATTGCCACCATACGAAGATATGGTTGCTTCATAGCTCATTAGGAATTGCTTCGGGTCTGTGTGACCGTCATACATGGGGAGCTGGGGTGGCTTGTAAGACTGTGGCCATGGTGTAGCCTGCAATTCTGTTGAGAGAGGAGAAGCATCATCAAAAGCAAAGTTTCCATGATGGAAATCTTCATACCAGTCATCCTCATTGTGGAAGCCTTCCTGATGAAGCTCTCTGCGTGGAGGCCTTCGGCTTTGATCATCTTGAACAAGATGACGAACCTCCTCAGAAGCTTCGTCTATCTGTCTCTGAAGATCAGCTAGACGAGCCATCTTCTCCTTCTTGCGTTGCACCTGTTGCTGAAGGATCTCCAGGTTTTGGATCTCCTGATCCAGGTCATCCTCCGGAGGTGTTGGACTAACAGCCTTCCTCTTCTGGCTTCGGGCCTCTCTGAGAGAAAGGACATCCTAATTGGGATCCAGCGGCTGTAAAGTACCAGCCCCTGTCGCTCAAGCTTTTTTCGGCGGCATGACGAAGGTGATGCTTGCTGAAGGTGTTCAAAACTCAAGAAATGGAAGTGAGTTCATGTAACACCCGGATTTTAGGGGTCCAAAACCCGGGCGCTAACATAAACACCAGGTATGCTGGGACCAAGTCTCACACATATGATGTAAAGTGGCACAGGATCGAATGTCACATCTTTATATATAACAGGAGTTCTATACAAAATAAATAATTACATTATAAGGAGACAACGGTCCAGCAACCCAAAGTTGACTGGGAGACGACGACCTAGACCACTCACGAACTCATCGCAGCATCCTCCATGAGCATCATCCTGCAGTACCTGGTCTTGACCTGTGGTGTTTGTGAGACAGCAAGAGTGAGCTCACATACGTTCATCGCTCAACAAGTTGTGGGGAATAATGTGCATGAACTCGCCAAAGGTGGGAGCTCACGTGAAGTGTAAGGCTTACCAAAGAAGATGGTTAGAGCTGAGCATTGCTTTTAAAGTTGGTCAAAATTTTATTAGCAGTTACTAAGTATAAGTAAATACCAAACCCAATTAAGTAGTAGAACAAAAATAACAACTTCACCCGCGATGCAATGCATATGACAAATTGAATTTAGTTCCATAATTTAATCATCAGAGAGTCCTGAGCTGCTCATGACCGTGAGCTCGGCTAGTATACCAGTTTTACACTCTGCAGAGGTGGTACCCTTTACCCACAAGTCATGTTACCCATCTGCCAAGAGATCGTGACTTCCCATACACCTCTACCGAGGAGGCGAGGCAGGGTAACACTACGAGGCCTTTACAAAGTTCCACTAGCTTCAGAAAACCCGCTACAGTTTATAGGAAGCTCCAATGCAGGAATCCCTTGCAGGACCGCCCTCACAGCAAAATCCTCCCGAGGGCCTCCCTACACTGACCACTCCCCTACTGCCCTTGCCCCTTTCGGGTAAGGTAGTCCTCCACTAGCTTTCCTAATTAGTCAGCCAAGGGCGTCCCATTAAACCCTTGTGGTGGCACGTGGTTCTCAAGTTAAGCTCTATGTTCCAATTAACATTTAATGATCTTGTCATGAACATAAATAGAATAACAACATAATTGGAACATAGATGTAATGAAATATTAACCCAAAACCATATAAAGCAGTAGCAGAACTACCCAAGTGATTCAGGGGTAAACAAGGTATTCAGGACGAACAAACTAGGGTGACCTATTGGGTCCCATCAAAATTAACCTATGCAGATCATTATGATTAATCAGAACATGAGTGGGTAAAAGAAGTGATCAAGGGCACAACTTGCCTGGGACTTGAGATTCCAGGTACCAGGATGATCTTCAGGTGGCTCGTAACCTCGCGCTAGTCGTAGCAATACAAACAAACATGGCATAGGCAAAATTAACATCACATCAAACATATATGCAAAATACATAATAATGATCTATGTATTGAAATAAGATCACAGGAACATGAATTATAATTTTTTGGAGTTACAGATTTTAAGTTATGAATTTTCAAAGGTTTTATGTGTTTGAAATAGAATTAGATGAGGAATAAATTTTCTTACTGTTTTCATGACCAAACAGAGGCTCTAAGTGATGGAGAATAAAAGTACAAAATTTTAGAAACTGGAATGGAGTAATTTGGAGCTCATATGAATTTTCTATGAATTATCAAAGTTCTAGCATATATTTTCACATTAAAAATCCTTTTATAATTCAATTTCTCGGGTTTTATAATACTCTGGACTGGGCCTCAAAATCTGAGAACAGCAGGGGCCCAGGCGCAAAAGATCCTGAGACTCAGAACACTATGCAGTAGGACAGCGGGTTTATTTCAATGAAACCGAGGGGCTCTTAAGTAAAATGGACCCGCGAAGGGGTATGGTTGTATCTGGGCCGCCCGTTTAGAATTCGACCGCCAGGATTTTACCCACGCTTTATACGCAACGGCAAACAATCCCGACCGGGGGATCGGGATCCAACGGCTCAGATTTTAAATACCCGGGATCTATTCCTATCCGTACATCGGCCGATCAACGGTCCAGATTGCATCCCGCGAAGGGGTACGCGACCGACTAATCCTGACCGTCGAACGCCAGATCAAGGGTTCCCAGCTAACTCCCCTCTCTCCGGTCCTACCGATGGCGGCGCCGCTTCCGGTGTATGGTGGCGCCATCACCGGCGCAAGCAATCCACGCCGCCGTGCACTAATGCTCCTACCCGAAACGTTCTACGCGCAGCAGAGGATGATTCAAATACAAGGGAAGGACTTACAGGGGGAGGAACATGCACAAGATACCTGACCACGGTGAGGCGCGCGTCTGCGGCGGCGGAGAAGTACGGCAAGCCACTACTTGACCACGGTGGTGTCCAACTTGAATTGGGGGCGCGGACAGGTTTACGCAGGCGACGACGAACCCCCCCGACCTAACCCTGAGGGCAGGCGACACGGTATGACGAGATCCACCGGCGGCGGCGGAATCCTCGACACCCAGCAATGGCGTGCGATGGCTACGGTGTCCGGGTCCGCGTGAAAGGATGGAAGAGAGGAGGAACGGGTCGCGGGGAGGGTACTTGTAGACCCGCGATGCCAAGTCCGCAGCTGGCCAAGTACACCGGTCGTCCGAGATCTCCGCCCGCGCCACCGCTGGACGCGGTGTGGTTGTTCGTGGGGAAGCCGCATCCGACAGGTGGGCCCGGACCGCAGTGTCCCAGACATCCGCCCGCGAGAGGGAAACGTGGAATGGGGACTGACTCAGGGGCCCCAGTTGTCGGCGCATGCGGGCTGGCGAAGTGGGCTGCGATGGGTGGCTTCATCTGGTGGGCCAAATGTGGATTCCGAGGCCCAGTACGCCATTCCCCCTTTCTTTTATCCTTTTTATTTTCAAATCTAACACTTGAATTCAGATTTCTCCACAAGATTTTGTGCTCAAATTAATCATTCAATTTGAATATATCAATGTGGGGTCAATTTATTTATTTATGGATTTATTTTGGTGTTTCATAATATCTCTTTCTTCTTTTCTATAATAATCCCAAATTCAAATCTAGGGTTTAATCTAAATCTTCTACTCATTATAATATATATTTTTTTATCCATGTTACTATTGTTTTAAATGCACAAACAAACAAAAATCCAATATGACGCAATAGCTTATTTGTGTCTTATTAAGGATTTACTCATTTTTATACAGGAGTAGTCTCATGTGATGATAAATAGAGATGCACACAAATATATAAAGGGAAACATTTGCCACTTTTATTCTTCCTTACAATTTGGGTATTACAAATCCTACCCCCCTTAAAATTAATCTCGTCCTCGAGATTAGTAAGAAAGGGGATCCAACAAGTTTGGTTTGTAGTCTATGCTTTAGTTTCTAGTTGGTTTTAATACCAAAAGATTTGTTTTTTTTTAATATCACAAATTATCATGTGATTAGGAAAGCATGGGTATATATATAGTTACTTTATTATGTAGGATAAAAGATGTATCCAAAGCATGGATAGGTTTGGGTAGGGTAAGGAAGGACTCCATCCTAGATTGTGGATCTTGACTCATCTTGGTGATCCCGCTTGATCCTTGAAGACTTGAGTTGGTGCTTATACTTTCTTGATGAGGTTGATCATCTTCGGTCTCCAATCTTGGTATCTCCATCTGAGCTAGGGAGCTGTAGTTAAGATGGCTAGGGTCTGTGGATAGGACTTTTTTTTTAATAGGTTTACATAGATGGATTATGTAACTTATTGGGAGTGTATGACTGAGTTGATCTATGGCACTAACTTAGGCTTAAGTGAATTAGGAGTATGGTTTTATCCTTTGTACCAACATTAAGAATCACCCACAAGGTTAAATCATAATAGGTTAGATAGGGCCTAATTTTTGTCGCCAACATTATCTAACTTATTTAAGTAACTCAAATTTGGATTAGATCATGGTTGTTATTCTAGAGTGGGATCAATATGATAATTAGGGCAAGATAAATCCATAGGGATAAGGTAGAATCCTTTGAGGTCAGTTAGATCTATTAAGATGGGATAAGTAAAGTGGTTAGGATAAGATGAATCCTTCAAGATAAGATGGATCTATTAAGATAAGAGAATATTTTTAAGATAAGATGGATCCATGAGTGTAGGATAGAATCTTTTAAGATGAGATGGATATTGTTAGGTTAGATACTTTAATGAGGGATAATCTAGTTTGTGTAGTTAGTTTTATAAGCATTATGTATATGCAGATGTAATCGTGGACATTACTCCACAACTCATCACACTCAATCAAAGATCCAAATCAGACATGTATCACAAGAACAAATAATCAATCATACAAATACTTATAAAATAGTTTTGTTTTTGTTCCTAGGATTAGGTTTCCTATTCCTAAAGGTCACTTTAGGCACAGGATTTCAAAGTGTGAAATCCACATTTGTCTTTAGATTGAAAAGGTAAGAATAATCAGAGTGAAGCGGAAATAGATGAGGAAAGATCAAGATAAGTGTAGAAAAGGATCAGAGTAGCAAAAGTAAGTAAGTATTGGTTATCCAGTTCTATCTAGGTTTCGTCCTACAGTCAACATTCCTCTGATACCACTTCTGTAACACCCGGATTTTAGGGGTCCAAAACCCGGGCGCTAACATAAACACCAGGTATGCTGGGACCAAGTCTCACACATATGATGTAAAGTGGCACAGGATCGAATGTCACATCTTTATATATAACAGGAGTTCTATACAAAATAAATAATTACATTATAAGGAGACAACGGTCCAGCAACCCAAAGTTGACTGGGAGACGACGACCTAGACCACTCACGAACTCATCGCAGCATCCTCCATGAGCATCATCCTGCAGTACCTGGTCTTGACCTGTGGTGTTTGTGAGACAGCAAGAGTGAGCTCACATACGTTCATCGCTCAACAAGTTGTGGGGAATAATGTGCATGAACTCGCCAAAGGTGGGAGCTCACGTGAAGTGTAAGGCTTACCAAAGAAGATGGTTAGAGCTGAGCATTGCTTTTAAAGTTGGTCAAAATTTTATTAGCAGTTACTAAGTATAAGTAAATACCAAACCCAATTAAGTAGTAGAACAAAAATAACAACTTCACCCGCGATGCAATGCATATGACAAATTGAATTTAGTTCCATAATTTAATCATCAGAGAGTCCTGAGCTGCTCATGACCGTGAGCTCGGCTAGTATACCAGTTTTACACTCTGCAGAGGTGGTACCCTTTACCCACAAGTCATGTTACCCATCTGCCAAGAGATCGTGACTTCCCATACACCTCTACCGAGGAGGCGAGGCAGGGTAACACTACGAGGCCTTTACAAAGTTCCACTAGCTTCAGAAAACCCGCTACAGTTTATAGGAAGCTCCAATGCAGGAATCCCTTGCAGGACCGCCCTCACAGCAAAATCCTCCCGAGGGCCTCCCTACACTGACCACTCCCCTACTGCCCTTGCCCCTTTCGGGTAAGGTAGTCCTCCACTAGCTTTCCTAATTAGTCAGCCAAGGGCGTCCCATTAAACCCTTGTGGTGGCACGTGGTTCTCAAGTTAAGCTCTATGTTCCAATTAACATTTAATGATCTTGTCATGAACATAAATAGAATAACAACATAATTGGAACATAGATGTAATGAAATATTAACCCAAAACCATATAAAGCAGTAGCAGAACTACCCAAGTGATTCAGGGGTAAACAAGGTATTCAGGACGAACAAACTAGGGTGACCTATTGGGTCCCATCAAAATTAACCTATGCAGATCATTATGATTAATCAGAACATGAGTGGGTAAAAGAAGTGATCAAGGGCACAACTTGCCTGGGACTTGAGATTCCAGGTACCAGGATGATCTTCAGGTGGCTCGTAACCTCGCGCTAGTCGTAGCAATACAAACAAACATGGCATAGGCAAAATTAACATCACATCAAACATATATGCAAAATACATAATAATGATCTATGTATTGAAATAAGATCACAGGAACAGGAATTATAATTTTTTGGAGTTACAGATTTTAAGTTATGAATTTTCAAAGGTTTTATGTGTTTGAAATAGAATTAGATGAGGAATAAATTTTCTTACTGTTTTCATGACCAAACAGAGGCTCTAAGTGATGGAGAATAAAAGTACAAAATTTTAGAAACTGGAATGGAGTAATTTGGAGCTCATATGAATTTTCTATGAATTATCAAAGTTCTAGCATATATTTTCACATTAAAAATCCTTTTATAATTCAATTTCTCGGGTTTTATAATACTCTGGACTGGGCCTCAAAATCTGAGAACAGCAGGGGCCCAGGCGCAAAAGATCCTGAGACTCAGAACACTATGCAGTAGGACAGCGGGTTTATTTCAATGAAACCGAGGGGCTCTTAAGTAAAATGGACCCGCGAAGGGGTATGGTTGTATCTGGGCCGCCCGTTTAGAATTCGACCGCCAGGATTTTACCCACGCTTTATACGCAACGGCAAACAATCCCGACCGGGGGATCGGGATCCAACGGCTCAGATTTTAAATACCCGGGATCTATTCCTATCCGTACATCGGCCGATCAACGGTCCAGATTGCATCCCGCGAAGGGGTACGCGACCGACTAATCCTGACCGTCGAACGCCAGATCAAGGGTTCCCAGCTAACTCCCCTCTCTCCGGTCCTACCGATGGCGGCGCCGCTTCCGGTGTATGGTGGCGCCATCACCGGCGCAAGCAATCCACGCCGTCGTGCACTAATGCTCCTACCCGAAACGTTCTACGCGCAGCAGAGGATGATTCAAATACAAGGGAAGGACTTACAGGGGGAGGAACATGCACAAGATACCTGACCACGGTGAGGCGCGCGTCTGCGGCGGCGGAGAAGTACGGCAAGCCACTACTTGACCACGGTGGTGTCCAACTTGAATTGGGGGCGCGGACAGGTTTACGCAGGCGACGACGAACCCCCCCGACCTAACCCTGAGGGCAGGCGACACGGTATGACGAGATCCACCGGCGGCGGCGGAATCCTCGACACCCAGCAATGGCGTGCGATGGCTACGGTGTCCGGGTCCGCGTGAAAGGATGGAAGAGAGGAGGAACGGGTCGCGGGGAGGGTACTTGTAGACCCGCGATGCCAAGTCCGCAGCTGGCCAAGTACACCGGTCGTCCGAGATCTCCGCCCGCGCCACCGCTGGACGCGGTGTGGTTGTTCGTGGGGAAGCCGCATCCGACAGGTGGGCCCGGACCGCAGTGTCCCAGACATCCGCCCGCGAGAGGGAAACGTGGAATGGGGACTGACTCAGGGGCCCCAGTTGTCGGCGCATGCGGGCTGGCGAAGTGGGCTGCGATGGGTGGCTTCATCTGGTGGGCCAAATGTGGATTCCGAGGCCCAGTACGCCATTCCCCCTTTCTTTTATCCTTTTTATTTTCAAATCTAACACTTGAATTCAGATTTCTCCACAAGATTTTGTGCTCAAATTAATCATTCAATTTGAATATATCAATGTGGGGTCAATTTATTTATTTATGGATTTATTTTGGTGTTTCATAATATCTCTTTCTTCTTTTCTATAATAATCCCAAATTCAAATCTAGGGTTTAATCTAAATCTTCTACTCATTATAATATATATTTTTTTATCCATGTTACTATTGTTTTAAATGCACAAACAAACAAAAATCCAATATGACGCAATAGCTTATTTGTGTCTTATTAAGGATTTACTCATTTTTATACAGGAGTAGTCTCATGTGATGATAAATAGAGATGCACACAAATATATAAAGGGAAACATTTGCCACTTTTATTCTTCCTTACAATTTGGGTATTACAGTTCACCGGAGGTGGGCGCCAATGTTGGGGACTTGTTCTCAAATGCTATGAATTAAGAACAAGGCAACACAAAATGTTAAATGTTAATATCCTTCGTCCTTCGAAGCATTATTTCCCTAAGGATATAATGATTTTCGGACGAAGGTTATGAAGGACATACCTTCATCAGCATAAAATATAATAATGAAGAAGGAATCATATGAAACATATAAGTTAACATAAACGGTTATGTATTATTGACAACCCATTTCTATTTTATTATGATGGAAAAATAGAAATGATATCAAATTACAAATGTACCTTCAGCTTCTGAGAAGGTAAAAGTACAAGTGTGACGCAAAAGCCAATGCCAGAATCAACGTGAACAGTACGGGGATACTGTTCACCTATTTATAGGCGCGGGTCGCAGCCCATGCAAAATTACATTAATGCCCTTTACGTTTATCAATAACTCTATGATAATTCTTCGAGGTCTAATCTGGTTTTTCATCTTTAAGTCGGTTTCCTTTTCCGCTGTTCTCCCGAAGCTCTTCTACACACAGCTTCGGCTCTGCGCCAACCTTCGTGTTCCTTGTGCTTCTTCATACTGTGGCTCTGATCCAAGTCCGAAGATACCTGTTAATGTACTTTACTCCAGAAACATTGTTAAATCATGTTTTTGAGGACCTTCGGAAGCCAAAGGCCCCCAACAACGCGCGACGTCACACATTAAACAACCTGAAATTAAAATGGATCGTCGCGCGACGAAGCGCACGACACAACACATCAATAGGATCTAAAATTAGATAAATTCGTCGTGCGACGAAGCGCACGACACACCACGCTAACTAATGGAGTTTGAAATTAACTTAAAACCAAGAATGATCACCGTGCGCGTGGGGTTGCGCACGCGGGAACGCGTTAGGGGTAAACGGGGGAGCGCGAGGCCGCGTCGAGGCCACGCGAGCCACGCCGAGGGCCGGGACACCGCGCGCAGGGGCCGGGGACCGCGCCGGGGGGGGGGGGGCGGGCCGCCACGCCGGGGGCCGGACCGCCGCACCGGGGTCAGGGCCGCCGCGAGGGAGCGAGCAGGGGGCGGGCGGGCCACGCCGGGGCCGGGGGGAGCCGCCGCGGGGAGGGGGCAGGGGCGAGCCGCCGCCGCGCAGGGGGCCGGGGTGGGGTCGCGCCGCGCCGCCGCGGGGAGGGCAGGGGCGGGCCACCGCGCCGGGGAGGGGCAAAGGCGAGCGCCGCCGCGCCGGGGAGGACGGGGAGGGGGCAGGGGCGAGCGCCGCCGGGGCAGGCCGCCTCGCGCAGGGCGAGCAGGGGCGCGCGCGCAGGGGATAGAGGGAGGGCGCGCGCAGGGAAGAGAAGGGGAGGGAGAGGGAGAGAGAGGAGAAGGGAAGGGGAGGGGAAAAACTCACCTCCGGGGATCCAACTCCGGCGATCACCGTCTCCAAAACCTAGGGCACCACGGGAGAGAGAGAGAGAGAGAAGGAGAGATGAGAGAGAGAGGTTGCTACGCGGGAAGAATCAAATGAGCCAAACGGATCTGGGGGAGGGGGGCGCGCGGGCCGGGCTGGGCTGGGCTAGGTTGGATCACATCACGGATCGAAACCCATGACACGCACGACCATTAAACGAAATCCAATTGCGAACCGAAATCCGAAACAGGACGAGACGAACACGCGACATCAGACAAAGAAAGGCGCTTTGGCATGATGCAACACCCATGACACTTAGGTTTTAGTTTATACATGACACGGACACCTGTCACTATACTGGTTTGAAATTAGGAAGAAGGAGCGAAACAGGAAGAGAAAAGAGAGTAACGCCCGAATTTGGTGAGAGAAAAGAAGAAAAAATTCCACCCCCAAATTCAGGGCGTTATAGCCTCATTGATGCAAAGTGTATTTTTGTGCCAATTTGGCTACAAAAAGTTTTGAAAGTTTCAGCATCGAATTGAGTTCCGTTATCAACGGTGATAGCCTTCGGTACACCAAAGCGACAAACTAAGTTCTGCCAGAAGAATTTTTGCATTGTGGCCAAAGTTATTGTAGCCAAAGGCTTTGTTTCAATCCACTTAGAAAAGTATTCCACTGCAACCACAACATATTTCAGATTGCCTTGCGCTGGTGGTAGTGGCCCTAACAAATCCAACCCCCATCTTTACAATGGCCATGTTGGTTGTATTAGCTGAGTTAAAGACGAAGGTTGTTTCTAGTCTCTGACACATCTTTGGCAATTTTCAGATTTCTGAACTAAATCTGCCGCATCCGAAGCTGCCTTCGGCCAGTAAAAACCTTGTCTAAAAACTTTTCCTAGTAGAGGTCTAGACCCAATGTGGGCTCCACATAAGCCTGCATGTATCTCCTTCATTAATTCCTGTCCTTCAGTTCTGGACAAACATTTGAGAAACAAGGAGCAAACACCATGCTTGTATAACTCCCCTTCTATTATTACATAAGGTCTTGTTCTTGCTTCCATTCTCTTGTTATAAGCTTTGTCGTCTGAAAAACAGTTGCCCTGGAGAAAGGATACTATTTCGATCCTCCAGTCTTCACTATGTACATGTGAGATTGTGAGCACTACTCTTTCCATGAGCTCGACTGAAGGTGCTTTTATTGTTTCAAAAAATACTTCCAAAGGCAAAGGGAGCCCCTGTGCCGCTGATTTAGCTAATAAATCCGCATGCTCATTCTCTCACCTTAGGATATTTTTTACAGAAAAACCTTCAAAAGAAGGTTCCAACCTTCGAAATGCATCCAAATACTTTTCAAGCTTCGGGTCTCTTGCCTTACTGCTTTTATCCACATGTGAGAGCACCTAGAGGGGGGTGAATAGGTGATCCTGTAAAATCAAACACTAAATAGCCACAACCTTGATTATTAAAGTGTTAGTGTGACCAAGTGGCTATGGAGCGAGCTCGCGCGAACAAAACAATCACAAAAAGCAACACAAGAGACACGTGATGTTTATCCCGTGGTTCGGCCAAGTAACACTTGCCTACTTCCACGTTGTGGCGTCCCAATGGACGAGGGTTGCACTCAACACCTTTCAAGTGATCCAATGATCAACTTGAATACCACAGTCTTTTATCTTTTGAGTATACTTCTCGTTTGCGAGGAATCTCCACAAGTTGGAGCCTCTCGCCCTTACAGTATTGATCAAAAAGAAAGCACAAGAGTAAGGATGGGAGAGCAACACACGCAAGACTCAAAATCTGCAGTACAACCACGCACACAAGTGAAGAAGTGAGCACACAAACACAACACAAAAAGTTTACAACTCGAACAGTGCTCAATTCTCAAGAACGATGATCCGATTGCGTGAATGCAGAGTCTAGGTGTCTTAGGATGTTTCTTGTAAGCTTGGTGTCCTGCTCCATGCACCTAGGGGTCCCTTTTATAGCCCCAAGGTAGCTAGGAGCCGTTAGAGATCAGTTTGGTAAGCAATTCTTGCCTTCTATCGAGTGGTGGACCGGACAGTCCGGTACACCACCGGACAGCCACTGTAGCAGTCCGGTGCTCGATTTCCTTCCATACCGGGTGCAGCCGACCGTTGGTCCTCTAGACCGGTTGGCGCACGGGACACTGTCCGGTGTGCCCAACCGACATTGGCGCGGACCACGTGTCGCTCGTTGATCGAGCGGCCGACCGTTGGCCGCTGGCGCCGTTGGCTCACCGGACAGTCTGGTGAATTATAGCCACATCGCCTTTCTCTTTTCCCGAGAGCGATGAGTTCATCGTTGACCAGCCTAGGGCACCGGACACTGTCCGGTGTGACAGGCTTGAGCTGGTCTTGGCTGTACTTAGCCAACTCTTCTCCAATTCAAATCTTCTTTTCTTGGCACTGTTTCTAGCACTTAGGTAGATATATTAGTATCCAAAACCAATTTACTAAGTCTAGAAACATACCTTGTTCTTTGATGTCCTACTTGGCACATATGAGTTTGAATTAATGTGTTGGGCATTTAATCACCAAAACAACTATAGAAATGACCCAAGGGCACATTTTCCTTTCAATCTCCCCCTTTTTGGTGATTTATGCCAACACATTAAAAAGCAGCAAAAAGAAGTGCAACATCAATGTGAATGAAGACCAATTCCCTTTTTACTTAAGATTTGGCATATTTGGATCACTCTTTGCCACCACTTGGTTTGTTTTTGAAAATCAAATTCTTTTTTCTATCTCTAAGTCAAACACCCTTGTTTGGACAAATCGAGAGATATTCCAAGAGTAAAATTGATCAAGTGCCAAAAACTCCCCCTTTTCCCATAATCAAAATTCTCCCCCATAAGAGACCAAATTTTGCAATAAGAGTATTTTGACAAAAACCAAATTCTAACTCCGCTATTTTTCAAAATCCACAAGTGGTTGGCTGATCCATTTTGCTTTGGCCTTAATTTCTCCCCCTTTGGCATTAAGCACCAAAACGGGATCATTCTTGGCCCTTTAACCCCATTGGCTCACCAAAATGTCAATTAAGAGCAGAAAGGCAATGAGAGCACAAGTATGAACTTAGAATTAAATCCACTAATACCGGAGTGCCGTGGAAGTCTTGCCGTCGTCCAAGTTCATTTTCCCTTTCAATGTACCTTCGAGACTACATCAAGTGTACTCAAGCAAACAAGTTAGTCTCAAAGGGGTCAAGTTGTAGCACATCTCCCCCTAAATATGTGCATCATTTGCATATGGACTTATGAGAACCGGGGATGATTTGTACAACTTGAGCACCATAAATAGACAACAAATAATGTAAATGCTCAAAGTAACATGATCAAAGGCATAAACTACATGTATGCTATAGATCAATCCAAGTTACGCGAATCGAAGACATTTAGCTCACTACGTGTTGGGGGCCTTCGTCCTCCGAAGGTCCTCAAAAACATGATTTGACAATGTTTTCCGAGTGGATTATGTGAACAGGTATTTTCGGATCCAGAATTATGAATATGGAGCACGGCCAGGACGAAGCCTGAACCAGACGAAGGTCGAGTGTAGCCGAAGCTGTGCGCAGGGAAGCTTCGGCGCGATGGCAGAAGGGGGAACCGACTTAAAGATGAAAAGACTTCGGGGGCCTCGACAGATTTCCATAAGCCGTTAACAAATGTAATGGACATGGATGTAATTTTACGTGGGCTGCGTCCCGCGTCTATAAATAGATGAACAGTACTCCCGTACTGGACACGCTGACTTGGCATTTGCTTTTGGCACCACGCTCGTACTTTTCACCTTCTCTCAGGACCGAAGGTACATTTGTAATTTGGAATCATTTCTGTTTTTCCATGTTAATAAAATAGAAATGATTCTATGGTGATGCTTATATCATATTTCATGCTTTATGTGAGTCCTTCGTCATTACTTGTTATGTTTACGAAGGTATGTCTCTCATGACCTTCGTCCGAGACTCATTATTTCCCGAAGGAACATAATGCTTCGAAGGACGAAGGATTTTAACACTTAACACTTTTTATGTTGCCTTGTTCTTAACTCTTAGCACTTGAGAACAAGTCCCCAACATTGGCGCCCACCTCCGGTGAACTCACTTCCACTTCGAGTCTTCGTGAACACCTTCGGAAGCTAT